>NC_058415.1:25475357-25519131 GCF_002201575.2 Neomonachus schauinslandi
GGGGGGGGGGGGGGGGGGGGGGGGGGGGGGGGGGGGGGGGGGCGGGTAGCCTTCTGTGATCAGGAAGTTTTGAGGAGCAGGCAGAGTGGAGGAAGTGGGGATAAGGGTGGGTAGGGGGCAGCTGGCTCCGCCATGCATCTCAGGCCTGGGTCCACAGCATCACCCCTCCTTCCCTCTCGGCAGGGTGGGGGAAGGGGGTGAGGCAAATGAACTCCAACCCTGCTCAATCCAAATGCTCCTGAGGGTTTTGGGGAACATCCCTCCCTGTGTGCTTTATCTGAGTTTCCGTCCCCAGAATCTCCACCTTTTGAAAGTGGCCTGGAGAGGGAAATTGTTTCTTTTCAAAGGAGATGTAGTAATAATCCTCCCCCCGCCCCCGCCCCCGCGCCAGGGTGTAAAGATTGAGCCTGAGACCAGATTGATGGGCCCAAGAGCACAAACCATTGCGTCCTGTGGGAAGGAGTCTCTCAGGGGTAAGGCAGGGTTTTCCCGTATCTTGTCTCATAACCCACTCAGGGGAAAGGTTGTTCTCTACTGTCCCAAGCCATGGGTTGTGACAGTAGGCAAAGGGGTTGTTGGGGGAACAGCTGCAGACCCGCTGCTCCTAAGCTGACTCCCACCCCACTCTGGGCCAATAGAATTTTCTTTATTTGCTCCCTTGGATAACTGCACCTTGGGCCCCACTTTCTACAGGATGCCAGCTGCACGAGCTGCATGTATATGACAGATCTTGTGTATTTTAACTTTTTTTTGTAATATAAATGTTCTGATTTTGTATTTTTGTGGATTTGAATCTTAAGGCCCTTATTCCTGCACAGTGTCCTCGGGTACAGGTGCGATCTCCGGGGTCAGTCGGCAGCAGCTCCTGGGGTCTGCAGAGCAGGAAGGCTTTTTGTTTGATTGCGAGGGAGAACATCTATTCCGAGGGCATAGCCTATTGACCTACCTCCTTTTTGCCAATCGGAGCAGGCTTTCCTGCCCTAGTGTCTTCTTGAAACCACTCCACCCTCAGTGTTCCACAGGGGACCAGGTTATCATACAGTGGCTCCGTGACTTGATGCCCTTCTACTGGAAGATTAGAAATTGGTCTGAACAGCAAAAGGTGGTGCAGGAGGGTGAGGAGAGGCTGTACGAGGGGAAAGTTGCAGAGGGCAAGCCAAGATTAGCTGAGGGTTGTCTCTACATGTAATAAAGGATTCCTGTTCTGGACTTCTAATCCCGGGGCACGGGACTCACTTTACAGACTAGATCCCTCCTTCACTGGATTGAGCTAGGCCTACTAGCACAACAGGGTGTGTGTGTGTGTGTGCTTAAAAAAATGAGTTGGTAAGGAGAGCTTTAAGAACAATACCTCTTGTACCCAACTTGAACTGCCCAGGGGTGGGTGTATGAAGCTGAGTCTACATTTCTTAACCTTCATGAATTCTGAGCTTTTCTTGTTGGCTTCCAGAGAGACCATGAGCCATGGCTGCTTCTTGGCGCCCAGAGCCAGTGTCCTGCCTGCTGCAGCCATCATTAATGTGGTAGCTAAAGGAGAAAAGGAGATTTCGTTTACATGCTGTGAGATCCCCACAGACCTACCTCATTGTGTTGAAACAGGGCAAATGCAACAGAACGCATTGGGTGATGTATGTCTGATCCTGGGTTCTTGTCTCCCCTACTCACTGCCCCCTCTAGTTATGGTATTTGTCTGGGCCTTGTAAGGCTTCGTGAATAGCTGATTGGGTGGCTGCTAGGTGACCTGCTTTGTGTAAATATAATATGTTGGTCTTCTTCATGTTCTTTTGGGGTTTTACAGTTTACACACTTCTTTTTGTACCGAGAAAAATAGCCAAAGCATCTTTGACAAGATTTTGCACCAGGAAAAGAATCTGGAGCATAGCTTGGCGACCCCTCTTGAAGTGTGGGGGTCTTGAATCATCCTCTGTTTTGTGTTCCCTTGCCCTATTTCCTATTTTGGGCCAGATCTTCTGTCCTAAACACTTGGCTCCTACTCTGTCCCCTCTTCTATCCCCCCTCCCCAAAAAAGCCCCCCACCACGTACACATTTAAATCCTGAAGAAGCTACAAACACTCCATCCCTTGTTCCCAATCTCTCGTGTCAAGACCATCCCTTGATGTGATTCATACAAATACACTACTATTTGGATAGATCAAACCTCCTTTAATCTCTAACCTTGGGGTAGAGAGAAGCAGAAGCAATGGGGGGGTGTCCATGTAGAAAGCAAGGTTGGGAGACCAAGAAAGGGAAGATGAATGTATACCCAAGTCACTCAGGAACTTTTGAAACTTGTGTCAAATTGGCCACAAGATTGTTTAACAGGATGCAGACGAATGTAGCTCCATGTTTACTGCTAGAAACCAAAGCTTTGTGTGAAATCCTGAATTTATGGGGGTGCGGACAGGGAGGAAATCTTCCATCTATGTGTTCTTTCCCTGATCCCTTCCCCTCATTTCTGAACTGCAGGAGACTGAGCCCCCTGGGGCGTTAAGGACTCCATCTCTGGGGGTACTTATTGGGTGGTTGAGTTTCCCACTGTGTCGGGTACTTCCCTTCCCACTTGCTATTGTTTTGTCACACACATGCTGACCTTTTCCCCTTCTCTCTTTACCCTGGGAAAATACAAGGAATGTATAAAAATTTATTGGTACCGATAAAAAACAGAACATGCTGGGGATGCTGATGATAGTATTAATAGCGTAGATAGTATGTAGGGGACAGGGGTTGTGCTGAGCATTTATAAACATCATCTTGTCCAAGCCCTGCAATAATTCTATCGTAGAGGGACTTTTGTCACTCAAATTTTACATTATCAAACAAAGGTTAGTTCGGAGAAGTTAAATAACGTGTCCAAAATTATACAGCTAGGAAGAGTTGGAGCCAGGTTTCAAACTAGTTTGATCTGAGTGTTGAGCCTTTCTGAATAAGTCTGCTGTATTAAGTTAAACCGAAAAAAATCTCATGTCCAGGTGCTGACGGATGTGAGTATGGACATGTATTTGTTGTGTGTGTACACTTGCATGTATACGTCTTTGTGTTCACGTATGTGTGTATGTGTACATGTGCCTTGTTCGTGTATGCAAGAAGGTCTTTGCCCACGTGTGTGTGTTGACGTGTGCTGCACGTTCACATGCATGTGTGCATCTGTGTGCATGTCTGTACACATGTGTTTTGTGTGGATGCATGTGTGTGTGTGACGGTGTATGCATGATGCATGTGTGTGTGGTTTTTTAGCACAGTGAAAATATAGCTGGGAAAGGGTCTGGGTAAAAATTAAAGCTTGATGTTTAAGTCATGTGTACACATTTTTAATAGAAAACAGCTCTAGAACATGCTAAGTTATGGTTGGGCAGCCCAGAGCAGAGCCAGGGGGAGTGAGGCACGCTGCCTAGGAGCTATGCCCACCTCCAGCAGCCCATCCACCACTTCATATGGTTCGAAATCCTGGGGACTTGGGCTACATTTTTCTAGGTTGTGATGATTTTCTTATTTTGGGACACTGTGCATTTCTTGAGTAAATTCAAGTGCGCTGTTTTAAGTTTATTTGGATTCTTCTCTTTTTACTTCAAGCAAATGCACCCTTCTCCGGGACCATCCTGGCAAAGCCAGCCAGGATGCCAGCCACATAGCCAAAGCTATGTGAGGTCACAATAGGGTAGAGGCCTCATGATTCCACTGTGGGTTTAAGAAATGTCAAGTGGCAGAAACTGAAGAATACTCTTCATTTTCTTAAGCCAGTAGAATGCAATTATAACATGACTCACTGCTGCATGGGTTCATATATATCCTCGTGTGCATGTGTGTGGATCATGGGTTCTTCAGCACTTCAGCAAAATATTTATAAAGTCAAGACACCATGCTGGGTGCTGGGACATGCGTATCAGTTAGGAACCTCTTGACTGGGAGGTACAAAGTATTAGTTGGGGAACAAGACTGGGGAGTGGTGGGAGCAGAGGACCTGAACCAGGGTGAGTAATTTATCACAGGCATGGTTTAGAGTTGCTGGTGCATAGTGGTAATAAAAGGCAGATGGACTTTTAGTTGGTTTTATTACTGTTTTTAAATTCCCTGCAAACAACACACTCCCTTACTGCCTATACCCATGGCAGACTGCTCCCCCTACTTGGTACACCACTGCAAAACACCCAGCTAAACAATGAGGAAAATTCTGTTTCTTATGAAATAAAGTCTGCAGTCAGATGGTGTCAGGGTTGTTTTGGCAGCTTAATGATATCAACAAGGATCTAGGGTCTTTCTATTTGTCACCCCTCTTTCAATATTCTGGCTAAGTCACCAGCCTTACCTCTAATGGCCCAGGATGGCACTGGATGGAGGTAAGATGATGTCCGGCACGAGAGGACGAGTGTGTTCTCCCAATGGGGGTGGACCAATGAGGGGGACACTTTTCCCGGAAGCCACTCCGGAGAACTTGGCCACAGATCCCATTGGCCAGGATTAGTCACGTGGCCATGAACTAGGTCAGGGGTTGGCAAATCTGCCCAGCCATCTGATCATGTTTAGCCCACAAGGTGAGAATGGTTTTTATATTTTTAAATAGTTGAAAAAAATTCAAAGGCAAAATAATATTTTATGACATAAAAATTAAATGCAATTCCAATTTCAGTGTCCATAAATAAAAGTGTTATTGGAACACAGCCAGGTCCAATTGTTTATGTGTTGACCAGGACTGCCTTCACACTATGGCGGCAGAGTTCACCGTATGGAGACCACATGTCCTGCAAAGCTGATAATATTCACGCTCTGGTCCTTTACGGAAAGAGTTTGCTGGCTCCTGAGCTAGCTGAATAGATGGCTGGGGTTTCTGCAATTTTCAGGCTCTATGGCGTGCAGCCTGGCGAAGCTTAGGGGACTTCACTAAGGCCACTCAGCGAGTATCACAGAATCCGAGGACAGATCTGTTTGGTTTCACACTCCTTTGCCTGTGTGGTCCATCAGTTGAACCTTGAACCATGAGATGAATGTGTTCTGTAGGGCAGTTTGAGCAAAGCCCAGGGTTTAGAAGATACACGGAAGGGCAGAGTCTGATGCAGCTGGAGGATGATACTGTGGCAGGTTAGGTGAGGGCCAGACTGGGGGGCTTTAGACACTGAGCTAAAAAGAACTTTAGTCTTTTGAAGTGGAAGGCTGCTGAGGGGGAGATGAGCAGTTCCAAGATGACAGCTCTGACAAAGATGTGACAGATGGGATAAACGTGTGGTATGATACAGTGCATTTTCAATAATGGTTAGCCCCTTCATCTAACACCATAATTATAAAGGGATCCCATCAGTCTTGGTCTAGAGCCCAGAGAAGTGCAAGGTGGCAAAATGGGCTGGAAGGTGAGTTTTGTTTGGCTTCTTCACTGATACTTTTTTAAATCGCATAAACCATTAAACTTAAGGCTGCCTATAAAAATAAGGATTGCTGGCATCTCTCAAATAAATAGGAACATCTGGCAACTGGTTCCACATTTCCACATGATAAAAATCAGCTAGAGTGGAGTTGGGGCTGATGTTTTTATATTCTCCATATTCTCTATCCCTGCTTATTATTCTCTTGACATTGAGGCCAAGTGTGAGTTGCTGTATCAGTTAGGGTAACATTAGATGCTGTAACAAATAAACTCAGACAGTCCATTGACTCAATAATGTATAGAAGTGTATCACGTTACCCGTGTAACAATCCAATATGGGTGTCCCTGGGAGTGGATGGGCTTCCTTCCCACCATCAATCATTCAGGGACTCAGATTCCTCCTATCTCATGGCTTAGCCATCTGAGCCTTGGAGTCTTATGCACGCAACTGGGGGATGGGGAAAAGAAGGTAGAAAAAGGTCAGATTTCACATTGATCAGAAGTAACATACGATAAGCACTTATGGCAATTAGATTTTTGACCTCTGGCCTATAGCTAATACGTTGGTTTAGAACAACAATTTAATGTATATAAAAGCGTCTGGTTGGGGATGCTCTGATGAATTTTTACTGGTGTTTGGTCACTATTTGGTCACTATATCACTGCATATTGACCGCTTCAGCTTTTCTACCAGCTTTCTCCTGGTTAGATACTAGACTTTATTTTGTTTTTTGTTATTTTTGGTGGTGTAGCAGATTACTTCACAGCTTCATGGCATAACAATGCCCAATCATTTTGTTACGCTCATGGATTCTGTGGGTCAGGAATTTGGGCAAGCAAAGCAAAGATGACTTGGCTCTGCTCCTCAGTGACTGGGGACTCAACTGGGAAGGCTTGAACATCCGGGGTCTCCTCAAATGGCTGGAGGATGGAATCATCTGAAAGTTTCTCCACTCACATATGTGAAGTCCAGGCTATTTGGGACTGCCAAATGGGGTGCTACACCAGTTGAGAGTCCCAAATAGGGGACTCACGTGGTTTGGGCTTCCTCGCAGCATGGCAGTTTCAGGATAGACTTCTTACACAGTGGCTCAGAACTCCAAGAGCAAGTATTTTTAGCAAACAAGGCAGGAGTTCTATAATATTCTATAACTGAACTTTGGAAGTCATGCAACATCACTTCTATAGGATGCTATTGGCCAAATGGTCACAAGCCAATCTTAATTCAGGATTGATGGGAAGAAGGCAAAAAATAAAGACAAAAACTTGAGGCCATGTTTTAAAACTGAGACAGATTGGCACATTGACATCCTTGGGCATGCAGTATAAAGCAGGCCATTCAGCAGTTTTACCAAAGCTCAAAATATCTCTTAACTTGTGGTTTCTGTAATCATCTCTCACTAGCCTAGGGAGATAAAATGAATGAGAACAATTCTAATTGCTCAAAACCATGACATATGCTGCACATCCCAGGTAATCTATTTAAAAGTCTAGATTTTTTCCTTTGAATTTTAATGTATTTGACTTTGAGTCAGTATGGAATCCTCCCTAGTCTGGCATGTGGCTTCTGTCTGAAACAGCTCTCAAAATGTGTCTAAGGCTTCCAGCCTGGCTGCAGATCAAGCCTAGCCCTTCTTAGATAGGATTTATAATTCTGGGTATACTTGGATCTGGAACAAGGTCTTCTTCATCTCGGGTCCACAGATAAAACTTAAGGTGTTCATGATCTTGGATGGGAACAATTGTACATTTATTTTCACTAACCTCAAGCAAAAATACAGCATTTCCTTCAATTATGAATGTAGGCCACAAACCTCACTACTATTAGTTGTACCTATGATCCTGGGACTTTGCCAGCAAAAGAAATCAGTGATACTTTCATGTATTATTACAGTAGTTTCAGTTATCTTGAAATATTGTTTATATTCATCACTTCTTTGAAATTATGATAGCTACTGAAAGTGCTAGGTTGTACATGACCAGTCTTCCTATCTACAGACACATGTCCAAGGAAGCGGGGCAGTTATCCAGGCAATTCTGCGCCGCCCCCCCCCGCCCGGCCCCACCATTACAGTTCAGCCACCAGCCCATGACATCCTTGCATCTCACCCTGGGACCAGTCACATACATTGCTTTGCCTTCTTCTCTAAACACAGTTGTTGAATAACCAAAACATGGGAGGAGATGAGTAGTTCAAGATTGATGGGAAGAAAGCAAAAAAACAAAGACAAAAACTTGAGGCCATGTTTTAAAACAGACAGACTGGCACATTGACATCCTTGGGCATGCAGTATAAAGCAGGCCATTCAGCAGTTTTACCAAAGCTCATGCTTGGTAACATTTTGCAAAACTGGACAGTCCAGATGTGCATTCATAACCCTCCGTAAGGGGGTGCACCTGTTCTTCCTGGAATTCTGGAGGTTGCTGTTGGTGAGGATTCTGGTGGGGTTGACAGAAGAGAAACAGTGAGTACGAACACAGGAACTAGAGAGTGGTACAAGCCCAGGTAATGCTTGCATTTGGAAGTTGAGGGCTCTATCCTTATGGACAGGGTCGTGTTGTGAAAGGCAGAGGCTTTACAAAATTATTGTTTTGGGAGTAGGTGATACATGAACATGGCATAAAATTTTAAAGACCCAAAATGGATTTAGTGAAAGGTACTCACCTTACTCCTGTCCCTCAGCTACCCACGTTCCTTCCCCAGTGACAGTAACTGCCATCAGGTTTGGGGGCATAACTCTCCATCTATGGAATTTGTATGCAGTCAACACAAACACACCACACACTACCATGCCTCCACTATGGCAAGAGCCTCCTAGTTTTTGAATATCATGGGAAAAAATGCATTCTATTACAAAATTCAATTACAATATAAAAGTCTCCCTGATGCTTCTCCTTGAGGAAAAGTATTTGAACTGTTTATTTGTTTAGTGCTTCTGATGTCCAGTTCCATATTTTAAATAAGATGTGTGTATCTCTGTTTCTTGACTCACCCACTTCGGATAGGATCTAGTCTTCTCCACTATGAAATGTTTCAGCCAAATCAGCCTACATTAATGAGTGTAAGTCCTCCCTTTGCATTTTTAAAATTAGTTATTCTTTTCCATTCTTCTTTTGGTTATTTTTATAACTTTAACAACTGTTGCTTTTATAGCGTCAGTATTAATAACATTTGTTTTCTGTTTTATAGACATGATTAATTATTCCATGCATCGTCCATATGTTCCTCTGAGTATTAACAATGATCAAAATCAGTACTATTTTATTATGTAAATATTATTTATTTCCAAACTAATTATTGTGATTGGCCCCTGAAAGAAGGGACTAGAACATAAACTTTGCCACCCAAAGTGATACTAATAATAGCACCAGTGTGTACGGGGCACCACAAATCCCACTTTATTTATTTTTAAAATTTGGGGTTTTTTTTTTTGAGATAGAGTTGATATATAATAACATTGTGTAAGTTTAAGGTGTACATGTGTTGATTTCGTGCACTTACATATTGCAGTATGATTACCACTGTAGTGTTAGCTAACACTTCTATCATATGCAATTATCAGTTTTGGTGTGTGTTGGGAATAATTAAGATCTAGTCTCTTAGCAACTTTGAAGTTTATAATACAATGCTGTTGTCGATAATCACTGTGCTGTGCCTTAGATCTCTGGGACTCATTTATTTACTAGTTGCAAGTTTGTAGTCTTACACAACATCTCCCCAATGCCCCCTGCCCCCCACCCCTTCTACTCTCTGTTTTTATAAGTTTGGCTTTTTTAGATTCTACCTATAAGTGACATCATACTGTATTGTGGAGATAAATCAGATAGAGAAAGACAAACACCGTATGGTATCACTTATAGGTGGAATCTACCAACCCTACTTTAAAAATGAGCATGCAGAGGGCCAGGGTATTAAGAAACTTGCCCAAAGGTCACACAGTGTTAAGTAGAGCAGGGTGGACAGGATTTGAAACTGGGAAATACGATTCGGGAGCTCGTGGTCTTCACCACTGTACTGTTCTTGCCTTTCTAAGCAGTAAAAGCAAATGGATTCTCGTGCCTTTTACTCCATCAATTTCCTGTCTCCTAAAATTCGTTGTAGTAAAGCATATATGGAAATGGTTGAAGTAAAAGGTAAGAGTAACCCTTGCACCTTTCCCATAACCATCGCCCATCCCAAAGAAAATTAATGTTAACACTTCAGTGGGTAGCTTTCCGGTCCTTTTTCCATGTAATTTAATGGGCTCACTTGTTCTGTATTTTACCAGTTGACTTGCTTTTTGATTTGGAGATCTTCCCATATCAGCATATAAAAATCTACTACATTCTTTTTAAAATGGCAGTAAAACATTTCTTTATAAGGGTGTGCCATAATACACATAATCACTCCCTTATTGATGGATATTTGAATTGTTTCCAGTGTTCACTATTACAAACAAAGCAGCCAAGAATAGCCTAGTCCTGCTTTTTGGGCCTGTGTGTATGTTTCTCTAGGATAGATTGGTAGCAATGAAACTGCTCTGTGTGTCGGGCACATTTAAAATTGTGATGGCTCTTGCCAATTTGTTTCTCCCTATGCACAACAGGCTTTAAAATTTATATTTCTTCCACATTGAATGAGAATGTTTGTTTCTTTATAGCATCCTCGACATTTGAAACCATCCCTCCCTTTTGTTTTTGCCAAGCCAGTGGGCAAAAATTTTGATGTCTGGTTGTTCATGTGCATTTCTTTTATTATAGATTAGGTTCACCATCTTCTTATTGACATTTCACCATCTGTTTATTGATATTTGTAATTCTTCTGCAAATCGCCTGTTCATAGCTTTTGCTCATTTAACTATGGAGATACGGGCCTCACAGATTTTTAGGAAATCTATATATTTGGCATAATCTTTTATTTAGTACACTGTATATATTTTCCTAAAATGTGTTGCTTGTCTTTTGGGCTTATTTGAGGTGCTTTTGTCATGCAGAATTTTACATTTTTAAGTACTCAAATCTGTCACTCTAGTGTAGGATGTTTCCATTAGCATCTCAAGCCCAAAGTGTCTATAAAACTGCCTTTCCCATTGTTCTCCCGGTTACCTTCTCCTCTTGATCTTGTATCCATTCATTTCTTCATAATTGTTTTTTTTTTTTTAAGATTTTATTTATTTATTTAATTGACAGAGAGAGAGACACACAGCGAGAGATGGAACACAAGCAGAGGGAGTGGGAGAGGGAGAAGCAGGCTTCCCGCTGAGCAGGGAATCCGATGCGGGGCTCAATCCCAGGACCCTGGGACCATGACCTGAGCCAAAGGCAGTTGCTTAACCAACTGAGCCACCCAGGCGGCCCTTTTTCTTCAAAATTGTTGCATGGGCCTTTGGGACATGTGAGTTTTTTGTTTTTGTTTTTGTTTTTATCATGAGGGTGGCTGGCAAACTTCATGGGCAATGATTTTATAATTTTTATAAAAGCAAAGGAGTTCAAAGAGATCTTTTAAAATGCAATTATCAGGCACTCCGCTTAGAAGCAGAGAACAATAGATGGTGGGGATTGTGTCTTTGCAAGTTCCTGCACTGAAACACTGCAAATGACTAAGTGTGTTGCCTCAGGACAGACTTCTCAACTCTGATGTTGTCAAACTTTATTTGGCTCTCTTGAGCTCACTAATCTCCAAACCAGACCTCTTTTCAGCCTACAGAGACCCCATTTTTTATTGTGAGCACAACAGCGGTGGGGAGCATGCAGAAGTGCAGAAGGAATGGCGCAACCTTCCACATGAGCCCAGGGCAGGTGTTCCCTCACCATGGTGGAAAAGGTTCCCAGGTCCTACCCATGCTGGGTGGGGTTGGGAGGCAACCCTCGGGGAAACTATCAGTTTGATAAATGGGGTCTTTTTCCTTCTTGGGATTTTTCTCCATGCTTCCTCTTCCTCCTGGCCCTCGCATTGGTCCTGTCAAGGAAGGAAGCCTGTTGCTTTATGTTCATTTTTTGCCCTCCCCCAACTTCCATGGCTGTCCTTTGGGGACCTCACAGCAACTTCCCACTGCAGACTACTTGACAACATGCAACCTGGGTTGACTCAAACCTGTGAAGTTCCTTTCCTGAAACCTTAAGATGCCATGGGGTCCCCCAGCTAATTTCATAAATTTGGTGTCACATTGTAAATCAAGCAGCTGCAGAGTGGCCAGAACATCTGCTTGGTTCTGCTATTCTCTTTACGGCAAAAGGAAACTAGAGGTCAGTGAGATGTGTGTATTGACAGTAAGTGCCTGTATGGATCAGAAAAATCAGGATCTTTTGCTTCCTAAAAATAACATCTTAACACACACACACACTTAGAGCTTTATGGAACTCTTCCTAAAGGATCAGGTAGTACGCTAAGCAAATGAATAAGTCGTAGAACTCTGGAGGTTATTGGGGTCTCTGTTTATGTTTAGCAATTTATTTATTTATTTATTGTATTTATTTATAAAAAGATTTTATTTATTTATTTATTTATTTATTTATTTATTTATTAGAGAGAGAGCAAGCAGGGGAGGAGCAGACGGAGAGGGACAAGCCGACTCTGCGCTGAGTGCAGAGCCTGGAGCAGGGCTCCATCTCACCACCCCAAGATTGTGACCTGAGCCGAAATCAAGAGTTGGACACTTAACTGACTGAGCCACCCGGGCGCCCCTCATCTGTAGCAGTTTGAAGATGTTGGAAGCAGTGGTGGAAAATAAATAGCTAAAGAGGGTGCAAGACAGGAACTGTTACCTGTAACTACCAGGGCATGGGAGGCCATTTGCTTTAATAAGATGATGCCTATTTCCCTTTCTTAGAGACTACTGTATCAGGTTAGGCTATGCTGTGGTAACAAACTCTCCCTCCCCTCAATTTCAGGGACTTAACAATACAAAGGTTTGTTTATGGCTCACACCAAGTTTGATTGGGGTCAGGCGACCCTACTGGGCAATTGACCTCCATGCGTGGGAAAGAGAAATGGAGGGCCAGACAGTTGCACACAGCCTTTAGGGGTTAGTTCTGTAAGGCACATATATTCCTTCTGCTCACTGCCAGAACTAGCCACATGGCCACACCCACTGTTTGGAAATGTGGAAGAGTCCATGGATGTTTGGCAAGTAGTAAATGTCTCAGATACCCTAAGCTGTATTTGACAGACATAATAAAGATAATAATTCCTCCTTGTTTTGCTTAATTCTTAACTTTTGACTTAGCAACTGTCCCTCTCCCTCTCTCTCCTTTCTTTTCACTTCTACAACAAATAACCATATTAGGATGTTAAAAATTATTCTTAAATGGGGCGCCTGGGTGGCTCAGTTGGTTAAGCATCTGACTCTTGATTTCGGCTCAGGTCATGATCTCCTGGTTGTGGGATCAAGCCCCATGCTGGGCCTGTGCTCAGCATGGAGTTTGCCTCAGATTCTTTCTCCCTCTCCCTCCCACTTACTCTCTCTCTCTGTCTCTCAAATAAATAAATAAAATCTTAAAAAAAAAATAAGGTGTGTAGGTAGAAGAATATCTATGGACTATGTATAGTTCTAAAGTTATTCTACCATGAAATACAGAGTTCTTAACTGAAGGTTCCCAAGCACACTGCTTCCCAGCCCCTTAAACAGTTTCTACAGGGCGCCTGGATGGCTCAGATGGTTAAGCGTCTGCCTTCAGCTCAGGTCATGATCCCAGGGTCCTGGGATCGAGCCCCACATCGGGCTCCTGGCTCAGCAGGGAGTCTGCTTCTCCCTCTCCCTCTGCCTCTCCCTCTGCCTCTCCCACTGCTCATGCTCTCTCTCTCCGTATCTCTGTGTCTCAAATGAATAAATAAAATCTTTAAAAAAAAAAAAAAGTTTCTACAGTAGACCCTTTGGTCCGCAGTTCAAACCCGTCCTCACTGTACTGCCCTCCTGAGCCTCTCTGGAAATCACCTGGGACACTTGTTAAATATACAGATTCTTGACTCTCATGCTAAATTCACTTACACCAGAATTTTGTTGGGTAGGACTCCTTTTAAAAGAGCTCCACAGATGATTCCAATAAACACTGAAATTTGAGAAAGGCTAGCTTGTATTAATTTTCCCAGGAGTATATGCATATTTTAAAAGGATAGCTGAAAGAAGAAAATGTTTCATATGAAGGAATGATTTACTAAAAGTCGAAATTTGAACACTAGTGTGGGGGGTTGGTCTTTGGGTGAAGCCCTTCCTATATTCAGTCATACTAAGTATGTTTGCTTATTCAGCTACGTGAAGTTGGCATGTACAGTTTTTTGGCATTGTTTGGTTGGTTTAAAAATGTCTCTTTCAGATATTCTGCTGTATTTTTGCATAGCGTCTTTTGGGTTTTCCTCACAAGGGACAGTTCCTTAATATGGCCTTTCATTTCTGGGTGTGAGTTCATCTTCAGATGGAGCTATTTCTTCCTCTGTGTGTGTCCCCAATCCCTGGGATGTGGAAACCTCCTTACAGAGTGTTTTTTGCTTTGTTCCATCAGGTGTCCAGTGGGTTGTACTTGCCTAGGACCATTTCCTTGGGGTTAGCATCATGGTCCCATGCAGCGAAGGGTGTACTTGAGATCTCTAACTCACACATGGCACAGGCATATAGTTTTTAATTCTGTCCATCCAGTGGCATGAAACAGATGTACTTCCTTGCCACTCAGTAGGCCCTATTATAGTATGGTTGTTTTTTTAAACCCTTCCTTCTCAAAGCAAATAACCTTTCCGAGGTCTGTTTCAAGGCCATATATCTTAGCCCCTCAAAATCCCTACATCATCTCTGATATTGTTCGCCTTTTTCCTTGGGCAGCCATGGCATCATGTCTAAGATTTAACTCTGTAGCTTTTAATTTCTTTTTTTTATTTTCTGGTGCCTAAGGATATCCAAATCTTTATTTTGAATTCAGCTTAGAATGTTTTTTTTTTAAATGGTTGTATTTTGTCCAGGATGTGTTTGGAGCCTGGCCAGGGAAAGGGCACATACTAACATAGTGTTTCAGTCTGCCATTTTCCCTGAAGTTTTACAAGATTTTTTTGGAAGCATGTTCCTCTGCAGCTAGTTGTGTTCATTCACTTTGCGCCATCACTGCTGTTTTGTTTGCTAAATCCCTTCCCTCTTGGACAGGATTTGATGTTAAGGAGGTCCCATTTCAAGCAGAAAACAGATCATTAATCACAGTCTCCTGTGGAATTTAGTTCATTTTCCTCCCATAGCTCTTATCACACTATATTATGGTCAGTTCCAGACAGCTTTGCCTTCCATACTATACGCTTCTAGGGCCAGTAAGCAGATCTCATTAATCTTTTTATCTTCAGTGTTGGAACAGTGTCTAGCACACAGGGTGGGTCAGAAAAATGTTCGTGTTACTGGCTCTTAGGCAGGAAGCCTTGCCATTGAGGATGAGATAGTGATGTGTGTTACTGCACACGAAGGGCCTTGCAGAATTCTGTCTCTCGTGTGAATGGTTAGAACATCCTTCTGGGTTTATTGGATTTTTAAGTGCTATTAATGACTATTAACTAGTCTGTGTAGATTAACACCTGCTCCCTGCCTAGATGCACACACAGCCATTAGTTGTAATGAAGAGCCTCCCCCCAGGGATTGGAAATGCATAAAAAACTCAGGGAGGGACTTGTGGTCTTGCTCTCAGTGATGGACTCGGGTCCTCAAAAACATGCTTCCAGGCCATCTGCCCCACGCCCTGCTTGCCCACTTGCCTCCTCTCCTCCCTACCTTCTTTCTCTCCCTTTAACCTCTATCGGGGAAAGTGCCTGAGATAAACCATAGTAATTTGTCAATAAATATTTGTTGAGTGAATTCTTTTAATTATCTTTAAAAAGGCAAAAATATTATCTCCCTTACTTTTTCATACAGAAGCAGCCTCTAAAGCATAAACTAATGATAATGATAATGGTTGACACTTAGCACATCATTACCCATCAGGTATTTGTTGCTAAGCATTTTGCATCTATGGGGGTCATTTCTTCTCAGAAGCCACCTGATGTAGATGACACATATGTTGACTCCTACTCACCTGATGCAGAGAGTAATTCTTGCCAGGTCATATACCCCATAATTGCTAGAACTGAGCTATGAGTCCAGGCGGGCTCATTATAATTGTTGGAACACAGCTCAAGAATTACTCACCTGCTAAAGAAACACTCCATGTTGGGAGTGTCCGCTAGACCCATCCACACAGTTGGGATCGTTATTTTTTAGCCAAGAATAATATAAGAGGGATAGAAGGTGCTGGGCCCTGCATCCCCTTCCAGGTTGTCAGATTCAGGAAGGAGATAGACGAACCAGCCAGTGAGGTTTTCTGTGGCAAGACTGCATCTGAAACCTTAGGTCAGTATCAAGGATTTGTGGTCTAAGGATCTTGGACCCTTCTTCTGGTTTCTAGAATTATAAGATTATATTTTAAGAACATAATGATAAATAATATTGAAATATTAATATTAGAAAGATAAGGTAATGGTCTCAAGGAATATTCAACTTAAGTTTCTTTAATGATCTGAAATAAATGTTGAGATGCAAGTAAGTCTATTTTGTAGTTAAAAAAAAGAGAGAGAGAGAGAGAGACAGAGAAAGAGAAAATGCTAACCTTAATACAGGCTCTAGAGAAGCTGGCAGTCTCTGTGTGTGAGACGTCTAGCACCACAGACAAGAAGTTTGGCTAAGGTAACACTTTCAGTAAGAGATGATGCTTACCCACTCTGCCTGCTCTGGGGACCAGGATCTGGACTGTAATTACATGGGTTTGTGTGTAGCGTCCATTAGACCAGATATCTATTCATTATAGTATCTGGTAACTCTGCGTTAACAAAGATTAGGTAGAGGACATGGGCAGGTTCCAAGAAATTTTGTAAAAATGCTTACATGCATTCTTTTTCCCTTCTTCTGGCTTTTATTTCCTTCCTGTTGACTGAAATTTAAATAATGGTTGGAGATCCAGCAGCCATCTTGGACCATGAGGTGGACCATGATGGAGTAAAAATGATGAGCCTGAACCCTTGTCCTCTTGGAGATCAGAATCAGTCCTGAACTGCTTTGCTTTAGATGGGGGAAAAAAATGTCCTTTTAGCTAATTCGAGTTACGTTAATTTGGATTTTATCCCACTTGCACCTAAACCTAATTGTAGTTGATCAATCCTGTACCAAGTGATTCCCAACGGACATTACACAGTGTGAGTTGAAGAGAAGCAAAGCCTACTTACTGATTCAGTCATTTTGCAGTTAGCAAGACCACAGAATCCTAGCTGAACAATGGGAGTGCTTTGTCTGCTTGGACACTCTCCCCTAAGTTCTTCGCCTAGCTGACTCCTTCTCATTGTGATACAGAGGAGGTGAAAGACTTTGTCACTTTTACAATTCTTCCACTTCTCACCATCTGCCTTTTGCCAGGTGCCTTTGCTGTTTGGATCAGAGAAAGCCAGGTTCCTCATTGTTCCATTCATGTCGTGTAAGATAAGACTTTGGTGGGGCTTATCTCTTGCGTTACAGCAGAGAACTAGAAGGATCTAGGTTATGCTGGCAAGCCTGCTTCCATTTCTTTTTCTCTGGAGGGAGAGGCTGTAGTGGATGAAGATAATGAGGATGGTAGGGGCCACATGGATGCTCTGATACAAGATCTGCTTTGCTTCTCAAACAAGCAGATCTTCCCTCTAGACCAGCCAGCTCTGAGTGTATCTAGGATAGAAACGAAGGGTGAATGTAATTAAAGTCCATAAACATATTAGGAACAAGAAATTGCAAAATGCAGTGAGAGGGCATTTACACTGAAGGATTAGCAATTACCCATGCTGAGAGTGAGGGATCTTATCGCTCCTCCTCTGGGCCAGGATGTAGCGGCTTCCTCCTTGTGAGTGTGATGGTATCTCTGTGACTTGGCTCTGAAACAACTCCTGCTTAGAAGCTGATACTGAACTTGCAAAAAAAAAAAAAAATATATATATATATATATATATATATATATATATTTCTAATCTTCAAATAATGACAGTACACCATGAGAGTCTTGAAATGGTTTCTTAACTCAGGCAACTTTTTACTACTCTGGCCTTGCAGTAGTTGGTGTATGAAGACTTTATCAGAGGATTGTGCTTGGGAGAAAAGATTGGCAAGTATGTGCTTCATTATGTCTTTTAGGGCAGCATAAACAGGGCACAAAAGTAATATATGTTTTTATAATTTGGAACATATGGAGAACATCACATGTAATTATGTTCATAGCAATAGCAACATTGACTATATGCTGGATACTTTCTAAGCATGTCTCATATACTAACTCTCCTAATCCAATAATCCCCAAAGGCAAATGCTATCATTATCTTCATTCCAATTTTCAAATGAGGAATTGGAGGCAGTGAAAGAGTTGAAAAGTCATACAGTTGATATAGGTGGAGCAGGGATTTGAACCAGGGGATGTATCCCAGAGTCCAGGCTCTTAACCATTACAAAGACTATCTCTTTGAATGAACACACACATGCACACACACACACACACAAGATGTTCAAGTGACCTAATGGTGTCAAGTTATCCATCTTCAGATTTCCAACAAATCATTCTCTTCAGCACTTATGACAATGACTTGTGCATGATTTTAAATAGTCACAGATAGTAAGAATTATCCTCACTCCCTAAAATTAGAGTTGATAACCTCTGCAACTTTGGACAAGTTAAATTAACCTTTTCAGGCTTGGGCTTGGGTTTGCTTATTGTAGAATTGGAATAATTGGAAAAGGGACATCAGGTAAGAGGAGTATATAAAATGCCTGTGTTCCATGAAACTCTTTTAGTTGTCAGTGACTGAAAACGCAACTTAAATAGACTTAAGCAAAAAAAAGAAAAAAAAAAGTGGGATTTCTTTGCTCTTGTATCTGAGAAGTCACAGGGTGATCCTCAGATTGGATTCACAACTAAATGGAGTGATCTTTTTTGTTTGTATTGTTGTTGTTTCTGTACTTTTCAGTTTCATTTTCCACTTTCCTTTTTTATTTTTATTTTTTAAGATTTATTTATTTATTTGATGGGGGAGGATGGGCAGAGGGAGAGGGACAGAGAGTCTCAAGAAGATTCCAAGCTGAGCACAGAGACTGGCTGTGTGGGGTGGGTGGGCCTCGATCCCACGACCCTGAGATCATGACCTGAGCTGAAATCAAGAGGCAGACCCTTAACTGACTTCCAGGCGTCCCACTCTTTTCTTTTTTATACTGGCTTCATTCTCAGGTTTCAAGTGAGAGAAGGATGCCTCCAACGCTATCTTCAAATCTAGCTGGAAAGCAAGGGCTGTGGGTTTAGTCGGAATTAGCTCTGATGAGCTCTGACTGGCTCAGCCTGAGTCACATGCCCTTCCTCCAACCAATCATTGCAGCTGGGGAAATTGCTTGCTCTTATTGGCCAGGCATAAGTCACGTGCTGCAGTGGGGCAGGGCCGGCCATGTTGCCTCAGTCATGGAGGCGAAGAGTGGGGGATGGGGTCTCCCTGGAAGCAAAAGCAGGCTGCTTACCCTTATGGTGATAAGCCTAGGTGCATGCAGAGCACCAGAACCGACTGTCCTGTGAGGACAGTGCCTGACCCTTGTGGGGAACTCAACAAATGCTGGTTCCAGGCTTGTTCTTGCGTTGGGACTCACAAGACGCCATTCCAAAGCATCTTTCTCAGAATTGTGTGAACTGGAATGGCGTTGGAGAACTTTGTTGTTGTTTGTTTTGTTTTTAAAGTTGAGTATGTGCGACACACAATGTTACGTTAGTTTCAGGTGTACAACTTAGTGATTTGACAAGTTTTATGTTATGCTATGTTCACCACAAGTGTACCTACCATCTGTCCCATTACATCACTCTTTTAATATCATTGACTGTACTTCTTATGCTGTGCCTTTTTGGAGAAATTTGTTTTAACAGGGTAAAAGATGTCATTATTAGAATTGCAAGAATTACATCCTTACCTTGCTTTTGTTCAGCATTTCCTTCCACTCCCGCTCATCATGTTTCCCCAGCGATCCTAAAAGCCTTGCACATCCTTTCTATAGGAAGACCAGAGATCAAGTGGTGATAATGTGTCAACCATATCTTATCAGGCAGTCTGCCAGCAAACCATCCCTAACGCCCCAGCATCAGAGAACACAACTCAGTGCAGACGTGAAGGGAAATTGTGATTGCAGGGAAAAAGAAAACCAGGAATCCAAACTTTCCCACTTATCTTTACTGTAATTAGTCGAGTTAGTCATTCAGTGTTAATCATTTATTTATTCATTCAACAAATATTTATTAAGTACCTCTGCTGTGTCCAGTTCTGTGCAGGTACTGGGACTTGGGAGCCCCCCCCCCTTTTTTTTAATTAAAGATTTTTTTTAAGTATGTTATTCCATTTTCTTTACTCTCTCCCATCATGGAAAAAGTTGGTGTCTGAGATGAGTCCTAACCAGTCCAGAGGTTTTCCCACCATACTCGTCCGTGCTTTTCAAAACGTGCTCTTGAAGTCCCACATTTCCAAGGGGAAGCTAAGGGATCTTCCACGGAGCTGGGAAGGAGAGGATGAGTAGGTGGGCCATCCTTCTTTTATATCTTGGAGTTCCTAATAAGAATGTCTTCAGAGAAAGGAGCACATACATACCCACACAGAGAGATGCTGGAACCAGGCAGGTCTGAACTTCAGTTCTGTCCCTGGCTATCTAAGCATGTGACATTGGGCAGGTCAGGTCATCTCTGTGGATCTGTTTTCTCCTCAATTAAGATGAAGATGGTAATAAGTACTTCACAGAACCATTTAACAGAACTTTGTAGAACATGGTGAGGATCCATTGAGATAGGTTATGTGGGGGCGCCTTGGTGGCTCAATCATTAAGTGTCTGCCTTTGGCTCAGGTCATGATCCCAGGGTCCTGGGATCAAGCCCCGCATTGGGCTCCCTGCTCAGCGGGGAGCCTACTTCTCCCTCTCCCACCCCTCTCCTTGTGTTCCTTCTCTCGCTGTGTCTCTGTCAAATAAATAAATAAAATCTTAAAAAAAAAAAAGGTTATGTGAGAAGAATCTGATACGGTGCCTGGCACGTAGTAGGAGTGTAATAAAAGTTCATTCTCATCCCCTTCTCCCTCTTCCCTTCCTCCCTTCTTCCTTCCCTCCCTTCTGAGCCCACTTGGCAGGCAGCCGGTGTCAGATGGTGTTCACGTGGCGTGAGCAGAAGCTGATCCAAGATGAGATGGCACTTACTGCCCCTTTTACGTCGGTGATGCTCCACCTGCCTTTGAGCCCCAAGCATAAGTGAGTGCCTGTCAGAAGCTGTCAGGAGGGACTGACGGTGCCCCTTGAGAAGAGCGCCCCCACTTTGCTCAGCAGTATAACCTGGCTGCATTTGACCTTGGCAGCCGCCTGAGATGCTGCTCTCCTGGCAACATCGGGCGGCCTGGCTCCAACCATGAGCCTGAGGGTGGGGGCAGAGGAAATGTTTCTCTTTTCCGTTTTCTTCGGAGCAAACTCATCGTGAATACCATCCTAAATGTGAAGAGGAGAACTGGCATCGAGTGTGGTCAGAAACGGTTAGTGGCAAGTTGCAGGTGCACAGGTCAAATTGGTTTAAGCACAGAGAGGGAATTATTGGTTAAGTCGCCCCGAATCTGAGTGGCTTCAGGAAGGCTATCTTCAGTGACTCCAGCAGTGGCTTCGGAATCTCTCTCAATCTCTCCTCTGCTTTCTGAGGCAAGTCCTCCTATTATCATGGCAAGATGGTCACTAACATTTCCAGGACCTCTTTCCCCCAGCTCTGTAATCCCAGCAAAAACAGCTTTCCTCTCCTACTGGATCCAGCAAGAATTCCAACACTGAGTCTCATCAGTCTGGTTTGGCCAATGGGAAGTGGGGTGCAGCTGTCTGACCAGCCAGGCCTCTTCCTGGAAGGGGAGGCAGACCAAGCATGGGGAAGAGCTGATTCCAAAGGGAAGACTCGGGGTCGGCACCAGAAGGAGTCAATGTCGGCAAAAATAGTGGGCATTTACTCTAGGACTTTTCTTACAAAATAGCAAGACCTGACAAAGAAAGCCTATGTTACAACATAGAAGAAGGCACAAGATCTTTTCAGGTCCATGAGAAATCCAATCATTAGTCTCTTTTCCCTATTAAGCTACACAGTAACAAAAAGAATGAATCAATGTTTACTTCACCAGGTGCAATTGTAACGTTCTCTGACTAGATTCTTCTTTGTTCCCACCCCAATAAATTACTTAACTGGCAGTCACTGAGAAACACCATGAAACCATGTGCCATGCTTAGTTTTATGTGTCAACATAGCCAGACTATAGTGTGTATTTATATTCAAACACATATCTATAGGTACTTCATAGAGCTATTTATTATTTTTTTATATTTATATTATTTTTTATATTTCATTTATTTTTTTGAGAGAGAGCGAGCGCACGAGCTGGGGGAGGGGCAAAGGGAGAGGAGGGTGCCCAATGTTGGACTCGATCCCAGGACCCTGAGATCATAACCTGAGCTGAAGGCAGACGTTTAACCAACTGAGCCATCCAGGCACCCTTCACAGAGCTATTTAATAGAACTTTGTAGAACATGGTGAGGATCCAGTGAGATAAGCTATATGAAAACTACAGTGCCTGGCACATAGTAGGAGCTTAATACAAGTTTATTTGCATCCCCGCCTCCTTTTGTCTCTCTCTATACATACACATACATATATTTATACATATTTTTATTTATACATATATGTGTATATTATATATATGTGTGTATATATATGGAGAGAGGGATGTATATAGATATGTATATACAACTATGTACATATGTATTTATATATAGAGAGAGAATACATTTTCTACTTGTTGTGTTTCTCTGGTAGAACCCTGACGGATACACCATAGAATGTCAGAATACGGTCTGTAGCTGAAAAATCACATTGGCCATGATGTCAGTCAGCTTTAAGTCAAAGCTGAGGCAGAAACCTGTTCGCCTTCCGTGTACAAGTTCTGTAATTTGATTGAACCTGTGGAGTAGTAGTCCTATTAATACATTTTCACAATAATGGTACCACATTTTGTGGGTCCCTAAAAAACAAAATGTCACTGTAATACTGGGAATAAATAGTTGATAGTACTTGAAAGCACCTTTCTGGGGCTCCTGGGTGGCTCAGTCGTTAAGGGTCTGCCTTCGGCTCAGGTCATGATCCCGGGGTCCTGGGATCGAGCCCCGCATCGGGCTCCCTGCTTCGCAGGAAGCCTGCTTCTCCCTCTCCCACTCCCCCTGCTTGTGTTCCCTCTCTCGCTGTGTCTCTCTGTCAAATAAATAGATAAAATCTCAAAAAAAAGAAAAGAAAAGAAAGATAGCACCTTTCTACTGAGGAATTTCAACTACTTCACAGGCATTACCTCATGAAGCTACACGTGATGATAACGAAGTAGGTGGCAGATATGACCAACCCTACTTAACAGACTGAAATTGGGGCACGGGGGATGTGACTTGGCCCCAAAGCTATGTCAAAACTCACTGATGGACTTGGAATAGGAAAAAAAAAAAAGCTTGCAGGCCTGGGGCCAGTGTTCAGCCAATTCGAGGTGTGGTCTCCCTGTCCCTGAGTGGGAATCACCTGGGGGTGGGGTGGGGTGGGTGGGTCATGAAAATGCAGATTCCCAGGCCCTGCCCTAGAGATTCTGGAAAGCAAATCAAGGAGTTTGCCACTGGCAATATCCTTGGGTGGGTCTCAGCACAGGAAAGCCTGAGAATGGCTCATGAGGTGTAGTTTTACACCTTTGTCTTTACCTTCCCTGGCTTCATGGGAATATACACTGAAAAATTTAGGAACTCGGTAACTGGTTCAAGGAAGAAAGAAAACCTGAAAGAAAAAAAAAATACTTCGTTTACCTTCTTTTTTAAAAGCAGACTTTTAAGTGCTTCTCATGGTTTTCAAAGAGCTGTTTGAAGAAAGTGAAGCTGCCTGTGAGTCGCTGGTGGGAATATTCTATCCACTACCTGTATCTGTTGGTATTTGTATAATGTGGTTTTTTTTTTGAGCCCTCTACGCTCATCGGTGAGACCTCTCCCACTGCCTCCCAGATGTTCTCTGGGTGTTTAACCAAAGAAACGCAGGTGCCATTTGTAAGCCAAGGCTGTTTTTACTCGAGTACCACTGGCAGAAATTATCCAGTGGCTCTTAAGCTGTCTAAGACCAGGGGACTGTCTGACGGGGTGGATTCAGCTTGGCAACAATCCTCTGATTCCCTGGCCAGACCAACTCAGTGAGGCAGACATCGATTGGGCTTACAGCTTTAATGTCCTTCCCTCTTGTCATTGTTGTCTTTTTTAAAAGTCTGACAAAAGGAGGTCTGTATAGCAGAAGTTCTTAAAAGCAAGAAAAGCTTGTTTTTCTAGAAAAAGAGATTAGGCGATGTTTGAACAATAAATAGAATCTAGAAGGTTACTGCCCACACTGTCTGTTCCTAGGAGGCCTTTGTAAGCACAAAGCCCTGAAGATCTAAGAGAGAGGAGACGTGTAGGTGGCTAGTGGTTGGGTCTGCCCTCCAAGTTAGCACCTGCCCGTACCCACTGGCCCTCAGTTTGCCTGCTCTTCAGGTCACAAGGAAGGTGAGGGACAGAGGCTGGATGGAGTGTGAGAGCTCCTCGCCATTAGAAGAGAATGATTCACAAAGCCTTGCTATGTAAAGAGTCACAATGATAAATATGGGTTCTGTCCCTGGAACTCCAGTTTATGCTCCCCACCTCAAATGTACTAAGATAGGTGATAAAAATTGAGATGAAAGTCATATATATGCTTTCACAAACATTTCAATATGTAAATTCAAACTAAACAGCATGAGAACTCTGTTGTAATCATGAGAAACTGGATGCAACACAAACACCCATTTTGTGTGGAAACGTTTAAATCAATTATGAAATATTCACACGATGAAATTTCATGGAGCTGGTAATCGAATGAGGCATTTCTGTATGTATGGGCATAGATGATATATAGCATGTATTTTTAAAGCAAATTATAAAAGAATATAGTAGGATTCTATTTTGTAATAATATTAGCAACCACGTGTGTTGGCGTATGCATACGAAGAGAACTTGGAAGAATAAGCACCTTGTGGCTAAGAGGTTTGGGACTACAGCAGATATTTACACTTTACATTAGGAATTTCTCTTATATTTGAATTTCTTATAAAGAACACAGTTACTTTCTTAATAGAAAGAGCAAATTTTAAACATCTAAGAAATGAAACACTGAAAAATTCCTCTGGGGTAATTTCTCTGCATGGGCTAGACTGGTTGAGGTTCTTATGATGCTGGTCTAGTGAAGTTGGGACAAAAGACACTGTGCTTTGGTTTGGTTCTCGGTAAAGCAGGCGCTGGGACAGTTGGGAATGTGGAAGGGTTATGGGAGTAGAACATCTGTGAAAGGAAAAGGGAGGAAGCCGTCAGACCCCGAGGCTGACACGACAAAGTCCACTGGGAAGCACGGGGTGCCTGTTACACAAGCCCCATGCTGGGGCCTCATACTGAGCCCTTGGACAACCCCCCTTGCACAGTCATTCTCTGGGGGCAGCTCAGGGGGGTGACCTGGGCAGGAACGCGGAGCCAAACTCTCTAAGAACTAATACCTGGAGGCTGTCTGCTAAGGAGGCTCCTAGTAGCCACAGGGCTAGTCCTTTCTTGAAAGGCGATCTGAGCGAAGCATTCACGTTCCTGCCACAGTGCCTTTTTCCCTTCTTGTGCAGGCTTGGCTGTTGGCAGTAAAGGTGGGTTGGAGTGAAATCTTGCATTTTCTCTAGGCTTCGGTACTTTTCTCTTCACAATGCTTTCTAACCATCTCAGCTCTGGTTCAGCTACATTTTGAAAATAGAGTTAAAAAGCAGCTTATCAGGACACCTGGGTGGCTCAGTGGGTTAAGCGTCTGCCTTCAGCTCAGGTCATGATTTCAGGGTCCTGGGATCGGGTCCCACATGGGGCTACTTGCTCAGTGGGGAGCTGCTCCCCCTGCTTGTGTGTGCTCTCTCTTTGACAAAGATATAAATAAAATCTTTAAAAAAATAAAAAATCAAAAGCAGCTTATCTTATGTGAAAGTTAAAAAGGATAAAATTACTTATATTAGATTGAATTTAAATAAAAAACATCCTAAAAATTACTTATATTAGAATAGATAGATATTATTAAAAAACAAATTTCAATTGAGTAAATTTTAAAGATCTTATTGACTTTATTCAATGACTCATGAATTGGGCAACATCCAACATAGCAGACAGAAAGGAGATTTGAAGAGCTGTATGAGGCAAGAGATTTTATAGGCAGAGAGAGGGAACAAATTAGTTGTAGTAGGCAAAAAAGTGGATCTGCTATTGCAAAGTTCCTTTCCTTACAGGATTTATCAGGCAGATTACTTACCAATTTTAATGTTTGTCACGTGATTCCTGGTTGACTGATTTAAGATTTCATCTCTGGGAGAGCCAAAATTTCAATTAAGTCTCAGTTTGGTGATGTGGGGCTTAACGTAATTTTCCTCATAATTTCCGCTTGTTCTCTTGTTTTTAACAACATATCCCCCTGTTTTTAACAATGTATGTTTACTTTTATGAACTCCTCCACATGGTTTCAGAGAAAGCCTTGGAAATTGTCAATGGCAAATACTTAAATATAGAAACACTTCACATTCATTAACATTAACAGCTTTCTGAGGAAGTTTACTATTATTATCCTAGTTTCGTGGATGAGGAAAGTAAGGGACA
Organism: Neomonachus schauinslandi; assembly: GCF_002201575.2. Lineage (NCBI taxonomy): Eukaryota > Metazoa > Chordata > Mammalia > Carnivora > Phocidae > Neomonachus > Neomonachus schauinslandi. Next base: position 25,501,429 of record NC_058415.1, read on the forward strand.
GAGCAGAGTGAGGATTTGAACCAGGGGGTCTGGCTTCAGAGTCTATATTTGTAAATACCACAGGAACTGCCCCTTTAACTAAGAGTGTTGACCACAAGTTGCAGATATAGCGTGTCCAGAGGAAAGTATCTGTGGTGTTAGGTAGGAACTACCTACCAAGATAGGGGGCCTAAAGGATACTCAAGGAATTGGCTTGGGGCCCTGGCCACAGACCGGGATGGGGCAGACCCCACATAGGCAAGGTTTGCAATGGGGGTCAATGCATTAGCCTCCATTTACCCTTTATATGACTTTCCATTGAATGGAGAGACACTTGGAGCATTGTCTGCCTCCAAATGGAGCAACTTCACCTTCAAATATAAAGGGATGATTTTCACCTTGGAATTTGGTGGGAAACCCCTCTTTCTGTGTCCTGAGAAGTCCCTTGAACCTGCCACAAAATCTATTAGGTTCTATATTGTTTCCACACTGTTCTCCATCTCTCTTTGCTCTTGTTCTCTGGGTAAATGGAGGTATGGGCTGATAAACAATTTTTTCAAAGACTTGCCTTTTATTTCGATTCTTAAGTAGTCTTGGGCAAAAATTCTATTTCAAAAAAAAATATTGAGAATTTTAATTACAGTTATTGAAATTCAAACTCAACACAGTGTTCTTCATTGCTCCAATTATGAGCAGTGTTTATAAATAGGGTCACTTATCTAGAAAATTATTAAAAATTCATTGTACATGAAAGCCTCAAAAGTCCTTGAAAGGCAAATGTTAGGTAAGGGTTGTTTCCATGACAACATCTCCTCATCCTCATTGATCCTTTGCTTCCCATTTTCTAGGAGATAAAACACCTGTGTTGAACAGCAATCTTCTTTAATAATTTCAACGAACTTTTCAGAAAAACATGTTGATCATTCTCCACCAGTGATTGGAATTTTCCCCTGAATCCTGATGTTATGCTAATCAGTCCTTCCTGAGGCAATCAAACCATGGTTTGCCAGGGTAGAAAACATTATCCCGACTCTACTTTTCCAGAAGATTTGAAGAGTGCAAGTGTCTTTGCAGCAATGCTTACTTGCAGGCTCTGAACACGCACCATACAATAAACTAGTTCTCCTTCGCACAGTTTAACCTGTCAACTCATGACCTAGCCCATCACTAAAAAATAAATTCTTGTGGATTCCATGGACTTAGTGTCAATCTGGTGGTCAACACTATCTGTTGGTTCACTGGTCAAATCATTAGGGAATTGTACATTCATGTTTGGGGTCTCCCTTTTCATAGGAAAGAGAACAGGAAAAAGGCATGTCATACTTATAAGCCTGAGAGATTGACTATATTAGAAAAATAATTTCAGCTGTGAGTCTGTATCATCATCTTTGTGCTTGAATAGCAGTATGTGATACAATCCAAAACAATTAATATGTAGCAATAATGATGATAAGAAGAAAACATGGAAAGGAAGAAACAAAGATATTCATTTTCCTAAGAAAAATAATTTTGTAATCATAGAATTCAATTACTATAATATGAACCCCAGTGAAGAAAATGCTTTTGTGGGCTGGTTTAATATGTTCTTCCGCAGGCATCTCAAATGGGAAAATATACCCCCTTCCCCCTAAAATTGGAACTCAAATAGCGAAGACTTGATTCTTAGTCTGAAAAATCAAAGAGTGGCCATTTATACCTTATGTCTAATTCTGAGAAAGTTCTAAGTGCTTCGTAGTTTATTTTTGAAAAGAAAAGTAAGAGAAAAAACAAAGTGGTATCCAATAACAGAGAGAAAGAGGAAGAAACAGATTTTTTTTTTTGTCCAAAAAATGATTGAAACAAAGAATGTTGCTTTAAGTGAACAGTGATAATTTCTACATTGTTGGTAAATCTTGGGCAGGTCCTGTGGAGGTGGATGATACTAACAGTAGGATTTGCAGGTTCCATTTTCTACCCTTTCAACAAACATCATTTCTCTGACAATTCCACTGTTTTTTTTTTTGTTTGTTTGTTTTTTTCCATTTTGAGTAAGGTTGACTCAGCTTGCCAACATGAAGTTCAGGTAGCTTTGACATTAACCTGCAGGAAAAGGTGGAGGGAATAGAATAGGAAAACTTTTACCCCAAAATAAAATATAAAAATTGAATCTGAATCAAAATCTGAAGTACAAAAATTTAAACTGAAAACTGAAATAGGAATGATAACATTTGTAAAAGCTTTAAGAATATACTGTGTTTTTTAGATTCAGAAAGAAATACATATTCATGTAGAAGGAGGGGAAAAACACATTTTGACTACTTATACACAATTATTTATATTGGGGCTATTTAATTTTTTCCCTTGGGAATAGCTCTTATGTTTGACCTAATTTTGGCCATAATATATGTATTTGTATTGGGGGAATTGAAATCTGGAGCTTAGAGGCTCTTATGTGGTTCCTTATCAAAAATGGTCCTATTGTATCTAATTTATGGAACTTCAGAGTAGGAATAATCAGGAGCTGAGCAGTTAAAAGAGTTTCAGATGGGGTCTTTATTTATTGGGCTTTTGATGCTATTTAAAAATCTGTGTATGTAAAAATTAGGAATTGGAGATTTTTTTTTCCCCAAGAGTGGATATGTTTAAAACTCAATGCATTAGAAGTTTGTATGAACCTTTAGGTGATTTTGTTTTGCCACTGTGTAAAGGTAGCTGAATTTTAACGAATCAAGCCTTAAAGACAATTGTGTAAGAAATCACTTTGGGCACAAATGACATCATCTTAAACTATTGTGTTGACTCCAATGAGAGAATCAAAACAAGATGAGTTTAGCAGATTTGCAGATTACTGTCAAAATGTTCAGCCCTCAGAGTTTCCAACTTTAACCAACACTCTGAAAGATTATTTGAAATATTCAATAATAATCTTGACCTACTTTTGTTCTGAACTTAAGTGGTAGATGATCAGAAGGAATTTGCACAGGTAACCGAGCCGAGAAACATTGGTTAGTGTTTACATGCAGGCAGCAAGTCACCCTGATGCTTTTCCCTTTCCTTGCTCGTTAGTACATAGAATATTTGATTTATTTATACTTTTATTATTTTTTTAAAGATTTTATTTATTTGAGAGAGAGAGAAGGAGCCAGAGGACGGGCAGAGGCAGAGGGAGAAGCAGACTCCCCGCTGAGCCAGGAACCCGACTTGGGGCTCTATCCCAGGACCCTGGGATCATGACCTGAACTGAACACAGATGCTTAACCGACTGAGCCACCCAGGAGCCCAGCACATGGAATATTTTAAAGAAAATGTCGTTAAAGTCGAGAAATTGGTGGCCAATCCAAAAGCTGTGACTTGCTCTTCAAAACAATGCTTTGGAAATGCCCTTGCAATTTCAGGCATTTGAATTTTTGTTTTGTTTTGCTTTCTGATTACAGACATTTTATTGTTCTTCTTCCACCACACTAATTTAGTGTGGCAGCTATGCAATTTATATAAGATATGTTTAAAAGGAACACTGAGTTTTCTAGGAAAATGACTACATCAATTCTTTTAATTCTTTAATGTGGAATAAATAGGTTTAAAAATACAGATTTTTGAGTTTTAGATTGAAGGTCCTAATGGGTGCATTTTATTATAAACAGAGGAGATTCATATATTTACTTATTAATGGTAATAATCTATCAATAATTGAACCACTATTTTTAGTACCACATCCTACTCTTTACATAGGGTCTGTGATACATTGGAAAATCTATTGTATAAGAAGTGTGATGAGAAACAAAAATTAGTAGAAATTAGTGACACTCTGCCTCTTTTAATAATGTTGCATGAAACTCATTTGTGGGTAAGGAATGAACTTCTTTTTCCCTAAGCTTCGGTCAGATTATTGCCCCCTAATTTGCTACAATCTAGTTATTGTAAAAATGATTAATCTGAACATTTTTTCCTACTATCTGCCATATGAATTGTGATTTAATAGGGAGTTTTGGGTTTATGTACCAGGAAAATAGAAGAAGAATAACAATATTTTTGGATTTCAACCTAGAGTTGCCAACAGTTGATTTTGCTAAATAAGGACATTGATACAAACACATGGGACCTACTATCCTCATCCCTACTAACAAATGCAAGTGTCCTCCAATGTTCAAGTCTCTTCTCCTTTCTGGACACACAGGAAGACTATTTCCCTGTATCCCCTCTAGTTCAGTGGAGCTGTTTGATTGTGATCTAGCCAGCGGAATATAAGCAGAAGTGACCTGGTTTGGCTCCAGACCAAGACAATGAAGAGCCAGAGTGCCTTCTCCCTCTTTCTCCCATTCCACACATCCACTGTTAGAGTGAAGAACTTTAGGATGGTGGATCCACACAATAGAAGTTACCTGCATTCCTGAGTCTCTGCTTGGAGGAGCTGTGCCATTAGAACAACCTGACTCACAATGTGACAGAGAACAGTTAACCTTAACTGAATTAATAACATTAATGACCCAGGGTGCCTGGGTGGCTCAGTCGGTTAAGCGACTGCCTTCGGCTCAGGTCATGATCTCGGAGTCCCAGGATCGAGTCCCGCATCGGGCTCCCTGCTCGGCAGGGGGTCTGCTTCTCCCTCTGACCCTCTTCCCTCTCATGCTCTCTGTCTCTCATTCTCTCTCTCTCAAATAAATAAATAAAATCTTAAAAAAAAAAAAAACATTAATGACCCGATATGCTACCATTCCATAAAAAGGGTGCTTTAAAACAAAAAGATGTAGGAAAGATTATCTCATAATTTTAAGAACTTGAATAAATTTTGTTCTGGCGCTGCTGACTGCCAAAAACATTGTCACCGGCCAACTTTAACTGTGGACTGGTGTATAGGAGCCCCTGTCACAATAATTAAGAGCAGTGACTAAGGTCAGACAGTTATGGGGTTGAGTCCTGGCCCTGCCGCCTCCCAGGTGTGTGGCTTTGCCAAGACACTTAATATCTCTGAGCCTCAGTTTCCTTATTTGTAAAGTGGGGATAAAAATAGCATCTCTGCTTTAAGTTGGGGTCAAGATTAAATGAGATGCTGAATGACTCCTTTCAAGTGCTCAATAAACATTGGTTATTTTATGTATCTTGGCTTCAGGGAGGATCCCTATCTCATCATTTCTCATGTTTCCTTGAGTTTATGCCCTTATAATTTTTAATATTTTATAAGCCAGGAAATTAAAATGCAAGCATTTGAACATCCACTGGAATAATTTTCCCGACATTTTGTTAGAAGTTATAGAAAATAGGAAGCTGGCTGTTATAAAGAGTTAAAGAAGGTGATGAGGCTGGCACATTGGGAATAGTTCTTTTGGGCCATCAACTTAGGGTTAATGAAAGAAAGAAAAGCAAAGACCATCCATGCCATAGAATCATGTTCCCTTGCCTGAAGGTGCCCAGGAGCAAAGGAGAGAGTTCATAGAGGGAAACAGAGGCTTCTGGAATGTTCTAGTGTATTCTGCAGAAAGTCATCATGGGTGGAGCCAAGTACAGCATTGCGATCATATCACCATATTAATAAGAGGATAAATGAAAAATCCTAATCAATAGGAACGTAGAATTTCCTCCTTTTGATAAATGTTATGTCAGGTTGGGTGAGTAAAATTGCCTTGCTTTATGTCTCTGAAACCACTTTAATTAGACTGGGAAGTCAAAAGCTATTGCTCTGCATGATACAGTCTCTACTCCTTCAGTTTTTAACATCTTCCTAACAGAAGACTTCTTCATTAATAACATATTAGATCCCTAGACCAATCAGACTGAGCAATTCAGCCTTACTCCCAGCAACATCCAGTTGTTGAGAGATTTTTTAATTTGCAATTAGACCCTTCATCCAATCATTTTATTATCTGTAATGGGAACTTAGCATAAAAAAGGCATAAGTTATTGTAATAGTGTTGTGTAGTGACAACATATATATATGGATAGAGAGAGAGGGAGAGAGAAAAAGAGGGAGAGATAGAGAGAGACATGAAATCACAATGACAAACTCACTATTTTTCTCATATTTTGTTACTGATATTTTTGTCTTAAAGGAATTCCTTTTCAGGAAGCACTTGTTGAATTGTATACAATTTGGAAAATGACTCAGGAATTTACAAATTATTTTAATTTAGCTACATTATCAAAGTGTATTGTTTGGTTTCTTCAAATCTTGGAGATTTATGGTCATTAAAGTCCCTGTCATGTTACATGTGGGGAAATAGTGTTTATATAACTATATAAATAGCATTAGATATATTTATAAATGAAATTTTTGGAGATGCTTGCTATTAACTTCCCAAAATGATCATCCCTTGTATTGATTGGTCACAGTTGTTAGTTCCAGAGAAGAGGCTATAGCCTGAACTTAAGGAACCACTCCCAAATCACACACAGACCTAGACTTCTGAGGGAGTCACCAGCTTCATCACAGTCAGGGAACAGTAGTGTCCCTCTGGTGCCCTAGCTGCAAGGGACTGTGGTCAACGTAGTTCATAGGCAATCACCCGGAGTAGTGAAGAGCATCGAAATGGGGGTTGAGTGGACTGACCACAATATCAGCGTGCCACACCCCCCCCCACCCCCGGCAATGCATGAAATGTGGTAAACACTTTACAGAGATAACTAAAGGTCACATTTTGTGTGTGTGTCTCAGACAAGGAAATTGTCAGAGGGTAATTGTCATTAACATTTGTTCCTTGATCCCAGAAAGACATTTTTATCCAAGAGAAAACCTGAGCATCTGGAGAGAGCTGTGCCTTCTTAACAGGAGATTAATCTGCCACAGGGATCAGCATAGTAGGGCCTGTGGGGACAATCCTGTCCACCACTTGTGTTAACAAAGTTTTATTGGAACACAGCCACCTTCCTTCATTTACGTATTATCTGTGGCTGCTGCTGCATGACTATGACAGGGTTAAATAGTGTGACAGAAACCACGTGGTCTGCAGAGTCTCCAGGATTTACTATTTGGCCCTTGGCAGGAAAAGTTTGCTGACCCCTGACCTAACCCCATCACATGTATTTGGAAAACCTATCAGAATTAATATTTTAATTAGTGATTATGCAAAATAATGTTGGTGAATTTTTATTTTTTAATGTACAGTGTGTTGGTGAGGTCACTATGCCAAGAATATGCACACACATGAACTCATACTAGAACAAAATCAAAACAAAACAAAAAAAAGCATACATTCTCACCCCTATTGATCATCAAGCTGAGAAATTTGAAGAGTTCTATTTATGTTTTTATCCAAGAATTCCCCAGATTTGATTTTACAGATAATTGGGAATATCTTTTTAAACAGATTTCTGCGTGATTTTCCTAGCCAGATGTCTCCAATTTGTTCTTTGGATCATGTGGCAAAACCACAGTGATTCTGACAGCCTCTCTCACAATAAGATGTTAGAAATGACAAAGTAGATCGGGTGAATGTCGTGAATGCACCCATGGAGGACAAGGAGATGGTCTCCTGTTGACGTAACATGACTTGTGTGATCATCTAATTTTTCATGGCTTTCTTGAGCAATAAGTTTCTAAATAATTTTCAACCACAGTGCTAACCTCCAGTTGCTTCTACCAAATTATTACAAACTACACTCCTTCCCTGCATTTTTGGAATAAGATAGGACTATGACTGATCGCTTCAGGTGTGCGTGGATTTGGTACATGCATCGTAGAATTTTTCACAAACTCCTCCCAATTTCATGAGGCGGCATCTTACTCCTATCAAAAGCACTCTTACCATGGTTAAAAGTTTAGTGAAGATGAAAGACTGTATAATCCACAGGTAAAATGATAAACAAATTTCCTGAGCATCTATTGCTTGTAAAATCTTTCCTTCTCATTCACAACCAGGGATGTTTTTTTCTCTCCTTAGGAGGACATTGGAGAATTGGGGAGTATAGTCACTTCCCAAATTTCTGGAGACTGTGCTGCAAGCACGGAGCATTGGCTGCCTGTGGGTATAGACATCTACTGTTGCCTGGCTGGCCTACACCCCTTACCACATATTTAAAGCAGCTTCTCAGTCTCTGAAGGATGAGAGCTTATTTCTTTCGCTGTGGGTGTTAGATTATTAGTCTTCGTTCTATTACCGTTCCTTGTTAAACTCATTTCCTATCCCAGTTTGGTTCTCAAAGGGCCTCCCTGCCCACTGACTCATTCATTCTCCCCCCAAGTGCATGCCTGCATTGTGGCCCTTCTGCCAGGTACAGACAGTGGGGGGATTGAGTGACCCCCCACTCTCCGCACTCAGGTTCACCAGCATCCTCCTGGTTGGTGCTTTGGCTCCTGTTTGCTGGGCCTGGCACTCTTTTTTAACTTGTACCTCTGAGTGTCACATGATCCATGATGCCCTGGCAAGAAACCATCCTATTTATGTCTATTCCATGTTGTTTTTGACCTTCTTTCTGTCCATCTGCTCCTGTTTCCAGGATGCTACCTCTAGGTGGGCACCTTTTGATGCTGTGCTTAGAAGCATTTTTTGGTTTTGTTTTTGGAAAGCTTACTTTCTCTGCCCATCCTAGTGGGGGTGATACTTACTCATTTTATCTACACGAAGTGGTATTTTAAGAGAAAGGCTTATATCTAAGGCAGCTTTTTTATAACTGAGATGGAGATTTGGGAGAATGGTCTGGGAGAGTACTGAAGGCACTCGGTGCTCAAATGAGCTTGAGTTTTTCAATGAATGAAATTTCAGGAGCTGTTTCCATAATGGTGTGAAACCACGTAGTTGTGGGGTTAACACGGAAAGAGCTCTGGGGAGGGAGTTTGGTTTAACAGAAATCTCAGAGATGAAAGATAAATTCAATGAGGGCTTGTTCAGATGAATGGAGGATCCAGGGTATGGAAAATTCATTTTCCTCAAAAAGGATGGAAAAAGAATGAGAGATGGGGTTGGAGACAGGAGGTTCCACATAGCGTGGCGCAGTGAAGAGAAAAGGGCCTTTGGAATCTAAGGATTGCAGTTTGGTTCCCCCTGGATTGCCTCTAGGACTTTGGTCAAGTTACTTCAAAGCCTCAATTTCCTTATTTGTCAAAGGAACACCTGTGTGTCAAAGGATACCCGTGTGGTAGGCTCCATGTGAAGACTAAATGTTTGACATGTAGTGGGTACTCCACTAACACTAGCTGAATTATTTCCATTATTTTGTTAGTTTCATCCAGTGTGGTTTTTGAGTGTCCACCACATGCACGTATCGCTGAGCTCCTAACTTCTCTGAATACTTGAATTTCTAGTGGTACGGCACTTCAGTAAATGCCTTCCAATGTGCTCCCAATCTTTGAATAACCAACTTCTCCAATATGCAGTAAAAACCTCCATTAACGGCAGCCTCTGGGAAATTACTTCAGCTAACTGGAGCCCTGGTTATTTTATTTACTGTTAACAAAACGTTCTAGTCTAGAGTTTACGGCCAGCGGACCATTCAGGAACATTTCTTACATGTGAACGTCAGCTTTTCTTGTTGAATACTGTAGATAGGGAAGACAGGGCTAAGTGATCCAACAATGTGAGTTGGCAGCTGAGTTTGTGACTAAATCTCTGGTAGGAGTTTAGCTTTTGTTATTTTTCTCTTTCACCTAGAAAGGGGAGTACAGAAAATGGTAGTTATTTTGGCTTTGATAAAGTACTTTTAGTGAAGTTTCAGCTGCTTTTTTTGAAGAGAAATGGTTGCATCTACTTCCAAGTAGCTTGTTGATCTTCTCATACACTAGTGAGAGAGAAAGAGGGGTATAACGGTGACTCAGATTTATACCAAAGACAACAGATTCATGGTGACACGGTTAACAGAAGAGACCACTCTAGAAAGCCCAGGAGCAGGTGCGAGCAGGGCTTGTTTATGAGGGACACGGTGGTATGGGCAAGGATTTTGTGGGGAGGTCAGGGAAAGAAGGGCCTTTCAGTGGGGCATTTGCAGGGATGTTGGGTGGAAATGTTTCCCATCTTGGGTTAGAAGAGGATCTATAAGTATTTAGAGAGTTTGATTCACATTCAGAACATTTTTGTGATGACTAAATCTATTTATAACCCACCTAGGCCACTGAGAAGCCAAATTTAGCCCAGTTGGGAGTGTGACCAAGGAACAGATGTGTTACTGGGTCTATTCTCCCCATGATGCAACCAAATTTCTTGTTTGCAAGGTCTGGCCATATCCAGTGCTGTTGAAAAGATGAGTAGAAAATTGCATTTTCTGGAAGCTATGCACATTCTATGTTTTACCTTAGTTCTAGCTTCTGATGAGGGGGGAATTTGGTGGGAGAGTTTTCCTCTTTCTATGGTTCTCTCTGCTGAATTATTTCACCTTTAAGAAATGAGAGAGGAGAATTGAGGTCTGAATAATTTATAGTGCATAACTATTACATGGAGTGAATAATTATCAGGACAATATCAGTGCAAGTAACAAGAAAAATCACTGCCAAAACATATGGGATCACACCGCAGCAGCTGTGAGAGCAATTTTCAATCATCTAGAAATTTCAGGAGCTTTCTGAATGCCAAAAATTATGATTTTTTGGTGGGTCCTGAAAATAGAGCTTCCACATAGAACCTTCCGTGTCTCACACTCCAGTTACTTCAATCGCATGTTGCTTACCCATCTCTTCAGTGCCTTAACAGCTAACTTCCACTTTCAGGAAAGGAGTGTCTAGAAAGGTTAGTGTGGCAGAGACTGGTGATGTACTCACCAGACCATTTCCTCTTCCTGGCCACTCAGCTAAACGACATTTCCCAGCCCCCCTGTTTCCAGGGGGAGCTGTGTGAGCAGCGCTGGGGGAAGTGATGTGTGCTGCCCCAGGGCTGACCCAGAAAGCATCCCTTTGCATTCAGTGTATTTCCTCTCTTCCCCACCGTTTGCAGTTGGGTGATGCCAGACTTCTATTGACGATGGGGTAGTCATAGCAGGAAAGGAGCTTGGGTCCCTGAGTCATCGTGGGAAGAGACTCATCCAATCAATAATATCTGCTTTGTACTTTGCACACAGTGAGAAATAAACTTGCATTGTGTTAGGCCACTTGGAATTTGGAGATGGTTCTTAGAGCAGTTAGCCTGTCCTGCCTGATACATTCAGACGCTCACTGCATGGTCTCTGTGAACGTTCATTATCTGTCAACTCATCTTGAAGGCAGGTGACTCACAGTTCACTTAACATGAGGGAAAGTCCTGAACTGATGGAATGACAAAGGCCCTTTTGTTCCTGAGATGTTTTATTTGGTTACTTCTGAGGCCACTGGATTAGTCAGTTATTGTGAAAGCCACTGTGTGAGGTTAAGTGCAACCCGTACTGGAGGGAAGGAGAAAGGCCTGGGTTTTCAATTCAGGTTCAGCGACACACAGTGTCATACCTATTGCATGTACCTTGTTGTGGGGTATGCATAAATGGCTTATTATTAATTATGGTGAGTGTGCTGAAGTCTGTGAATTTTAAAACTTTTTAATTTGAAATCATTATAGACTCAGGAAATTGTGAAGAAATGTGCAGGGAGGTTCCATGGAACCCTTTACCTTGACTGCCTCCCCCAGTGTTGATACTGCATATAATTATGGAACTATACTAAAACCAGGATGTTGGCATTGGACAATTGAGAGCTGACTCAGATTTCACCTGGGCAGTTATACGTGCACTCGTGTGTGTGTGTGTAGTTGCATACAGTTATATCGTACATAGAGTTGTGTGTAACTACCATTTGCAATCAAGATGCAGAACTGTACTATCATCACAAAGCTCCTTCCTGCTCACCCTTTATAGCTATACCTACACTCATCCTCCCTGCCAGTCCCTAACCCTGGCAACCATTAATCTGTTCTCCATTTCTATAATTTTGTCATCTTGAGAATATTATAGAAATAGAATCATACGATTTATGCCATAAGCATTATATACTATAAGCATATACTATATGGCATGGTTCTTTGGAGGTCCATCCAAGATGTTGTGTATATCTGTAGGTCATCCTTTTTTATTGCTGAGTAGTATTCCCTGGTATGGATATACCACAGTTTGCTTAACCATGCACTCATGAAAGAAATGAGGGTTGTTCCCAATGTTTGGCTATTCTGAATAAAGCTGCTATGAACATTCATATGTGGGTTTGTGTGAACATAGGTTTTAATTTCTCTGGGATAAATGCCCCAAAATGCAATTGCTGGGTCTTACAATTAGTGCATTTTTAGTTTTAGAGGAAACTATCCAAGCTATATTCCAGAGTGTCTGTACCATTTTACATTCCCACCAGCAAAGTTTGCATGACCAGTTTCCCTGCATTCTTGCTAGCATTTGATGTCATTACTACTTTGTATTTTAGCCATTTAGATAGTGATATCTCCATTATGTTTTAATTTGCATTTTCCTAATAGCTGATGATTTTGAACAGTAATGGTAGACCAACGTTCCTCCTTGACAACTGAGTCCTTGAGTTGAGATGTTCCTTTGGATGGGACGTGCTCCCTCCAGTTCACAATAGTTTCCACCAATCCCTGCTGACTCCCTGACACTGTGGGTCCTTGTCAGTGTCACCTGTCCTCATGATTGGTTTCCTGGCATTATTGTTGCAGTTGTCTGGTGCTTGTTCCCATATGGAGCTCTCATCTTCGTATTGGGGTGACCTCGTTAGATATCTCTTCTTGGCCTGTGGTTCTTCTTTCCTTTCCTTCCATTTTCCCTATGTCTCTCCTTTGCATTGTCTTTCCCAGGTTATTGATTTAAGCCCACTTTCAACTTTGATCAGTACTAACATGTTACCCGAAAGTGGCCCATCTGGGTATTCCTAAGTCCTTTGGGCTCTTGACCCCAGAGGACCTCCAGCCGAGACTGTGGCACGCAGTACACCACTTGTCAGTTTCCAATGTAGAGATGGTGGTAGAGTGTGGGGAAACTCACTAGGTCTTTGTTTGTAAAACACCTGTGTGCCTTAGGTATTAAGGGCCCACTCTCCTGAGTTGGGCCACTGAGCCCAGTTATAAAAGCATAGGTAGTGGCATCTGAACTATAATTATTCTAAGTCACACTTGGAGTTATTTGGGGGGAAAAAGGCTTTCAACTACTAGATGACTCATGGCATCCTGGGGAGGGAAGGCCAAGAAAGAGCAGTGCCAAAGGATGGGAAATTTCAAAAGCTTCTGGGAAAACCTAGGTCAGGGAATGTCAGTCTTGGACTCCAAGGCCTTCTCTCAAATCCCACAAATCCCATTTGATTTCAAAAGAAACAATGATAACTGGCTTGAGCACAAGATGGCAGTCTTACGTCTGCTTTGCTCCCCAAGGCTGTCTGGAAAAAGTGATAGGAAACAGAACAGAAACAAAACTCTTGTGTTGCTGAGAAATATTGAAAATAAATAGTAATCAAGAAGGATGATGAGGGAAGGAAAAGATGAAAAATAAATGCAAGGCTTTTTTTGTGTTGTGTTTTGCTTTGTTTTAAAAACTGGCTCTCATCACAATCTTGAGTCTGCTAGATTTGTGTGGGCTTAGGTCCCACGTGTGTGTTTTGGCTCTGTTCTAGAGCAAAGACCCTAAGGCACAGTACAGGGGATACAGAGGGAAGCAGAGACCATATGTGCTCAGGAAGAGGCAGGAAAGAGCCTTGATTCTCAGATGGAAGGGGTCTTGGGCTAGGCTAAGATGATCTCTTCTCAGTGTTTTTATGAAAGTAAGAGAACGGGATATTTCCTTCTTTATACAAAGACCTATGCTAAATGTTAGCAAGTGTTTAGATAGGATTTCACTCAGCAGATGTTTAAGAGGAAATTTAAAAACCGTTTTTTCTCTCTCTTTCTCTCCCTGTCTCTCTGTCTCTTTCTCCTGGCCACGAAAATCCAGAATGAAGGAGAAAACGAACTACTCTGGAACACCTTCCTTTCTGCCAAAAAAAAATCATATTCCAGGAGGAAAAGATGGATGAGGAGGAAAGTCTAACTTAACAAGAAGCTCCCTAGCAGGGGCACCTGGGTGGCTCAGTCGATCAAGCATCTGCCTTCGGCTCAGGTCCCAGAGTCCTGGGATCGAGCCCCGCTTCGGGCTCCCTGCTCAGCAAGGAGCCTGCTTCTCCCCCTCCCTCTGCCTGCTGCTCTGCCTACTTGTGCTCTCTCTCTCTCTGTCAAATAAATAAATAAAATCTTAAAAAAAAAAAAAAAAGAAGCTCTCTAGCATTGTCGAATGAGACACCCAACTTTGCCCTGGGATACAGAGGTAAGCTGGGCCTCACAGCCAGCCCCATAACTGTGTCAGAATCCCCAAAGCAAAAGAAGCTGGCCATCTGCCGGTTCTGGGATGAGGTGAGGTCATTCTGTGCCTTGACATTTCTCATGATGGCCAGCTGCAGGACAGACCTTTCACCTGGCAGAGAGGTGGCTTCTCAGCTGATTGTTTATTCCATCCTGGAGAATGTGAGCTACCTGGACACTTTGGATTCTTGCTGAAGATCCTTGTCGATCCCCCATTGTAGGATTTTCTTCACTTACAAAATGAGATTAATAAAAGCAGTGCTGCTTCTGGAGACAATATCCTTCACATGAAGGAAGTTGCAGATTTAAAGTTTCCACAGTTAAAGACAATATGTGGCTTCTCATCCAAGAGCTTTGTGAAGGAGAGGATGTGTGATAACATTATCCCCATTTGTTAAGTGCAGAGCTCCAGGCACAGAGAGGCAAGTTGAGAACCCCAAACTCCATAAACAACCTTGTGAACTCTCTGTGAATATTATTTATTTGGTTATTTAGAGAACAAAGAGTTCGCAGGACCCTGAGAAATAGAACCAAAGAGAGTGGCCGATAATGTCTTTGCAGTTTTAAGACTGCTGGGGATGGCTCTCGGGGTTTCTGCTCTCAATCTAAATGTACCGCGTGGCAAATGTTTTCAAGTTCAAGTTAAAAACAATTGATTTCGGGGGGTTGTGTTTTGAGTACCTCATAATAATTTTTGAAGACCATTGGAAACATCTTGGAGTACAGAAAACTCAGAAGTAGCATTATCTACCCTTGGAAGTTGAATTATCCTTTGGAGACAGTTTCTTCTCTCCTACTTGTCTCACACGTGAGGGTAAGAAGAAATGGGAGGGCAGGAGGGTTTCTCCCATCTCTGGGATCTTCTCTCTTAATCCGTAAGAAATTTTATCATGTGCACAGAAGATGACTTCCAGCGGTAGAGAAGGTTTATTAAAACTTTTCAAAGGTAATAGGGGGATGGCAGAAGCTGCAGTTTCTGTGTTTGCAAAGGGCCTTGCAGAATCTCTAAGGCTTCTGGACAGAAAAGAGGTATTTATATAATAAGGCATGAGGTCAGCCAACCTCCGACCTCCGACCAGGAGGGTCCTTTAAGATAGAGAAGCCACATAGGAGAAAAACAGCAGAATCTTAGGAAGAGGTGGGTTTTGTTCTACAGAATAATTTGTTTTCTGTTTTCTCTTTGCTGGGATGACTTCAGAAGTGAAGTTAGGATATAGGGTTTGTCTCTATAGGGCTTTCTGTTAACCAGACTTGGGATAGAACAGTTCTAAGGTCATATAAAGCGACCCTAGCCCAGCAGAGTGAAGGAGGAAGCATGGAAGGAGATGCACACACATGAAAATACTTGGAAACGCTTCAGGGCCTGCCAGTTGCGGGTCTTGGCAGGAATCACCAAACACCCTTTAGACAGGCTGCTGCATTGCTGGGGGTGGACTGGCCACAGGGCTGATTCTGATCAGAAGCAAGCGGTGAGAAAGCAGTCACCATGTCCTCTTACAGTCTAGTTTGGGGCCAAGAGGCCAGTGTACACAGTTGGTGCTAATTTTCTTTGGAGAGTAGAGGAAAAGTGTAGGCATGGCCACCACTCAGACACCGTCTGTTTCCACCTACATGCCATGCTCTCTCAGGCCTCCTTGCATTTACTCATGCCATCCTCCTGGTCCTCTATCCTGAATAATTCAAGTGTATTCTTTAAGGCTCATCTCAAAGGTCATTGGCTCCCTGAAACCTTACTTGCCTCTTACTTTGTCTCCTCTAGGTCCCAGTACATGCCTCCTGTCTTACACCACGTAAATGGAAATGATCCATTTTTGCATGTGTCTTCCCACAGGACTTTAAGCTCTTAAAAGACAGGGATTATGTCTTATTCCTCTTTATATATCCAGTGGTTAGCAATGTCTGTCAATTGACTTGAAGAGAATTGGAGGTCTGATGGCTACCACCTGCAAATACCTCCCTGGAAGTCAGGGTATAAGAACTTAGGTTGGGGGCACTTGTCTTTAAAAAAATGATACACAGTTATTGCTTATGAAGATAATACTTTATACAGCCTTAGAACTTTGAAGGCACTTGGAGACTGCCTTATGATCAGCAGCATTTACAAGCCAATGGAGAACTACCAACCTGAGTTCTCTCTCTCTTTTTTTTTTTTATTTATTTGAGAGAGAGAGAGAAGGGAGAGATAGAGAGCAGGGGGAAGGGCAGAGGGAGAGGGAGAAACAGACTCCCTGTTGAGCAGGGAGCCTGACACGGGACTCGATCCCAGGATCCCAGGATCATGACCTGAGCTGAAGGCAGACACTTAAGGGACTGAGCCACCCAGATGTCCCTGTATCATTGTTGTTGTGTGTTTTTTTTTTAAAGATTTTTATTTATTTGTTGAGAGAGAGAGAGAGAGAGAGCATGAGAGGGAGGAGGGTCAGAGAGAGAAGCAGACCCCCTGCTGAGCAGGGAGCCCGACGCGGGACTCGATCCCGGGACTCCAGGATCATGACCTGAGCCGAAGGCAGTCGTTTAACCGACTGAGCCACCCAGGCGCCCCCCTGTATCATTGTTTATATCATTACAGAAGTTATCCTTTTGCTGCAGAGCAGTTACTTTACTGATAGATAGTTAATTAATTAATTATAGAATACAGGTAAGGATCTGCACAGAGAAAGGTAGAATTAGACAGGATTTTGTGGCCTGTGCAAATAAGGTACCTATACTTCCATTTCTCTCTTATCAAGTCCTAGAATATCATGTCGAAGGATACTGTTTGAGAGTATCCAGTTCCTCACAGTTTGGGTTATTTATTGCTGTGTAGCAAAAATAACCTAAAACTTAGTGGTTTAAAAACCACAGCCGTCATACACTACCTCACAATTCTGTGGGTGAGGAATTCAGGCAGAGTTAGCTAATTCTTCTGTTCCAGATAGCATCAACATAATGGTATTCGACTGGTGGCTAGATTGGTCTGGAGGATCCAAGAAGCTTCCTCCAGTGAATGCTGTGTAGGTAGGGATGTCGAGAAGGCTGGGCTTAGCTGGGACTGTTGACTGAGATGCTTTCCAGAATGGAAGTCTTAGGGTAGTTGGTTTCTTGTGTGGTGGTTCAGAGTTTCAAGAATAAGTCTTACAGGGCACGAGGCAAAAGTTGCACTTTTTTTAATGACCTAGATTCAGAAATCACATAGTGACTTTGCCATTTTATATTGATCGAGGCAGTAATTAGTCTGCTTAGATTCAAGGGGAGGAGACACAGAATCCACTTTTCAATAAGAGTGATGTCAGAGAATCTGCTGCCATGTTTTTAGTCTGCCATTCTTATTTTACAGATAGGTAAATTTGAGGCTTAGGACAGGTAAGTTATTTCCCTAAAAGTACCACATGAGCTACAAAGTGGCACAGTTGTGACTGAAACTCAAGCCTAATGATTTCTATAACAAAGGTGAGAATATTACAGGATGGTCCCTGTGGCATCATAGAGACTTTGCTATGTCTGCTTATTCTATTCTATTCTATTCTATTCTATTCTATTCTATTCTATTCTA
>NC_058415.1:25519141-25586684 GCF_002201575.2 Neomonachus schauinslandi
TATTCTATTCTATTCTATTCTATTCTATTCTATTCTATTCTATTCTATTCTATTCTATTCTTCCTCCCCTTTCTCTCTCTCTCTCTTTCTTTCTTTCTTTTTTGATAAGGGAAAAAACACTTTGTTAAAGGTACTGGAAAGAACAAACACAAACAAGTTATATTCCCTATAGAATTTTTTTTAGAATAATGATCAAAATTTAGGGCCATCCTTAGAGATGAAAATTAAGGCAGTAGAGCTTGCTGCTCAGAATATTATGCATATATTTGTTAATAAAGTCTTGCATAAGAGGCTGACTTCAGAGTTGGCTGGAGTGACCAATGTGGCAGAAAGACCCTGTGTTTTTCCCCAGTGACAGAAAGGGACAATGTCAGGGTGTTACCCAGCGTTCAAACTGTCCATCAAATTCTGTTTCAACCTGAAGATTATGTAGTCAGGAAAATTCTAGACTATCTCTTACTGAGGTTCTAGTTAGGAAACTATCATTCCATGTCCATTCTCCTTCCCTTGAGTAATAGATACCCCACTTTAAATTTCTCAGAACATTTGGTCACACCCAGTTAAATAAGTCTATTTCCTGATCTCCTTTGCAGTAAAGTTCTTGCCAGAGAAATGTAAGGGGAAGTGGTATATACAACTTCCGCAACATTTCCTCAGAAGGAAATTGTTTGCCCTCCATTTCCTGTCCTCTTTCCTTCCTGCTGGCTGGTGAGTCAGCTTTGACCATGTAGGTGAAGACAAATCCTGGGAAAAATGACAGAGGAACAAGATGGAAGGAGTCTGGATCTATGGATAACTCCACAGAGAAGAGCCATGTATCCTTCCTGGAATGCACATTGGCTCTGGACTATGACACGAGAAAGGAATAAATTTCCTGCTTGTTTGAGCTACTGTATCTGGGGAGGTGGCTTTATGGAAGCAGCTTAATTTCTACCCTACCTGTAACATGAATTAAAGAGCTTAGGGATGTAGACTCCCAACGCAGGCGTTGTTCATCTCTTTCAGTTGAAATCACAACTTTGGAAGAGACGACATGGCCACAGGAATGAGCAGCTTTTCTTATTAAAACAGAGCATAGTTTGTGCAACAGAAAGAACATCTCTAATTGGTGTCAGGCAACTCTGGTTCAGCTTGATTCTGCCCCCTTGATCCTTTTTTTGTTGGGATGCTTCCACTTCAGTCACTGATGATACCATTGTCTTGGCTCCCAGGAAATGTTGCTTGGATAATACAGGGGTCCCTCGGACTTGGTGGGCAGGGAGGAAGGACACTCATATCAGGCCCATGGAAACCCACAAGACTGACCTAGCTGTGGCACTGGAGGCCATATTGGCCAAATGTGGGATGCTGAGAAGTCTGCAATGTATCCTAGACTTCAGGAAACAAATGTGTGGTTTTCTTGGGGTTTTGTTTTGTTTTGTTTTTTTTGAGGAAAGATAGATAAAATCCTTTGACTAGCTGACTGTAAAAGAGAATATTGATTTGAGAGAGAAGGGAAGTTCTAAAATATAAGATTCTGACCACACAGGCATGAATGATCCCCAAGAGGAAGAAAGGAGACTCTGTGTAACTAGGCTGTGGATTTTGGTATGGAACAAGATGGAAGGTGGGGTATATAGCCAAGTTTTGAATACAATAGAACAGCACAATTCTGTGAGAACCGTCGCAGAGGTACTGAGGTCCAGAATTCATTAAAGCTGTAAAAAAAATAGTACAGAAAGCAACACACAAAAAAGGACTATTTGAACCAGGCTTAGAATAAGGAGAAGAATGAACAGAGAGAGCCAGAGCTGGGGCAGATGGAGAGACATTAGCAGATCAGAGAGACAACACAATACTATTTACTTCTTAATCTCTGCCTTCTCTAGCGAGAAAAAGGATATTTACATTGGAAATGCCACAGGTAATGTGGTTGACAAGAAATTTGGAATCTTATGAGACCATATAAGAGATATCATGGCATATTTAATGTTGCAAAGGCGTTAAGAATCATTATTAAGCTTGCTTATGTGACCAAAGAACAACTGTTGGTAATAATGGCATATGGAAGAAGAGAATAGAAAATGTCTTGATTTTCCAAAAAGGAACAAAGATGGATTCCAAAATGCACCTAAATTACTGTTCATTCTGTTTCTCAGACTACCTCCCACTTGCCTACTCTACTCTTCCTTTTTCTGAGCAATCTTGCCCAATTTCTCCCCATCAGGGGAAAGGGGAGTGAGTGCCTAATTAGCCCAGTGGATTGTGGCTACGTTTCACGAGCCTAAGCTGTCCAAGAGGAATTCCTATCCGAGACAAACCAGTGCACCTAGTGTTGAAAGGGCAGTGGAGAAGAATTCACTTGGAGAAACTGATTTACGTATTGGAAAAACAGGGTATAAGGATCGAAAGGAACCAAGGGAAGGAATGGAGTTATAGGTCTGAAAGCCAGAATATGAGTGCTAGGTTGACATCAGATCAGAATGAAGGTAGATACGGAGTTGGCATGAGAAATGAGTGCCGGGGTGATTGCAAAAAACCAAACCAAACCAAACCAAACCAGCTTCTCCTCCCCCGAAAGCCCCCAAACAAAACCCACAAATGATCAATACCAGCTTGGTCTTTATGTAATTGGGTGTGTGATTCACATATGGCTCAGACCAAAGGTCAAGGAACACCTCATTATGGAATTCATTTTGATGGATTCTTAGCTGGTTAAACAGACACACTCAGTGTAAAGATGAATTAATTAGTTAAGGAATGAATGTCAGCCTAGATAATGTCTCTAGTTGAGTGTCTCAACCTGTCATGTTAAATATTTTTTATCAACGACTTAAAGGAATGCATGAAAAACATACATATTAGACCTGCAGGTGAAAAAATATGGGAAGAACAGTTGATGGCAGATTCAAGGTTTTAAAAGCAGAAGATTCAAAGAGACCCAAGGATCTAGGTCATTGAGTCAAAGATAATAACAATGGGGCTTTTAAGAAGGATGATTGTTGAGTTGATAACTTTTAAAAATAAAAGTAAATACATTCTCCACATTAAAAAGAGTAAAAAGAAACAGATGAAATTAATTTTAGTGATTATTTTATTTATTTTTATTTTTTATTATGTTCAATTAGCCAACATATAGTACATCAATAGTTTTTGATAGTGATATATTTAACCAATAAATCCAATATATTATCATTTCAACACAAAATAAATGTAAAATCATTAATGGGATATTTTGCATTTTTCCTGTTAAGTCTTTACACTAATGTGTGTATTTTACTTGTAGCATATTTTATTTTATTTTTTAGCACATTTCATTTTAGACTGGCCATAGTTCAAGTACACGAGAGCCACACAAGCTGTCGGCTACCGTATTGGACAGCATGGGTCTAAAAGGATACTGGTCAAAAAACTAATAAGGAGCAGCTACTCCAGTTGTAAGAACATTTAGTTACTAAATTGTAGAAGTCTGATATGATTGAATGCTTGTGGCTTGTCAACTCGAAGCGTGATATGGCCATAAACACTGATCTTTGCATGGGCTGTAATTGTCAGTTGAGTTGGAACTGGGAACACTTGCCTATCCCAATAAATCTAGGCTGAGTGGCACAGAAAAGGCATAGCATAACTTTTTATTGAGAAATAAGCGAACTAACTCCCTTGATATAAGACTCTTGACCTAGACTAGGAAAACAATCTGGAGTTTACCATGAGATCTAATCAGATCAATAATTAAAACTTAGATTTCAGGGACACCTAGGTATATGTGATTCCAATTTCCTGAGGCTCTGTCGAATTTTCTCTGTATGCTCTTCCTTTTAGCTGTTTGTAAAAGCTCCATAAGTCTGTGTTGATTTAGTGTGTGCTAAATGTGTGACTAAGAGTTAAAAGTGGAAGGCTGGGACTCAGGAAGGACAGGAAGTGGGATGAGGGTTCAGAGGGACGGGCAGCATGTGGTTCTCAGACTATGTGGGCAGACTTGGGGAAAAGTGAGACCCTAACTCAGAGCTGGAGGGTGTGGGATAGGAAGCAGCTGGAAACTTTCTGAACAACAAAAGAGGTGATTGAATGAGAGGGAGCAAGTGTAGGGCTAATCATAAAGCAGCCTCTGGTTCCATTGTGGCCTGTGTTGAGGGTCTTCAGTCCTCAAATACTCCCCCATTTGTGGATGGCATGGCACCCGAAACTCCTTTGGATTATGTCTCCAGTGTCTTCTACTAACATACAGATATCCTTGAGGAAGTGACACATGCAGTGGTGAACATTATTTATAGATTGCAAACATGCTTTTAGATTCAGTTGTTCTCCACAAAAGGGAGGGACTCTAGAATAACTCTGGATCAGAGGGAAAGATCAATCAAAAGAGGAAAGGGTGATAAAATAAGACACATTGTGGGTAAGGAGGTTATTAGTGCCAAAGAAACATCTTACAAGTTTTCTGGTCTGTCCTCTTCCTCCAAACAACTCCGGTCCCTCTAGGTTACTGATGTGTTTGGTATAAATGTTTCTCTGACTTCCTTTCTCTGTATGCACACCCCAGCAAACACATTCACAAACAGTGGCTTTCTCTGTAGACTCAGACTCAATATTGCCATGCAACTTCCATTATTCACTTAATATGGACTATAGACACGTCTCCAGGTTACTGTTTATAGTTTAACTCATTTTAATTAAGTGTAGAATAGTATAAAGAATGGAAGTATAATTTATTGAGTCGTTCTCCTATTAATGCACATTCAAGCTATTTTTAGGTGTGGGCCACTCTCTCTCCCATCTTACAAATGATGGTGTCCCCAATCTTTTTCCAGAATGTAAAAGGTATTACATAGTAGGTCCCTCTACTATTAGAACATTACAGATTCTGATCTTATTTACAAAACCTCTGAACTTTATAATGGCTTCCTAAAATTGGAGGTTCTACTAGCACTCCAATGAGAACAAGAAGCTGATGACTGGAGGATCTAGGGCAGTGTTTGTTTCTTGCTTTTTAAGATAGCTTTATTGAGTGGTGCCTGGGTGCTCGGTGGGTGAAGCATCTGGTTCTTGATTTCAGCTCAGGTCATGATCTCAGGGCCCTGGGATCAAACCCAGCCTCAAGCTCCGTGCTGGGCGTGGAGCCTGCTTAAGAGTCTCCCTCTGCCCCTCCCCCTGCTGGTGCACACAGACACACACACACACACACACTCTCTCTCTCTCAAAACATAAATAAAATAGCTTGGTTGAATGACATGTAATAAATTAAACATATTTAGACACACAACTTGATAATATGGAAATCATCACCATAATCGAGATAATGAATACATTCATCATCCTCAATGCTTCCTGGGCGCCTGTGTGGCTGATCCCTCTGGGTCCTTCCACTCTCTGCTCTGCTCACCTGCAGTTACTGATATGCTTTCTGTCATGATAGTTCACATTTCCTACAGTTTTATGACAATGGGATCGTACAGTAGGTACTCCTTTTTGTCTGGCTTCTTTGACCCAGCATAATTATTTTGAGATTCTTCATTGCTGAGTAGCCTCTCATGGTGTGGGTATGCCCAGTTTGTTCACCAGTTCACCTGGTGATACATATTTGGGTTGTTTCCAGTTTGGGGGCCTCCACAAACAAAGCTGCTATGAACACTCACATAAGAGTCTTTGTATGGACATAGGCTTTTATTTCTCTCTCACAAATACAAAAAAAAAAAAAAAAAAAAAGGAATGGCTGGATCATATGGTAGGACTATGCCTCACTTTTTAAGAAATGGTTCTTTGTTTCCAAAGTGGCTGTCCATCTCAAAAATATTCATCATCTCCTACAAAGTCATGGTCTGAGGATCCCTGAAATAATGTCTGTGAAAGATCTGGTGGTTCTTAAAATTGAGATAGATCCGTAATTCTATCAGTTGAGAAATAGTTATTGATTGCCTGATGTTTCCAGGTATTGTGCATGATGTTGAGTTACTAGCATGGATGGGGGGGAGATCCCTCCCTGGCCCAGGCTAGAACATACCTGGCTATTAGAAGAGGTAGAAAGTCAGACTCCCCAAAGTGCTAACAGCAGGGATAGCACCGAGAAAATTGAGATTCTGATGATTGGAGGGAGACTCTCCAGGGCCAATCATTCAGACACACTTGCAGGGTTATAGGTTAAGAAAGTGAGAGTGAAGAGGGCCTATTTGAGGAATCGCAACTTTAGCTTATTTCATTTATTCATTACACACACACACACACACACACATATTTTAATACCCACTATGTCCTTCAGATATATCGATGAACAAAATAAAGATCCCTGCCTTCATGGAGTTTACATTCCGCTTGGAGAAATACAATAAACTATATAAACCTAGTAAATAGGTAAACGATCTGTTTTTTTTTTTTTTAAAAGAAAGTCTTTTTTTTTTTTTAAGATTTTATTTATTTATTTGACAGAGAGAGAGAGCACAAGCAGGGTGAGTGGCAGGTAGAGGCAGAGGGAGAAGCAGGCTCCCCGCAGAGCAGGGGGAGCCCGACGCGGGACTCGATCCCAGGACCCTGGGATCATGACCTGAGCCGAAGGCAGTCGCTTAACCGACTGAGCCACCCAGGCGCCCGGTAAACGATCTGTTAAACAATGGTAGGTACTATGGAAGAAACAGAGCAGGGGAAGTGTGGTTAGAAGTGGGGCAGCCAGTTCTAATTTCAAGTGGGAGATAGTCAGTGGGGTATGTTTAAAATCTAAATATAATAGTAGTATGTATATGTTATAATACAACTTCTAAAATTATTCCAACGTAATTAGAATCTGG
The DNA here is from genome assembly GCF_002201575.2 of Neomonachus schauinslandi. Lineage (NCBI taxonomy): Eukaryota > Metazoa > Chordata > Mammalia > Carnivora > Phocidae > Neomonachus > Neomonachus schauinslandi. The sequence goes on from NC_058415.1 coordinate 25,525,897, forward strand.
TCTGCAAACCACTCTGAAACCTTCGATTCTTTAGCTGCTGTACTGACACTCTGCAGCCACTAGGGTGCAAATGGGCCATTTCTGAGAAAAAATGGGATGAGGGTGGGGGTGTGAGAGAGAGGTGGGTAATTAGGTACACACCCTCCCCCAGGTGTCCCGCAGGGGCAGCTCCATTAAGGGCACTGGCAAGACAGGCGGGTGAGTGTTACTGCGTGTCTTGGACCAAGACAGTTTTTCCCTTGGCTTCCCTTCCTTAGCAGGTCCTCACCCAGCAGGGGTTGGGGGCCGAGCTGAGAAATGAACTTCAGCACACGATGCATGTCAGTTGAGTGACGGTGGAAAGAGGCAGACCTGCCGGCCTTGTCTTCCGGCCCTGCAGCGAGATTTTGGGGCGCTGCGCGTGGGTTTCCTGCGGTTACACTCAGCGCCCCGGGTCTGTACAAAAGCCACCCCCCGCAAGATGCTTTTCCGTTCCCTTGTAATATTTAAGGCATCCCCAAGATGCAAGCATTCACCTTGATGTTCGGGTTTCTGGATCCTTCACACCCTCAGCCTCTGCGAGCAGATCGGTGACCATTCTTATCTTTTGCACGAGAGCCCACCCTGTCGCCCTTTCTGGAGCTGAGCGCTGCCCGCCTTTCGCCGGGGCAGGAGCTCCGCGAGGCCGGGCGAGCGGCGTGCCGGCGGGGCAGGGGCGCGCACGCGTGGGGCGCCGCTGGTTGCGCATCTGGCGCCAGAGCGCGCCCCCCGCGCAGTGCCCGCCACGGCCGCGGCGGAGGGTTGGTGCTCCGGAGCGTGCGGGGCGCTCTCTCCCCGCGCGGGGGCACCAGAGCCCTCGGAAGTGTCAGGCACTGCGGTGCATTTTCCCAGTTCCCTTTTAAATGACTGCGGAAAAACAGACTCTCGGAGCCGCAAATAGGGAAGACGGATTCTCAGACAAGGCTTGCGGATGCCCCGCAGCCATCATTTAACTGCGCCCGCAGAGCAGTTACGGTTTGTCACCCGAGCCTCCAGGATCGCCTCGTTTGTCCCTAGTGAGACCCCGAGGCTCTGCCCGCGCCGGGCTTGTCGGTAGCTGGATGCTTGTCGTGCTCTGGGCAGCGCGGGCGCAGGGCACGCGTTCGCGCACACCCGCGCACACACGAAATCGCGCAAGGTACGGCAGGGGAGCAAGGGCTCGGGGTGCCCCGCGGGGGCGGGGGTGGGCATCGCGGGGAGTGAAGCGACGATCTGGGAACGGCCGAACCCTGCCAGGCTGAAGGATGACAGAAAATGACGCGGCGCCACACATCGGACAGGCCGGGGTTGCGGCCGCGCATTTCGGGAACCCAATACGCGTCAGGCGCGCTCCCTTCCCCTCACATGTCTCTATTTCCCCGGCGTGTGATGCCGGAACACGGCAGGAAAAAGACCCACTTAGAGAGCTAGAGTTGCATTTGGAGACTCCCCTCCCTCTGCAAAAGCACCCACAGGAGACCCTCCCAAACCACGGATCCCCAAATAGCCCCCGGAATGGGGGCGGTTATCCTTGGTTACCAATGCTGAACACGTTTTGGTGTTTACAATATTTATTTATTTTTAGGCTAGCTCGCCCTCCCTTTTAGGCAGGATGGGAAAAGGAGAACGCAGCGGGGAGGGAGAGGGGAGGGAGGATTCCTATAATAAGAATCAGCGCATTTTTCAGAGCTGAACCGAGCCCGGTTTCCATTTCAAAAAAGGAGACAGCCTCTACTGCGACGGTAGAAGAGACCGCGGTGTGAAGTAGGGACTGAGAGGCGTCGAGCGGTGGAACGGTCCATCTCGGAGGTACCTGGATCTCAGCGCACATACGCGCGCGCGCACACACACACGCACACACACACACAGGCGCGCGCGTCTACCCAGCCAGGATGTGTGCGTGTGTGCGCGTGTATGAACTCCCACATGCTGCTGCTGTCTGCTCCTGGCCAGTGGCACCGATGCCTCCCTCCTCCCCGCTCGCCCCCAGATTCCCCTCCCCTCCCTGTTGCTTTTGTCTGGAGGGTGTTATGGGTTTGTGTGTGCATGAGCGTGTGTGTTTTTGGATTTCAGACTAATTTTCTGGAGTTTCTGCCCCTGCTCTGCGTCAGCCCTCACGTCACTTCGCCAGCAGTAGCAGAGGCGGCGGCGGCGGCGGCGGCGGCTCCCGGAATTGGGTTGGAGCAGGAGCCTCGCTCGCTCCTTCGCTCGCGCTCTCCGCGCTCAGTGCCCGGCGGCAGGAGGAGCCTGCACCCAGGCGCCGCGGGCGGGCGGTGGGCGCCGGAGCCCGGGTGAGCAGCGCGGACAGTGCCCTCCGGCGTCTCGGCCCTCGCTGTCCCCCCCACCCCCCGGGACGGCCGTGGCGGCTCCCCAGGTGGGACGCGCCGCGCCACCTGCCCGCGCCCCCTGCGCCCAGCGGCCGTGGCGGATTCTGCAGCATCATTGGGGGCCCCCGTCGCGGAGCCATCTCCGCCGCCGGCAGTCTCCGCGTCCCCCTTTAAAGGGTCCTTCGCCCGGCCTGTGCCATGGAATCCTGTCTCGGGGACCCTTGCCCTGTCTCCCCTCCCTCGACCTCAGAGAGGGGGGGCACATCGGCGACCTCGGCGGCGTCAGTGCCATCGAGGGGCAAGTTTATTTCTGGGGCCGGAGCTGGGCACGCATCCATCCACAGTCGCCTGGCTGGGGTCGGGGTGGGGGTGCCGCGAGCGCGCTGTATGGGGTCCTGCGCTCAGTCTCACGCGTGTCTGTTTGTCCTCAGCCCCGAGGTGCGTCCCGGATCCCAGTGCGCGTCTAGCAAGGAGCCTGCGTCCCGGGGAGTGCCGGCAGCGCCGCGGGCGGGTGCGAGGCGCGCCGGGCCATGCAGCGGCGGCCGCAGCGGAGCTCCGAGCGGCGGTAGCGCCCCCTGTGAGGCGGCCCGAGATGCCCCGGCCACTGTGAACGGTGCCGCCCGCCAGGACACGCTCAGCCCCGGACACGCTCGGCTCTGCGCGCCCGCGACAGGCACCGGGGCAAGGGAGCGGCGAGCGCGGCACAGGCCGCCCAAGCAGGGGCAGGGGAGGCCGGCCGGTGCAGCGCGCCGACACGTACTCAGTCCGACTCGGGCTGGCACTGGCGGCTAGGGATGTCGTCCTGGACGAGGTGGCATGGACCCGCCATGGCGCGGCTCTGGGGCTTCTGCTGGCTGGTTGTGGGCTTCTGGAGGGCCGCTCTCGCCTGTCCCACGTCCTGCAAATGCAGCGCCTCTCGGATCTGGTGCAGCGACCCTTCTCCGGGCATCGTGGCGTTTCCGAGGTTGGAGCCTAACAGTGCAGACCCTGAGAACATCACCGAAATGTGAGTTCCTGGTGCTCTTCCTCCTTCCTTCTCTCCTCGCCCCTCGGGCTGGGGCTGGCCAGGCGTGTCTGTCCGGGGCATGAATGTTGTCTCAGGTCTGGGGAGAAGTCCGACGTACATGGGAGATGCAGGGCTGGGCCATCTGTCAGTTACCTGTTTCTCTGGCTTGGGGCTGCTAACGTGGGGGAGAGGTGGACAGTTGGACATAAGTTTTAAGTATACTGTATGTGTCAGTAACATAAATACATATGTTCTTTGCGAGGAGGGATTCTGTATACACTCTGTATTTCCAAGCCCTGCTGGGTGTGCTTTAGGCTTTCCTTATGCAATAACTTAGTTTTGGACATTTTTCTTTCCTAAGGTGCTAAGTGTATGTTGGGTTAGAAGTTCCAGTAATATTTACTAGAAAGAAGGTTAAAATAATGAACTTTTGGAAATCTGTTGAAGGAGGTTAGAGTCGCCCCCTTAAACATCATTCGCTGAGGTTTGGAGTTCACCGGTTTCCCTTTTCATTTTATAGATCAGATTTTTGTTAGGAGATGGCATCCAGAGCTGGCCTGGAAAATGGTCTGTAAGAGGAGAAGTTCTGAGTGTTGAAATGTGCTCTCTTGAAAGAGAAAATGTGCTTGTCGGAAGCCTAAAAGCCTGGTCTGATTTAATTTGGACTTGACTTCCCAGAGATATAATTTTGAGACCATTTGGACTATAAATCTCAATTGCTGATTGAATACTATCCCAGGACTAGGTTGGATGATAAAGCAGGGTGTAGAATGCTGCCGTTTAGCATGGGACGGACCCCTGTGTCCCTGGAAATGTCTGAGCTTGTCTTGCTCTGAGGGAGAAGCAGAGTTGTGTATTTCTGTCCTCCCATTCTGACGGCTTGTGACAAATACATTACCAAGTAGGAACTCACCAGTGCCATCCCCAGTATTCCCTGTCACCTCTCCTAGAGGTGTTCCCCCCCCGCAAGGGACTTGGTCATTGCCTACATTTCACTGGCATGAGATTTTATTCATCCATGCAGAGGATTGTCAGGCAAAGTTTCTCCCGGTTTTCCATATGGTGTTCGATGCTCAGATAGGCAGCCCTGAAAGTAGGGCTTAGACTGTGGCCTTCCGGTTGGCGAGTGCGCATGCTTTTTTTCCTCCCCAGAAAACGCACACCCTGTTTCTGCCAACGTAGTTGACTGAGATAACCTGTTTTTAATGTAAGTAAGAGACCTTCCTAGCCTCTGTTGTTTATTCTGCTGGTGATGCTCATGGTCTAAGGCTCGGGCAGAAGGAAATGGCAGTAGCATAGAGGGGAATGTGCAGGCCTAGCAGAGCTGAGATGTGCTGGGAGGAGCCAACTGTCAGGCTGGATCCAGGAGGCTGGGATCTGGGTGGGTTTTGGTTTTGTTTTTGTTTTGGAAGGATCCAGCTTTGGAGGAAGGGTGGGCAGGGCCCCAACTGTACTAGCCCTGGCTGGCCTGGTCAAAGTGTCTGTGGCCTTCTATCAGGATCTGTGTCTTTTTCATGAGATGGGAGGTCAGTAGTCAGATGGAGGAAGCCATATGGAATTCAGAGCCTTTTGGACTATTTTGAGACCGGGGAGAGTGCCTTTATACAGTCAGACGTCTTGTTTTGTTGGTGGTGGTTTTGAAATTCTGTATTAGATGATGCATCTATAATGAGGGAGGAAAGGGGATCGAGCCAATCATTTTCACTGTAACATTTTTTTTTTCACTGTAATATTTTTAGGCCCTAATGGGGGAAAAGGAAAATAAAACTCTCTTTAAGTGTAAAAAAAACACTGTTTTAAACCTTAGTGGTCTTAGCTGCCTGGTATTGATGAAATCAATAGATTGGAGCTGAGCTTTCTTCTATCAGTTCTCACAATTGCTGTGGTTTCTGTAATATCTGATGGCAGGTTCCTATCTCCAGACTTTAAAAAACTGATGCTTTTTTATTTTTACCCAAGTGTTTGTTGTCAGCGGCACTCCTCATTTCTTCTTTTTTTTTTTCTTTTGATTTGAAAATCCACTAAGATTGAGAGCGTGGGGAGGTGTGTAGGGTTAGTGTTTGGGATGGGGAATTACGTTCCTTAGTGATTCTGATGGGGCTGGTAGATGTGAGTTCTGAGAAAAAGTCTGTGCTCAGCTCTGCCCCTCAGCTTTGTTTGAGCCCAGCCAGTTTGTGCCCTGGTGTCCTGTAAAATGTACCAAAATCCTTGTTTGGGAAGCACTTCATATAATTATTTTGAATTCTGTTGTTTTGATATCAAAATGACATCAGTGGATGAGCTTATTTCCCTGTCATCCATATATGACACCATCTGGCTCTTTTTCTTACATATTAATATTTGTTTGAACAGCTTTTACATTCTTGGCCAATGGATACCAGCTACAGTTGGAACCAAATTACAATTTTTTTTTTTAACTTTGTTATGAGACCCAGTGGTATTCCTAAAATAACCTGGTTGAAAGTTCCAGTTTAATGGTGCTTAGCTGAAATTTCATGTTTCTATTTTTTTCAATAGGAAAAATGGAAGTAAATAAACTATAATTGGAATTTGCTGAAGCAACAGTTTACTCTATCATTTAAAAATGGTACATCACTTAATATCTATACATTTGGGGAAAAGTACACCATGGTGCTTTTTTGGGTTCAGAGAGAGCCCATGGTAGAACATTCTAAAACTATGTGCATAGACTCATTAAGAGAGAGAGTTTTATTTTTTGCTTCTATGTGCATATTTTAAGCCAAGTTGACATTTCATTTTTAGAGTCATCGTTTGAGCCTGTTTTATCAAAAATTCTGTCATTGTAATCTGTTTCATACTCTTTACCCACCAACATGATCTATTTACCTACATCTCTCTTCTCTCTCTGTCTATAGAGATGCATCACACCTGCCCAACATCACACCGCTGCTTAGCGTCAGCTTCTGTTACTCTGACGTAGTTATACCAAAGCCATGCTAAATTAAATTTAAAAATGATACCATTGTCACATATAAGTGGGATTCAAGAGTCAAGCCTGTTGTTGGAGTTATGTAACTGGCTATTGAATCTCTGTAGTATCAGGTGCCAAAATGTACTGCAAAGGACAAGTTCTGTCTCACTCAAGTGGTAAAAGGCGTGGTTAAAACAGATCACACGTTTCTTTTTTATTGTGGTCAAAAACACCTAACATAAAATTTACCATCTTAACCATCTTTAAGTGTATCATTTAGTAGCATCAAGTGTTAAGTGTATTTACGTGGTGGTGAAAGGGGGCATTCACTTTTATATCGCTCTTATTTTATAGAGATCAATGATGGCCTTTTTTCCCTGAATTTCTTGGGTGGTAGTTTCTGATTTGGGGGGGCATATTTGGAGACAAGTGTAATATTTTTCCTTTTAGTACAACCTAAATAGAATTTGCAGCTTCTGCTGCCAGAGCTTCTATGTGCAATAAATTGTTGGCTTGGTTTAAGTGACTGTAATGTGATGTCATTAATACATTGATTTTGGCCCCCTCACCTTAGTAAGCTTTTCCACTGCAATTAATTGTACTAAAAACAAATATCCTGGCATTTGGAAGGATTTGGTGAGAGGCATCCGTTTTTATTACTCTGATGTTTACTTCTCAGGCCCTACACTGGAGGTTCTAGAACTTTGGATTGTGCTTTACATGCATTTAAGATGCACAGAGTAAGTTTTGAGTGTGGTTACATAAGCCACACTGGACTTGTTAATAAATAAGGCAGTCTAATTTGCAGCATTAACACAACTTGCAAGCTGGGGTTGAAAACACGCTGTCTTCCCAGTGGAGGTATTTACAGAATTCAGCTCAGTACAACCATTTGAAGCCTCCTTGGTCTTATATCTTCAATCTCTGCATTAAGGAGGTTTTTATTACATTGGGTAAAACAAAAACCCCTCGACCCTTCTGACCCGACTTTCTTCCCCTCTCCCTCCCATTACCTCTCATTGACTGTACAGGAAAATGTGTTTGAGTTTTTTTCTTCTTCTCCGAAAAGTGATATTTTCTTATGGGAATTCAGAGCACTAGAGTTAGGGGAAGGGCCTGGGTTATGTGTTATTACAAGCAAGTAATGGGGAGTTGAGATAATGTGGTCACAGTTCCCCAGAGCTGAGTTAGTTCTGTTTAAAATCTTTCACTGTTTCTATCCCATAAACCTCTGTTTGTATCTGTTTCAATATTTCCTTGTAAAGACGTTTTCTAAGCTGAAAAGTTGGCCGGACAGCTACGAATTGAGGTCTCTTTCTCCCCAGGAACATTCTGTATGATCTCTTTGACTATATCTGGGTCGTCAGAGTATAAAACCTAGAGTTCTTGTTTAGTTGTGGAAGGGGAATTTCTTTCTTTCTTTTCTCTTTTCCTTTTTTTGTTTTTCTGTTTCTGTTTCTGTTTTTGTTTGGCCTTTGGTACTAAGCAAGGGCCCTCAGTGTTAACTCATTGCTCATCTTTGCTGTTAGCGAAAAAACCACTATTAAACCAGGACCGAATACCACACGTTGACGTTAGCCCTCAGACTAGCTTACCACGTCTCTAGAGAGATTCTCGTAGGTTCAAAAACCATAGGGTAGAAGGTGGCCTTGAACCTGCTGGCCCTTGTAGTGCAATGCCAAGTTCTGGTGCCTCTTGATGTTTGTAAATCAACTGGATGATTTTGGGGAGAGATTATTTCGACAGGCGCTTTTTTTTTTTTTTTTTTACTCATTTGGTGTGTGTGAGAGAGCGAAAGGGTGAGGAAGAAACGGAACCTTGGGTTAATAGCTGATTGACCATTTTCATAATCTACTTGGTCTAGCTAGTTTAACGTGCAAATCCCACCCCCCAGGTGGCAGAGGTCTGAGCCCTGCAGTGGCCTGATCATTTTCACTCTACATTTGATTGCTGATCGATCTCCACTAAAGAAGGCAAAGATCTCACATAATCAGGGTGCCTTCTTACCACTTTGGTCTCTGGGCTGTCCAAGGGACAGGGAAGTCAGTAAATATTGATCTGGGTGATGAAGGCGTGAGTGCTTGTGAGCTGGGAAGGAAAGTAATGCATAGGTACTGAGTATACCTGTTTAAAAAATAAAAAAAGCAAAACAAAAACCCAGATGTCACAGAGAGCTGGAGTCAGGAGTGACCTGATCTTGAAGCAGCCCCTTATTATCTGCGCCTGAGCTTGTCAGATGTAAACCAAGGGCTTTGGATTCAGTGCTCAGACAAGCTTAGAACTAGATCAAATCTACACCAAGCTGTTTCTACTAGAGACAGAACAATTCAAAAGTGCATGAGCTACTGATCCCAAAGCAATGGCCTTCTCTTCACGTTGGAGGAAATACATTTTTTTGTTTGTTTGTTTAGATTACAGTGTTTTGGTTTTGTTTTGTTTTGTTTTTTAAATTTCAAGCCTCCTCTTCTCTAAGCAATTCATACACAGAAGTCAGGCTGCAGAGAAAACCTTTATGAGTTGGCAGCAAGGTGGGATGGTATCTTTGCCACAGTCAGGGGTGGTTATGTAAGTGGAGGGCCCCACAGCCCTTTGTACAAAGCCTGTCTTAGCACCTATGAAAGACCAGCGGCCAGAGCATACCTATTCTTTCCCACCTTCTTTTTTGCCCCTGACTTCTCTTTGCCCAGGATCGATGGCTGAGCTCAATGACTGAGCCATTGAGCAAGCTTAAAGATTGTTGGCTCACATCTAGACTTCATTCTGCTACCATTTTGTATGTTGTGCATGGCCTGCACTGGGACATAGCTCTGGATTCAAGCAGGGCTTCTCTCTGGGGACCTGGAAGACTCCATGCAGACATCTGCTTGTTTCCGTGCACAACCTCACTCTGAAGCCAGGGGGAAGGGCTTGACAGCCTGGGAGGGATTGTCAGGTTGACTGGCTTGTGCAGGGCTCTCCGGTCAAACGGAGTGTAATTTGGGATAGAACCTTAGCCAATATCTCGCTTAGGGCTCTGTTTGCTCAGCCCCACTCACCCAAATTTGGCCTCAAGAGCACAAGCAATTTTAGGAGAAGTGTAAAGATTCAAATAAATGTTCACATGTTAAGCAGTGTGGTGGTGGGAAGGAGGTGGACTGGGGCTTCTCCCCGTGTCTTTCCCCTGACACCCGTCACCATCTCCCCCTGCAGCACGCGTTAGACTATCAAGAGATAAATGATTTGTGTGCCCTTGAGTATATGGCATTTTCTCGTATAGAATAAAAATGGTAACAATCACACACCATCTAGAGTCTCTTTTCTATTGCAAATGAGGACCTATTGCTATTCTATACCCCACGCTTTCCTATAAGGTTCATATCCCAACAATCCTTGGGACACACACACACACACACACACACACACACACACACACCAGGACTCTATTTGTGTGTATGTGATGTGTCTATGGAGATAGAAACGTGTATATAAAACTCCCCAAGGTGTGGTCCTTTCAGACTTAATTATCTGGAACTGTAAAATTTCCCTAATAATTTAGGATTTACTTCCTGAAACCACCTAGACTTTTTTTTTCTTTTTCTGATGAGGTACAGTGGACAGACGACATTAATTTCAGGTGTACAACATAATGATTTGATACTGTAGGTACTGAGAAATGATCAGCACCATGAGTCTAGTCAACATCTATCAGCACACATGGTCACAAATATTTTTTTCGAGATGAGAAAGTGTAAGATCTATTCTATTCTTTTAGTAACTTTCAAATATGCAACCCAGTATTATTAACTGTAGTCACCATGCTGTGCATTACATCCCCACCCAGACTTTTAATTTTGTTTTAATCATTCTGGATTTCTCTTGATGAGAAACTGAGAGAAGAAGTGTTAGTCCTTTGACGCCATTAGCCAGCCTGGCTACTCAGAGACCCATCGTGTCTGTCGTCTGTGATAGTTTCTCAACATCAACAACACAATGAGGCGTTTTTGGACGATTTTACAAGAGTATCATTTAAATCAAAAGATAGTCGAATTTTGGTTTTCAGCCTCTGAAACATAGTGCACTCTCAAAAGGTAGGCTCTTCTAAACTCCAGTTCTTGTTACCAAAGTTGTCTCTGTTTCGTGTGCCCCTGCGTCCCTTCCTGCGAGGTGGCAGAGGGGCCTGCACCCGAATTCTCTGACTGTCGCTCGCTTCCCCGGGTGCACTCATCTGTGCAGTGCGTGAACAGGGCTGGGCAGGGCTGGGCCGGAGGGAGCGCGGCGTGTTGGCCTCTGGGTTCTCTGGCCAGCGCAGCCCAAACCACGACCCCTTTGTAGTCTGCTCCCAGGTTCACGGGGGAGCTCTGTGGCTACCAGCCCAGTCTGAGTGTGATGGAAGATTTTGCTCCTGGACTGCCCTTGCGCTCCTGAGTTGGGCTTTTTTCCTTTGTCACTCTTCTTTCTCCTACCTCTGGTTCTGGTGGTGTTTCTTATCTTCCTCCCCACTGCCCCCAGCGCACACACACACACACACACACACACACACACACACACACTCAGGCAGGCAGGCACCCGGCTGCAAAGCCCCTTTAACGGATTGTGAAGAAATGTTGGGTTGCAGAGCCCGGGGGTCGACCATGACCTTTCCTACTAACCTGGCTTGATAAGCTTAACACAGCCAGAGAGACAGAGCGTCCAGGAGCCTGGCATAACAGGAAGGGGCCCCGGGCGGCGAGGTGGGGTGTGGCTTTCACGTCCGTGGTCTCAGTGTCAGACTCTGTGTCCCAGGGGAGCTGAAACGTGGTCAGAACACGCATCCAGGGGCAGGTGTTCTGAGCAGAAGTGAACATGTGGATTCGTCGATGCAATTCCTGAAAAGTACAGGTGGATAGTACCTGTTGAGAAAACTGTCCCCGATGGAGACAAAAATATCCTCATTTTTTTTTTTTTTGCCTACAATACTGCAACCCCTTCCTACTTGGCGGGCTTGCCCCCAGTCTTGCCCCCTCTCTACACATCTGCCATACTGTGCTGGCGTGGTCTTTCTAAAATGCTTGATCTCATTATGTCACTGCTTCTAATGCCCTGTGGCAACTCCTGTTTGTTCTTGTTTTGTTTTTGTTTTTTAGTTAAAAAACAAACAACACTCTGGATTGTCATTCCATTGCTCTGTAATAAGGCAGATAACAATCCCATGGACCCAAACGCACAGATGAGCATCACAGTTGTTTCCTACACCAGTAGATCTATAAAGGAGAACTAATTATAACTGGAAGCTCGCTTGGTGATCTTGGAATTAGAGCAAGGGCACTTAATTCTGCATTTAAAATGTTAAATGGCATTAAGCTAAGCTTGCCCGAGGCATCCATCTCCATAATGGGAGCGCCTTCACAAAGGGAATGCAGAACTTGAAGTACTTTGGCGAGGACCTCTGTCCCCTGGATGGACACTCCTTTCTCTCTCCTTCATTTACTGCCCAGCACCAATTCTGAGTGACACATTCTTTCTTTGGAAAGGTTAGTGCCTTCAGCCAAGCCTTGCTCCAGCCTGGGAGACTTTCAGATTCTTTAAAGTGATTTTGCACATCTTTTCTCTGAAATGCATCCATTTTACCCTAGGAAATTTTATTTGTAATTAGCTTTTTTAAAGTCATATTTGAACGTGGTAAGAAATGCAAACAGTACAAAGGAACGTATCATGAAAAGTTAACCGCTCTCATCTCTCAGCTTCCAGAAGGAGTCCACTCACATATATGAGTGCATATATACGTCCTTTTTGTTTGTACACACATGAAGACGTGCTATACCCACTGTCCAGCATGTTTGTGGTTTTTTTTTTTTTTTTTACTTAAGGCTGTATCTTAAAAATGTTTCTCTATCAGCGCATGTACACCAGCCTTATTGTTCAAAGCCACGCAGTAATCCATTGAATGAATAGGCTGTTCTTTACTTAACCAACCTCCTTTTGAACAACCTTGTGCACAAGTTCTTGCACACGTGCGTGATTTTATCTATAGGAAAAGTTCCTAGATTTTGAGTTGCAGGGACATTTGCAAGATGTTTGTGATTTTGATAGATACTGGCCGAGGTGTCTGGAAAAGTGATCACATCATTTCATTCTCCCACCCAAACTGGAAGCACCCGTTTTTCTACTGCTAAGCCGTATTATTCGTTACCAAACCTTTTGACCTTTGTCAGTCATATTCCTGGGCAATAGTATTCACCACTGCTTTATTTGGCAATTCTGTAATTATGATCCGGGTTTGAAAGTCTTTTTATGTGTCTGTAAGTCATTTGTATTCTTTTCCAGTGAACTATGTTTGCCTTATCCCTTAGCTATTTTATCTATTCGGTGGGTAGCCTTTTAAAAAGTGGATTCAGGGGCGCCTGGGTGGCTTAGTCAGTTGAGCATCCGCAACTCTTGGTTTCTGGTCAAGTCATGATCTCAGGGTCATGAGATTGAGCCCTGCATTGGGCTCCATGCTCAGTGGGGAGTCTGCTTAAGATTCTCTCTCTCCTCCTTTGCCCCTCCCACCCACTCACACACTCTCTCTCAAATAAATAAATCTATAAAAAATGGATTCATAAAATCTATTTAACAAAAAGAAAATTTATACCTTGCCTAACGTTTTGCTTGTCTTCTGATGTTGGTTATGGTATTTTTTTCTTCTTCTTTCGGTAACACAATTTTATATTTTTTGGTAGTAAAATTTATTATTTCCTTTATGGCTTCTATGTTGTAAATGTGGCTACAAGTTTCCCCCTCTCTGAGAGTATAAAATAAGTCTCTGTTTTCTTCTACTGCTTTCACTATTTCATACTTTAAAGCTTTGCTCCAGGGGCGCCTGGGTGGCTCAGTTGGTTAAGCCACTGCCTTCGGCTCAGGTCATGATCCTGGAGTCCCGGGATCGAGCCCCGCATCGGGCTCCCTGCTCGGCGGGGAGTCTGCTTCTCCCTCTGACCCTCGCCCCTCTCATGTGCTTTCTCTCTCTCATTGTCTCTCTCTCAAATAAATAAATAAAATCTTTAAAAAAAATAAAAAAAAAATATTAAAGCTTTGCTCCATCTGGATTTTCAACATGCAAGGAGTGAGGTAACAAAAAAATAGTTTTGTTATTTTTGCAAGATAGCTGATCAGCCAGTCAGGTCTCTTGACGCTGTGGATTACATAATTCTACCTGTCTCCTAGTAGCTTCAACTAACAATTTGGGCCATTTTCAGATATATCCATTGTGTTAATCAGTTTGTCTATTTACTTGCTAGCACTACACTTTTTATCTCCTAAAGCTTTATATTATTATTTTTTTCTATTCAAAGTATTAGTCTTTCTCACTAGTCTTTTCTTTTAGAATATTCAGTTATCTTTACATGATCGTTTTTCCATATAAATTGTAGGAATTGCTTGCCTAGCTCTCTCCACATTGTATTGGTGTTTTAAATTAAGATAGCATTACATTTATATATATAAACCGGTCTTAATGAGTCTGAAAAGCCCTGTATCCCCAAATTCAAACCTCTAACTTCCTATCTTGCCTTTCCCTTTGTTCGGTGAGATAATATAGCCTCTCTGAGCTTTCGGTTCCCGTGCTGGGGCTATGCTCTTACTTAACTCCCTGGCTCCACACTGGCTGGCCTCTCTGCCTGGGACACCTTTCCCCTACCTTCTGTCTCTGGCTAAATTCCCCTGCCTCCCGGCCTCTGGGCTGTGTCCCCACCGTGTGCTCTTTCCCAAATCCAGAACAGGTCACTTAGCGACATAAATGCATGTCTGGCCACCCATCTGTACACACCACTAGGATATAAGTGGCATGAAGGTGAGGACCCCGTGGATCTTGGTCACACTCTTCCCCAGCACCCAGCACAATGCCCTAGATCTCCACCTCATACACAGACACGTGGATGTACACACACGTGCATGCGCGCGCACATTACCCTACACATCTATCATTGAGAATTCCAAATGAGAGTGTGTACTAGTTGTTCTTTGGGCCGTCAGTAGGGAAATTTCTAGCCATGACTTTTTAGTCATCAGATTAAGATGTTTGTTTAAATACGTAACCTTTATGGAATTAAATACCACAACATTGGTTCAGGCACAGTAAAAAAAAAAAAAAAAAGATCAGTTCACTGTAGAGACATAGCGTAGCTAGCTGGGAAGGAAGAAAGGCAAAGCTTTGCTGGGGGAGGCCTCTTGTGTATCCAGCAGGAAGGAGGGACAGAGAAGAAATGGGAGCATGAGGGCAAGCAGATGATGAGAGATGCACAACAGGCCAGCTCAACACCAGAGGCAAATCCAGGGGAAAAGAATCATTCTAGGGACATCTGATCTCCAGCAAACAAATAGGTCTAATGAGAAAGATTTGTGCTTTTTCTGTTGTGTGATAGCTAAGAATGGCTATCCCTGTGGATCAATTGCAGTTTTCCCTGGGACTGCCTTTATAGCGCTTCACTTACAAAGTGATTCTGGTGTGAGATTTCAGATGTGATTTATCCTTCTTGTAGCATGGCTGGTAGAGGGTGTTCATTTTTCTTAAAGAACTGCAGACATCAGGCGTATGAAAAAGATAGCGTGTCAGGTCCAGTTCAGTGTACCATCTGATACGTATACTTTTGTGTCTTTGCAATCAAGGTGCATTGAGCTGATCCTACAAATGTTTCGTTGGGATTCCTTTATATTTATAATAATTAACACTATCAGGCATCTCGAAATTTTGATAGTTGTTTGCAAAACTGATCATGAAACAACTGATAGACATATGAGATTGGGAAGCTTTTAAAAATAGAGTGGGGAAGTATATAGGTGAACAGATTGTGTTGAATAATCCAAAAAGATAATTCCCCCTTGAGATAAATAACATCCATTTATTTATGTTTACACGCTGCAGTATGTTCATAATCTACATACAAATGAAAATAGTTTAGACTCTGTGTGTATTTTGAAAGTTAAATTTTTAAAAAGGAATGAGCATTATGGAACCAACACATAATGCTTACGTCTCATGAGAAAAGTCTTAGTTTTGGTTGATTGAGTCGTTGGCTCTCATGGTAAGCCTGGGTGACCCTCTGGGGTTGAACTTACTAGGCATTTCATTTATTCTTTCGTGAAATTTCTCTCTCACCAATGGAGAGTGTCTTCTGCTGTGTTGAGGGCACTCTTGAGCTTTTTATTTACCTCTGTCTACCCTAAAATCTGTCTTTACTCTCCTTTCATTGTTTTTTATATCTACTTCCGGTTCAGGGAACAAAAGATACTCTGTTGTCAAAGCCATCTTCTCCCACGGACGGCTGGACTGGAGGACAGCAATGAGCTGTTTATACATATATGTGCTGATTGATGGATTGATCAATTCATTCATTCAACAAATATGTTTTGAACATGTCCTGCCCACTGGCATTTTTCTGGGTCCTGGGTACCAAGACTTAGGCCAGTGCCCACCATTTACATGGCCTGTTGAAGGGCACCAGTGGGGGTCCCTGGTCAGGTCACCCCCCACCCTTCTCTCTGGAAGCCCTGTGGATGGTCTAGCCTATACGTTGGAACTCCATCCACACCACACAGACAGCAGCCTCTGGCGTTCCCCGTCCCCCCACTGCTGTGCCTAGCAGTGTGTACGCCAACAACAGGGCACACCCTCGGGAGTTCGGACTTACGGAGAAGGCCTGCACAAGCTTTGGGAGTGGACTCGGGGTTTTTGGGTGGGGCATTCTGGAATCCTACGGAGTCACCAAGGAAAGGTGTAGGAGCATCCTGTCCGCCCCGTAGACTCACTGCCTCATCTGGAGGAACTTAGCTGGAGGACCACCAGGGGGAGGGCCACTAACGTACCTGGACGCCGCCCAGAGCAAAGGGAAAGTGCTGTCCGGGCCTCTGCCCTGGGGATCTGCCCTCTGCAGCAGCGTAGTCTGGGGCCGTGATGGCTCTGGAACAGAGGAGGCTTTATGCCATGGGAGTGTGCACTGGGGTGGGCAGGCTATCCAGATGGCTCCTCCCGTTGTCGTGGCCCTCTCTTCAGGGGGCCTCTCAAGTGCGGGGCTCCATGTTTCCAGCAAGGACAGCACGTGGAGATTTCTCCCCGACCGTATGATAAGACGCGTGCCATCACGGACCCAGACAGACCAGCAAAGCCCAGATCTGTCCCCAGCAGTGAATGGGGACTGTTAAACGTCCGTAGCGACCAGCTTCCACCTTTCTCTCTTCGCCATACAGATTTTAAGATTTTCCCTGAAAGGTCTAGATCTGAGTGTAATATTTTAAGAATCAGCTCATTCTGGCTGTATGTGTGTGTGTGTGTGTGTGTATGCATATATATATATATATGTATTTTTTTAATACATCTAATACATTTTTAATACATCAGATATATTAAATACAATATATATACATGTATTTTTTTTTTTAGTGGCACCCTAGGAGGATCCTCGGATTCTGCAAACTGTGTCTAAAAAGTTCCTTTCCTCATAATTTTTTTCCCCCAAATTGAAAAATCACTGAAAATGTCCATTGCCGTGCAGAGGAGGATCAACAAATTAATTTTTCATTTTCTTTGGGCGTTTGTGTCGGGGAGGGATGCAGGCTGGGAGGCAGGGTTGCTTGGTGGGTGGAGAGCCCCCCTGTGACGCTGGTCTGCCCCTGCTACTTTGGATGAGTTACTCAAGTCTCTGTGTCTCAGTTTCCCCATCTGTCCAAAGGGACAATAATAGAACCTTTCTCATGGGGTTTCTGTGAAGTTAAAATGAGCTGTCGCATGTAAAATGTTCATACCAGTGCCCAACACATGAAGCTCGGCTGTTTTTACTTTGTGTGGCTCTCCTCGACTATATTCCGAAGGACAGTAGGCTCCCTGGGGCTGGGAGAGCTGGGAAAAGCAAGAGGATCTGCCTGGAGCATGGCACTGGGCAGGCGCTGGGGTTGAGGACAGATGTAAAGGATGTTGGCTCCCTTTAGGGCAACTGTTGCCCTTTTGCTTTTGCTATGACTCTCATGTGTGGGACCTGGCACACTCCCCCGAGTGGGACATTGACCATTTGTGTGCTGAGCAGTCCCCGCTCAGCTGTAGCTATTATTCAGGTCACGGCCTTTGTTTTGTTCTATAGTCCTGGTCCATTTTATTTATTAGGCTGTTGATAACAGCTCCCCTGGAGTCTGGAGGTCATCAGTTACTTTGTACATCATTTTCTCTTTTCATTGTCTCTCTCACACTTTAATCCTAAAGTCTTTAAAAAAAGATCTTTTAAAACATTGCTGTGGAACAACGTGAAATTTACTATCTTGACCATTTTTTACAGGTACATTTCGGCGGCGAAAGTTCATTCACACCACCCTCCATCTCCAAAAACCCTTTTCATTTTGCAAAACTGAAACTCTGTACCCATTAAACAAACAACTCTCCACTCCCCTCCCTGCGGCTCCAGGCAACCTCCCTTTTAGTTTTGGTCTCTTGTGAATTTGACTAACCAGAGTACCGCACAGATAGACATCTTTTTGCACCTGTGATACATTCCTTGAATTAAAGTTTTTGTAAGAGATCTGTTTAGGATTTTTAGATGCACTCACACTTCCTTTCTGCAGAATAGCTTCTCTTTATTGTGGCCTTCCACAACCACCTATGACTGGGATCTGTTTTCAACAGCATCTTTGTAGTTTCGCTCCAAAGAAAGTAATCTCTAACCTATAAAAACGACTAAAGGTTAACATGTGAAGTGAAACCAGTGAAGATAAAATTGGAAGTGTTGCTCACATTCTATCGCTCTCCTTACTCCCACAGCCTATAAATGTTGGATGAAAAATTGTGCCAAAATCAAAACAGACCTTCACACAGAGATCCTAAAATTTTACCACTTGAATCATTCTCTTTTCTTGACGTTATGCCTGATGCTCATTTTTCTCTGTGCCGTGCTTGATCTGTCCTAAAGCTGGAGCAGAAATATTAGTTCCAAAAATGCTCTTCGTATGGAATGGTTTGACCTGACCAGAGGCCAAGAGCTTTCAGAACTGTGTTCTGTTGTGATTAGTGCTGACTCGAATGCTTCTTAGAATTCTTAAGGCCTGGGCTAATCATTGGAAGTTCTTCTTCACTAGTCATAAGTGAAACATTGATTGGCCTGGAATAGCAGGGAAAGAGGAAAAGAGCTTTTTTATTAATGCAAGCTAATTTATGCATTGGATTGGAGTTGCAAGAAGATTTTGTGAACAGTCACTCTGAAACCTAAAAACATCATGGATGAAATTATTTAATCCATTTCTTGAAAACGACTCTAGGTAATTCTGTAGTCTTGGCCTATTGGTCATAATGGCCACTTCATTTGCATTGAATGAATGATAGAAATGTCACAGTTATTCACTTTATCATCAGTATTTGAGTAACTGGCCGTAATTACTTTATACAGGAAGGTCAATAAGGTAAAAATGAGAGGGAGGGAATAAGGAGTGAAGAAAGGGGCTAGGACTCCCAACTAACCCAAATGGTTGACATAGTTGCTGTAACCGAGCGCAACATTTGTTCTCAACTTCCTGGCAGTGAAAAGAGAAGCTCATTATTGGTAAAGAGAATGCCTCCTAATTCCACAGGAACATAGCTTTGTCTGGCACTATGTTCTGAAAGGAATTTCTTTTGCAGGGACAATGAGTGATGTAATTCGCAGCTTTTGTGAAACACGCAGGAGGAGATTTCATTTTCTTCTTACTGAGAAAGCCAGTGACAGTTGGGGGAAGTGACAAGGACATCAATTCTGCAAGGAGGCTGAAGTGGCCCCCAAATTTAATCTCCCAGGGCTGTAATTATAAAACCCATGCCACGCGGGAGCTCGGTCTGCCGTCCCCAGTACCCTTTGCTGACCAGGCTTTGCTAGACTAGAAGCTGGACGGCAGATGATTTGACGTTGTCCCCTCTGACCAGAGCCTAGAAAATTTTAATCTCTGGTACTGGTTAAGGCCAGATCCGTTCTCTTTGGAGGTCAGACAAGCAGATGGTGGGGCTGACATCCTTTTACAAAGACCAAGCAGCCCGGCCTCCGTGCTCACCCAGGTGGAAGCTCCCCTGTCCGCAGCTGCAGATGAGCTGGGGAGGTACCAGCAGGCAGACCCAGGCCAGCCTGGGGAGCAGCCCTGTGAGGGCCCTACAACGTGGGCAGATGCTCCACGGAGACCTTGGAGTTCCTCCCACGGGCCACAGCAGAGGTGCTTGTAGTCTAGAAGCTGTTTGGAGCACGTGTGACCAGACGGCTTCCCAGCCAGCGGGAAAGCCTGCTCGGGCTCCTGCGGTGCCCCCAACCCCAAGAGGGATGGCCCCTCGGGGGCCTGCTGGGATGAGTTAGCCTCAGGGTGAGGGCCAAGTCCCCCAGTGAGCTGACTTGTGTTTCTGGGGGCTTCATATTGACCGACGTTAGAGGATACCCACCCACACCAAAAATTTTAGCTTGACTAGAACTTGAGCCTCTATCTTGACAGTAGTTGGCTGTCAGACCATTTCCACCCTAGGGCTCTTCATTTAATATGGTGAAACTATGTCACGGTGAGTGTTAGTTACTTGTCTTTCCATTTATTCGTGGTAGGTGGTTGTGACTTCTTGAATGCTCTGAGACCTAACGTGGACTATACAATGATTATTAAATTAGTTGGAAGGAAAACAGCGTGTGTTTTTGGTCAGGAAAAAAGCCCGCGTCCCTTGCTTCTCCTGGGGATTATTTTCACCACTCGACCAAGTATAAAATTTAAACTTGGCTATGTTTCTGTCAGTTTTAGTTTTTAACAACAGAGGAAGCTTCTGAAGCTTCTGGGACAGGTAGAAGGAACTTTTCAAATGAAAATGAGGTCTTTTTATTGTGGGCCTCTGTGTCGTTTTATTTGATGAGACTCGTAGAGTTGTCTGTGTGTAGAGATGACCCTATCAGTGGAGGAGAAGAGTTGGAGCATTGGCGTCTCAGGGGAAATTTCAGGCAAGCATTAAGTCAGGTGTCCTAAATCTTTCCATGGGCCAGTGAAATAGCCGAGTTCAGTCGGGAATGGGACCAACTGGAAATGTGCCCCAAACCTCCAGGGGGAGTGTTACTCAGCTCGTCCTGACTATTGCTAAGAAGAAATGCTAGTCCGGTTTGGCAGACCTTCAGGTTGTTGTTGTTGTATTTGTTTTGTTTTGTTTTTAAAGAATATGGAAATTCAGAATTTTAAAGTGTGAAATCTTCCCTTTTTGGAAAGTTGGTGGCTAATAAGAAAATGTAAAAAATAAAAAATAAAGGACGCTGTGTTGACTGGATGTTGATCTGGACCACATGCGATGCTGTGACTTCCTGTCAGCTTATAAGGTTTACCCGTCACATGATGTAGGCTGGGGTCCAGTCCTAAGTCTATGTGGAAGGCTATGCTACTAAGTCCAATTAAACTCACCTTTCCTGGGGAGAAGACCAGTGTATTTTATGTAGAAAGCCAACTTTGCATCATCAATTTCTCTGGTCATCAATTGTGGTGTTCCTTGGTGGCAACCCCCTTGTAGCTAGAGAGAGAGGAGGAAAATGCTGTATAAATACCCAGAAACCCAGAGCATAATTTTTCTTCATACGATTTTGCTGCCATTTTCTTATATGTGTGTGCTGAAGGGAACGGGGCCATTATCAAGTCCAAATGTCCTCTGTCATGGGTGTGGGCACTGGAGGTGGGCTGGGAGTGAGCTTGGCAGCTGGGGGGTGACCAGGCCAGCCCTGGAACCTCTGTCCTCTGCTGATCGTTGATCATGACTGGCATTCATGGAGGTCCTCATATGGGACCTCAGATGCCCTCATGGGGGGTGGTCTCCTAATTTCCCCCACACCCTTACCCACGAGGAAGCTGAGAGCCTGGGGCACTTGCCCCTGGTCGTATAGCTCATAAGAGGTGAAGCTAGCAGAGTGCGTTTATCCCTCACACGACACCACTGATTGTTTTCCAGCCACTTGAATTCTTAAATTCCTGGGGTAGTTGGGCTCTTCTAGGAAACTGCAGTTCCCAGAGCGTGCCATTGTGGAAGCATCTGAAGATTTCTGTTATCTCCTCTTACCGCTCTATGTCCATAGAATGCATGAGAGCCTTCTGTAAAATGTCCTCATTCCTCTTCATCGACTATTGTTTTTAGGCCTTGATATCTGTGAAGGTCCCTTTGGTAGACATTTTAGAAACTCTTCTGTACTGGAGGTGCTGGTTTTACAAGTCGGCAGCCCTCATGGTGTGATACAGGGGCCCCGAGCTCAGAATCTAGAGGCAGGTAGACATGGGTGCAGATCCCTCTTGGGCAGCTGTGTGACCTTGGGTAAGTGACCTGGTATGGTTTTGCCTCCGTTTTCTCTTCTGAAAAGTGGAAGTAATCAGAATGCTCTCCTGGTAGCATTGTTATGTCAAAGGGCACCCTTAATCCCTGGGTACCCCAGTGCCTGGCATACAGCACTCCACCAAAGGAAATTGCTGGTCCACCTTTATGCCCATGGCCGAAAAGAAGCTGGAAGTGCTCAGGCCAAACAGCATGCCCTAGCAGGCCGTTTGGATTTAAGTTTTTTTTTTTTTTTTTTTTTAAGATTTTATTTATTTTTTAGAGAGTAAGCGAGAGAGAAACAGCATGAGAGGGGAGAGGGTCAGAGGGAGAAGCAGGCTCCCCGCTGAGCGGAGAGCCCGATGTGGGACTCGATCCCAGGACCCTGGGATCATGACCTGAGCCAAAGGCAGATGCTTAACCATCTGAGCCACCCAGGCGCCCTGGATTTAAGTTTTGAGCATGCTTATTTGGTCTTCTCTGCATTCATGTCTTCACAGTTGGGGTGATGCACCCTCTCATAAGAATGGACCAATCTATTGGTTTATTCTTGTAAAAATACACTGAGAGATTACTACCTGGAGCCTTGCTTCGGTCCATCAGATAATCGCTTGCACCTGCTCAGGGATTGACATTCAAAACTCTCAGCATTTTTGCTGAGAGACTGAAGCTGCCTCGCTATGAACCCGGGAACCAAGGGCAGTATTTTTTTTTAAGGACTATTCTAGTCCTTATGAAAGAAATCTTCTGGCAGAGAGGATCCCATCCACATCAGTGTTGAAGTGCCTCACCCCATGGCTGTAAGCCTGGGTGCATATCACAGTCTCATGTGGCAGCATGAGTTCTACTTTTATTAGCTTGCTTATTTATTTATTTGGTAGTGGTGGGGTGTGGTGTGGAGGGTGGCCAGGGTAGCGGGAAGTGATTCCATTTGGAAGAGTGGCCGTTAGAAATATTCACTGCTGTTTCTATTTCTTTCTGATGTGTTGCCAAAGTACAGTTCGGGCAATACAGTCTAAGCTAAAGGGAAATTTTACTTTTGAGCAATACTGCTGTTAAGCTAATACACATGAAGACAAGATGCATAAAAGCCACTCTTTGTTCCTTCGGAAAATTACCTGTAGGAATTATTTGGTAGGCTGTTCAAGCCAAGGTGAAATCGTTTCAAATGGGATGAGTACCCTTTCCAGGAACCTGTAATTCAGAAATGTTTCTGTGAATTTTCCCTAAAATTACCTCTTCTCTCCTTTTCCAAAAAGCCACCCATACGCTTTTTGTTAAGTGTAAGGGGAAGAAATTCTTTACCCTCCAGAAAATGTCTTAGTGAAGGTCCTGGATGTCAAGTTGAGACTGGAGAAGCTTTGGGGACAATCTAGAACAAAATGGCAAATAGTATGGACTTTGCTTATGTTCATGTTCTTTACCTTTCGACTTTCTGGTCACTCCACAAGCCCTTACCTCCATTTAGGCCTCTGCTGACCTGCCCAGTCACATGTTGTAATTCCTTCCGCTGCGTCCTCTCAGCATGCTTGTTCCTCTGCTTGGACCCTTCTCTTATGGGCTCATCAAATACTGTGGCAGTGAGCACTGACACTTCAAGGTCAAGAACCACTGGATCTGAAGACTCTTGCAGACCATTTCTAGTCTTAACATTCTCGAGCCTGAGGGGGTCAGTGGCAAATTGATGCTCATCTTCAGAGAGTGATTAGTTTTTATCATTAAAAAAATTAGTTGGGTTGAATATGTTGTATGCTTGCAATCTAAATTTGCTTCTAGATTGGACTAATTTTGCTTTTGACATTGGCTCTCCGTCCTCCTCTGTTAATGTCTTTACTTTGTTTCTTTGTTTTCTATGTGATTGTTTCCTATTGTCACACATGTGTGTTTATGCGTGGTCTTCCCAATGGGATAACAAAAACTCCCAAGTGGAGGGCCCGTGGATATGTTTGATTGCTTTAAGTCAACAACGTCCTGAGAACATCAGCTCTGTACTAGGAAGCAGAGATGCAGTGAGATGAATAAGACCCTTCCCTCAGAGGAGTTTAACAGCTCAGTTGGGGAGTCAGGTTAAGAGAAAAATACAGTTGTGGTACAAAGAGAACCTTCATTCTCCCTAATTCTCTCTCTTTTTTTTTTTTCTTAAAGATTTTATTTATTTATTTGAAAGAGAGAGAGAGCACAAGTAGGCAGAGCGGCAGGTGGAGGGAGAGGGAGAAGCAGGCGACCACCGAGCAGGGAGCCTGACGCAGGGCTGGATCCCAGGACCCTGGGATCATGACCTGAGCCGAAGGCAGACGCTTAACGGCTGAGCCACCCAGGCGCCCCTCTCCCTTTTTTAAAGATTTTATTTATTTATTTGAGAGAGAGAGAGCGAGCACAAAGGGAGAAGCAGACTCCCTGCTGAGCAGAGAGCCCCTGGGATCATGACCTGAGCTGAAGGCAGACGCTTAACCGACTGAGCCACCCAGGTGCCCCTCATTCTCTAATTCTTAAGTACAAAGTTAAGAAGTACAATAAGGGCTTAAAAAAAATGATTGCCAACTGATGGAGTAAAAATATTCTGAATGGAAAAAAGTCTTTTTGGTGTTGCCCCCAAATCAATCAGTATTCTAGGTATGTAGGGTCCCAGAATAGATTTGGGTAAATTCACTGAAAAGCCCCTTGAATATGTGATTCAGCTTTTAGGGCAATAGGCAGTGATTCTGGGATGTAGCAAAAGTGAAAAGCAACAACTAAAACAACCCTCATAATATGAGGTCCTGTGTGTAGGTTCAAGAAAGAAGGAAGGCATATTCTGGCAAAATAGGAGGGTTGGAGTCCAACAGTGATTCTAGACAGATCACCGATGGAGGGGCGGGCCGCAGAGGTTGGGAGGCCGAGGACATAAATGGAGAAATTCTTAAGGAGTACCAAATTAAAGAAATCCAAACCCACCGCATCTGCGTGTCACCATTTAAAGGCAGCTGACTTGCCTAAAGGTGAATGAAGGCAGGGTCTTGCAGGGTAGGGCTGCAGAAGCATAGTTTTCTGTGAAGAACCATAGCTCTGCTGAACTCATATGCATTTCCTTCACAGACAGGTGCTGGGACATGGGCTCTGGGTGGACGTCTTGTGCCTTAAAACCCCTGGGGCCTAAGCTTTCCAGAACAGTGGGCATAGGTCAGAGGAGTTAGGGGTTGTCATGGAGAGAAAGCCGCTGAGGAAGGCTTGTGCCAAAATGCCAGTCTTTCCCACTGCTTCGGGGGGGGAACGAAACCCTTCTTGCGGATGTGCTTTATTTAGCCAAGTTTACCTCAGTCAAGAGCCCTCAGAGTTTCGTGGCACTGTGACTGGAGTGATGGAGAAGCCTGGCCTGGATGTGCATCTTCCAGCTGTGTGCCCTGGCCGCCGCTTTCTCTCTCCTTCCTAACCCAGGGTTGGTCTCTGCAGCTGATGGCTCCAGGCCTGGTGTGGCCAATAGCCTGCGGGAGGCCCGTGGAAATCACCAGTAGGGGGCAGCCCAACATGCTCCTTAATCTGCTGGTTTCTGTCCGGGGCTCTGGGGCTGGGAGCAGAAGGCTGTCAGAATGCCTTTTCTGTGGTCCAGGGAACCATGAACTTGAGCCCAGGGGTATGTGACCACTTCCTAACCCCAAAGCCCTGGGGTCCAGCCTCCCTGCAGTCACTTCACTTGTGTGCCTTCCTCTGTCTCTGTCTTTTTCCATTCCTCTCTCCCTCCCTCCCTTCCTCCCTCCCTCCCTCCCTTTTTTCCTTCTTCCCTTCCCCTTCTTTCTTTTTTCTTCCTAAGTTTAAAAATTTCAAAAAAACACAACAACATAAAAATACTTCATGTACTTATATTCGGAACTAGCATGCTAGCATTTTTGTCTTTTTTTGTTACAAGTCTTTTTTAATAAGAGAAATCGTTTTCTAGTTTAATAAGATAAATAAAGTTTCTTTATCCCAGACCCATCCTCCTTTCCCCAGGTGGCCTTCCTGCGGTCTTCTTTTTATGCTTTACAAATATCCTTGACTGTGAGCATTATGCGGTGTTGTTTTCTGTGTATTTTTAAAAGTTCACATAAATTGTTACATATATATGTACATATCAGCGTGGAATTTTGCTTATATAGTCTTCTCACTTAGCGTGAAGATCTCATCCTAATCACATACAAAGATCTGGTTTAATTCAGGTTTAAACCTTATTTTTTCTGTTTCTTTTAAAAAATTTTTAAGTTTTAATTCCAGTGTCATTAACATAAAATGTAATATTAATTTCAAGCATACAACATAGTGGTTCAACATTTCCATACATCACCCATGCTCATCATGACAGGTGAACTCCTTAATCCCCATCACCTATTTCCCTCATCCCCCTCCCACCTCCCCTCTGGTTGTTTTCTGTTTCTTTTTCTTTCTTTCTTTTTTTTTTTTTAAGATTTTTTATTTATTTAACTAATCTCTACACCCATCATGGGGCTTGAACTCACAACCCTGAGAGCAAGAGTTGCATGCTCTTCCAACTGAGCCAGCCAGGCGCCCCCTCTGTTTCTTAATCGATGGACACTTGGGTTGTTTCTGACTTCGAATTCTGACTGTATTACAGTGAATATTCTTGTATATGTCTCTGTGTGTACATGTGTAAGATTTTTCTCAGGTAAATATCTGGAAACGGGATTCTTGGGTTGTAAAGTGTGCTGATGTATCATTTGCCAGGATAAACTGCTCGTCAAAGTGATTGTACTAATTTACACTCCCTCCAACCGTGTAAGAGAAATCCCCCACATCCTTGCAAATGCTTTACATTGTCAGACTTTAAACATGTTGTCCATCTAGTGGGAGAGGAGTGGTATGTCCTTGTTTTAATTTGCACTTCAGATTTCTTGTGGGGTGAGCAGTTTTTCATCTGTTTCTTGGCCACTGAAGTTTTCCTTCTGTGAATCGTCTGTTACTACCTGTACTAGTTTCCATTCTAACCCTGTGATTCCTCACTTCATGGTAGCTCAGGAAGCTTTCTTGGGAGTGGGGGTAGAATCGATGAGCAGTTTATAGCCAGCAGCTATGTTGTGAGTAGGTCTGCAGATGGTAACTTACGAGGGGCAGTTCTTGGCAGCTGGAGTGCACTTGCGTGTCTTTTAATCCAGCTCTTCTGTTCGTTTTTCCATTCTGACTAGGAGAAACAGTCATGATTTATCCAGGGCATTCCTGCCTCCACAGTGGAAAAGTATTCTCTAGTGACCATTTTTCATAATTTCACATGGTTCTTTTGATGGTTTTCAGCACAATCTCCTGTCTGGTCTTAGATCCAGGAACTGTTCCGCTTTGCCTAACGTCTGACATATTTTCATCTTGTGAACACTGTGAATTTACCACCGATGAAATTTATCTCCTTTTCCTTCTTTTCTAGAGTGTCGGTGACTGGAAGGCTTAAAATTAAGCCTGTTACTCTTTATCTCTGCCCCCCTTTTTTTCTTCTATGTCCTCCATTCTAATTTGTGTTAGCTCATTGTATTTTATTGAATACAACTGGGGAGTTTATCAATTAAAAATCTGATGAAAATGAAATAAAAAAAAAGGCCGCCAAAAACTAAAAGAAAAGTTAAAGATAAATGCTTTGTGCCACAGCAGTCGACTAAGTACCTGTTGACTATCAGGCCCCTGTCATAAGCATGGAGGATACAGTGACGATCTCACCCAGAGAGCTGAAAAATTCTTAGATGATTTCAGAACAGTGACAGACACCACGCTAGCTCAGCTATAAGGTAGGAACAGACTTCTCTGGAAGTCCTGGCTATGACTGCAAAGGAAAACTTGTCCATGCTATCTGCCCTTTTTGCTGCCAGTTACATGAAAAAGGCATTGATATTTAGGGGGTCTCTGGAATGAAGTTCTTATTGGGAGATAATTTGGAAGAGGGTGGTCACTATGGTCTCTATTGAAAATGTTAGTGGAATAATTTAATCTAAAGTTTGATTTAAAATCTTGATGTTGAAAATTGTTTGAGCATTAGGCTGGAGTCTTAAAAGTGTTTCCTTCCAGTGTAGTAGAAGGAGAGCAGGGAATGAATCCTTCCTGTGCATCTATTAAGTGCCAGGCCCTGGATATCAGGGAAAACCAAGATCTTCGAGCAGAAGATGCCTCCTTCTATCTTGGAAGTTGCTTTTCTTTTTCTTTTCTTTTCTTTTTTCTTTTTATGAAACAGAGAACAGTGTTTATGTGGATCCTTTGAAAATTATTTTTCTTTGGTGTGATTTTGCTTTCTCAGAGCATTTCCTTATTTTACTTTATTTCTAAAATTTATTTTCTAAAAATAGATGCCCCAACTCTTACCCTGTATCTTGACATCTGTTTTTCCTTTTATGGATTGTGTAGAAGAAGGGACCTATAGATGCTGTATCTTCTCCCCCACTGGTTACTGTTTTTCATTTTAACTCACAGTGGTACGAGCAGGGCTACATATTTGTTTTCAAGTGTCTTAATTGGGATATGTTACATATCTTAAATTTTTTTTTGAAAAAGAGAGGGGAAGACCCATCCTGACACAAGTTCTTATAGTACCTTTGGAACTTCAGTTGTTGCCCGTCCGTGGATGTCCATCCATCCATCTATCCATCTGTCCATCCACCCACCCACCCATCCACCCATCTATCTACCCTTTATCCTTTGAATACCTGCCTTGTGCAAGGTACTTTGCTAGATGCTGTGGTGTTATTAAGAGTTATAGAACAGGATCCAGCTGTCTTCAAAGAGGTTATGACCTAAGAAAAATGAATAGACAGCTACTTGAATAACTGTAGCACAAGGGTAGTCCATGGTGGTCGGTTTAATAGCTTTGTGTTTGTATTACTAGGGATTTTATTGGTTGGAAGTGACAGAAATTCAGATCAAAGTTCTGTTAGTGACATCTGACCTCAGAGATATCTGGATCCAAGGGCTCAAGTGGCATTTTTCAGGTCCTCTCTCTTATTATATCTCATAGCTCTTTTTCCTTCTGTGCTGACTTCATTATTAGACAGTCTCTTTCCTCGTGGCAGAAAAACTTCTCATGGAGGCCCTGGGACTGTATAATCTTTCTACTAGGATCCTAGGGAAAGAGTCTCTTTCTGTCCCAGCATCATCTATTCAGTTTTAGGGAAAATTTTCACTGGTCTGGTTGAGGCCACATGAACATCTCTAAGCCAATCGTCATGGCCAAGGGGATGGAATTCTGTCGCCACTTTCCTCCTGTACTTGAGGGTCTGGCGGGTGGGGAAAAGGAGGGTTCCTGCAGAAACTAGGACCATGTGGGCTTTGTGAATGTGGTTCCTGAAAGGAGATATTGATAGTAGTGCTGACCAAGGCAGAAAAAGGGGATCCTGGGCCCGGAAAAGAGGGAGTAGGAAGAAAGGAAGGGAGTGGAGGAGGGAGAGAAAGGGGAGGAGAATTGGCGTCAGTGTTTTAGGAGGTAAAAAGAAGGACTGACTGGTTGTCCTGGCGTGTAGGGAAAGATGTAATCTGTCTTGCGTGTGATGATGCCAGCATCCCTGTGGCTGTCACCATAAGGAGGAAACACTTTTCAGAGGTAGCGGATGCATTTCCAGGTTGTTTCCCCCTCTGTACACAGGGGAAACCTTGAAAGGGAAGGCAGGCTGAATTTGTTAGTTGGAAGTGATAAAGGATTAAGAAAAAAAGGAAACTCGGTGAACCTGTCGTTGACCTTGAAACCTGCTCAATCATGGTTTCTTCTCAGTCACATTCAGTTTTCCTCCTCTTCTGTATTTTAAGGAAACGGGTGGGGCTCGGGTGGGTGGAGAGGGCTCGCCGCCCTGGTGAGGTAGGATGGGTGCTACCACTTCTTTTCATGTACTGTCTGCATTCTGAGTGACTGGTTTTCACTCTCCGCGCTTTTTGCAGCTACATTGCCAATCAGAAAAGGTTGGAAATCATCAACGAAGATGACGTTGAAGCTTATGCAGGACTGAAAAATCTGTAAGTACTCCGGACTGGCGTACCTTATCTCAGAACTTTTTCTTATGCTCTGTTATAGTCAAGCAGGCATTAACCAGTTCGTTCTAATGTACGTGCAATTATGTGTTTTCTTAGGACAATCGTGGATTCTGGATTAAAATTTGTGGCTCATAAAGCGTTTCTGAAAAACAGCAACTTACAGCACATGTAAGTAAAGTTTGATTCTTTTGCTTCCCGGGACCCAATGTATTCAATATTTTTCTTCTCTCTTTTCCAAGACTCAACCTTTTTTTTTTTTAAAGTTAGCATAGATGTGACAATAGCTTAGAAATGTTAGCTTTGATTTTTGAATAGCTTCAGAGGGGTACTTAGAACAGCCTGTGTATTCCCTTTCATGGATTTCTGGGCCATTTCCATCTTGGACGGAGCAGTAGGCTAACGGCAGAGTCTGATGTGAAAACTATGTCCTGGTACACGGTCCTTGATTCTTTTCCTTGGAATCATGACATGTTCCCTGGAAGACATCAAACTAGTGGAATTGAAAGAAACTGACTTGGCCTTGGCCTTTTTAGGGAACTAAAAATTACCAACACTCCCCCCACCCCCATAGATCCTCTTTTGAAAGTTCATTTTCTCAAAGCTACCTGTCGTGGTTGATAAAAGTGGGGAAAAATCGATCATGGGACCCGCCGAAGGTTCAGACGATTATAAAATAGCAAGTGTTTGCACCAAAGTCACGTTGATGCTTTGTCAACTGAAGTCAGCTGGAAATATGGACAGTGGGATCCCTCAGGGTGTTTGCTGCTAGGTCCTGTCAGATGAGGGCCTGTCGTCCAAAAGGTATGGCCTTCCTGGGAGGTTTCTTCATTCAACAGAGGCTCACCTGCCCCTCAGCTCAGATTGGTGTTCCCTAAGCCCTAGAGTGTTCAGCGGAGGCACGTTGCCTGCATTCGTTGGCTTTTGGGTGCTTTGCAAATTCTCTGTAATGATGCTTTGTGTCTCCTCATCTACAGTTTACCTGTACGACTCTCTCCTGTTGAATTTTCTGACAGTTGTCAGGGAAGATCTTTTTGGTTCCCATTTCAGGGACATAAAACCAGACTGAGGAAGTTCGAAGATTCGCTCAGGTCCACAAATGGAAAGTGACAAGAGTTATGACTCCAGGGCCCACCCCTGGCTAAGCTCTTACAGTAAGAGCACGGGAAATAAAATCTATGCCATCCATATAATTATTAGAGAACCGGCCCTTCTTATAATATTTGTCCTCTTTCTTTTCTTGGGGAGAACAGGTCCCCAGAGGATTTCCATGCCAGTTATAAAAGAAAATCATTCTCTCGGAGCAGGTCTCCTGGACACTCTACAGAGATTTGTTGATTTTATGAAAAGCCTTTTTTTGCTAAAGCCAGTTTCATGACTTCGTATTTTATAGGTGGCATTAATGATGAAGTCTATTTAAAAATAATGTCTGTAGAATGAAGATACAAAACATTCAGCAAAAATGTGATAAAACTCCACGGAACTGAATTAACACATTTCATTTAAATGCTTCTCTGGCGTCATCTCTGTGGTTGGCTTGCCTACACAAATCTGATGTCTGTGTAGGTCTTGAGGGCATGAACAAGAGAGAAGTCGGAGAGGAAAAAACGTCAAAATGCTCTAAAGCCATCGCTTAAATGTAATTAATGACCTCAGTGGTTAAGTTCTGGTATTTTCATTACATTCTACCTGAGTTACTCTCCCGACCCCATTTTATTGGCTCTTTTACCCCATCACTTCCCCTAACGATGTGATGTGTACAGTGGGCTATGGTTAATTGTCATTTTAGTAATTAATGTATTTATTTATAAGGGGACTTATTCATAAAGGGCTTACTCTACCTCTTCATACTTTCCCTTCCTGCCTGTTGCATGCCATTTATAGGAAAACCAAAGCCACCTGGTGTATCTTTTCAGGGTGCTATATGGTAGAATAATTTTATCGGCATTCTATGTGCTGTCAACAACTTATATAAAACCAACTATCTATCCCTGTCTCCCAAAGAGGTATCATTTGAGAGTGGAAAACCAAAGAGATGGACATACCTTAGAGAGTTTCTTTAAAAGGCAGTAGCCGGGAAGCCAGGTCATTGGTCAAGCAGCAAAAACTCTATTGACATTTGTAGGCATGATCAAATACTAAGACAGAACAAAGTTAGACGATATTTAGCAGCCATAAGACCAGTAAGCTTCATATACAGTGTTCATGGATGAAGGAGGCTCCTAATCACCAGAATTAAATTGAATTAAGCAGTTGGCTTTGAGAATGGCAGGGAGAGAGGAGGGAGCAAATCAGGTGTCTGCCTTTGCAGACCTGAGTCCCAACCTCTGCTAATGACTGAGGACTTGGGCACTGGCTTGTTTTTCCTGATTTCCTGC
The DNA here is from genome assembly GCF_002201575.2 of Neomonachus schauinslandi. Lineage (NCBI taxonomy): Eukaryota > Metazoa > Chordata > Mammalia > Carnivora > Phocidae > Neomonachus > Neomonachus schauinslandi. The sequence goes on from NC_058415.1 coordinate 25,557,746, forward strand.
AGTTACCTCGGATATTGACACTGGATACCAGGGAGCGGAAAAAGAAACGTGCATTAGAAGCTGTTTCTCTTTACTCCGGGGGTACACTGATTATCTCTGAGTCTCCCCAACAATATAACAATGTGCTCAAGAGCAATCTATTTCACTTCGGGTTTGAGGGAGATTCGGATTGGATCCTGCCTCACCGCCCCTCCCTCTGCCCTGGGCATATTCAACATCACATGGGGCCTGTCCACCGCCCCTGTGGCTGGTCACTGAGTTTATTTCTTGGTGCCTTTAATTCCTCCCCGGCGTCTGAGAACCCAGGGGTTCTGAGAAAAGCCAGTGTTTGTATTTTCCAGGGGCTTTGCAGAGGTGCTAATTAGTTCCTTTGCAGAGTTCTGTCATCAAACAGTAAGAGGATTGTTGACTTTTCTTCCTCCCCTCCCCCTCTTTTTTGGCTTTTGGCCCCAATAATAAGTATGGTTCATAAAACTCATCTTGTTCTTCGGCGTGTGATCCCACTCCGGGCTGTGCGGCTGGCAGCCGGACAGGACCAGCTGCTGCTGGTGCCGGCCCGGGGCTTCGTCGCTGACCAAGACCTTGACCAAGAGTGTCCTCTTTCTTTGCCCCCTCTCTCCTGGTTCTTCTCGGGAGGAAGAGTCCTGGTTTTGTTTGTGTTTCCTTCAGAGGGTGGGGGTTTCTGAAGATGCCTGGAGAACACGGGCAGACTGACTTTTCAATGTGTGATACTCCAATGAAGCTCATTCTTAATTCACGTTCCGAAAGAAAAGAGAAAAGATGTATGTGGGCACATTTTACAACTTCCCGGGGGATTATTTTTTCATGTGGGTGAGCACTTTACGCTCAGTGTAAAGACAGAAGAAGTAAGTGTCGAAGGAAGAGGGAACCCTTGTGTAGGTAGGGGTTTGGGTGAGTGGAACTCTCCATATAGAAGGAGGCGGGGCGAGGACACACGCAGTCTCGAATCGGGGGGCCCTGCGGCAGCATTTTCTGTATTCGTCACGTGACCAGCCTTGGCTCATACATTAGCTCCTGGGCCCCTCTCTGAGGGGTGACTGGTCAGACATAGTGGGATGTCTGAGCAACCCGTGAGTTTGTTGGGCTGACTCAGCAGACTAGCCTCGGGGAAGGGGCCCGGACTCCTGTGACCCTCAGGTGTCCGATTTTTCCTTCCCCACTAGCACTTGCGTTCCCGAGCAGGAAACAGATCCTAAAAGGCTCATTGCAATTTGTTGAGGGCTTGGCTGTTTTTGTCCAAGTTGATGTTTGTTTTACATTCCTGCTAGTTATTAAACACATGTCTGGAGGCCCAAGCATTGGACACTTTTTGAATAAATTCAACCAGTAAACACATTCACGGAACAAGTCAGCTGCCGGGATTATAGCTCTGAATTTTCCAACTCAGGGCCTCATGGCCCTGATCATCAGACATGGAAACTCCTGCCCACTGAATAAAACTAAGTATTCAGAACACATCAGTAGATTCATTGGTATTTTTTCAATCACAAATATGACTTGGTTTCATTGACTTTTCACCGTCTTGTTGGCCCAGATCTTTTTTTTTTAAGATTTTATTTATTTACTTGACAGAGAGAAGGAGCAGGGGGGAGGGGGAGTGGGAGAAGGAGAAGCAGACTCCCCAATGAGCAGGGAGCCTGATGTAGGACTTGATCCCAGGACCCTGAGATCATGGCCTGAGCTGAAGGCAGATGCTTAACTGGCTGAGCCACCCAGGTGCCCCAAAGTCACTGGTTGGTCCAGATCTTAAAATGATACGTTGCTAGGATAGTTTCAGATGAAATCTGACATAGTCCTTGTTTTCTGATATTTTGTTGTTCTTGTCCTCATCATGGAATTATCTGGTTATTTAGAACTCATATATAAACAATGCCCACCAGAGTTATCAATCAGTGGGTGTATTCTTTCCTATAAGGATGTGTTAAATTCAGTTTATATTCAAAATATTCATAATGCTGTTTAGTTTTAAAGCATCTTTTTCCCTAGTGAGTTTTATGATTTTAAACTAGATTAATTCTTCCTCTTAATTGTTTGGAGGTCAGAGATCTCTAGGAGGTATATAACTTGCCTCTGAATCAGCATATGAAAAATAAACTTTTGGTTAAGAAAGAGATTAAAAATAGACATTTTGGAAATTATGCCTGCCCCTCCCCTTCCCTTATGAACAAGAATTTTAGGAGAGGCAGGAAAAACTAAGTTGTCATTCCAGATGGAAGAAAGAGACTATGTCAAAGGAAAGCATGAACCATGATCAAATAAAATTATATTTTGAAAAAAAAAACTATTTGCGTACTTTCTTCTTGAGATGTTACATTTTTAATTCACATTTAATGTTTTTGGTTTCTTTCAGCAATTTTACCCGAAATAAACTGATGAGCTTGTCTAGGAAACATTTTCGTCACCTTGACTTGTCTGAGCTGTAAGTAATGATTATTGTCTGGCATTCAGGGAAACAGTTTCAGAGGAAAGAGTAATTAGTATTTTTTTTTTTAAATGAGTGATGCTGCAGATCTATTTTTATATCAAAATTCTTAAAAAAATGATTTCTCAGGCTTTGGCCACTTGTTTTTTTTATTCCCTCATAAGAACATGATTAAGTAACCAAAACCCAGAAATCTCAACAGTGAGGTATCATTTAGGATGATTTTAAATGTTGTTTTTACGTAAAGATTTGTTTTCTAAAGGAGGGAAAGCAGAAAAAGATGGGGGGGGAGCTTTATGTTATAAGGGCAACATGTCTCATAGCGTTGGTGATGTCTAGGGTCTAATGGAAAGCAGAGCCAGTCAAGGAGGAAATAGCCATGGGTGGAACTCCCTGGCGTCCACTGGTGCTTGGTGAATGTTGGAGGAGAGGTCGTCTTTCTCCCTCCCTGCCCATCCTTGTGAGATTCTCTTCTGGGTCTGCCACTGCACTCAGGATTTATCCTGATGCTCTAATTTCCTTTGCTGCAAAATGATAGGAAAAAGATCGCCATGTGTTAATGACTGAGCCACCGTTTCCAGGCATGCTCCATTCTTGCGCTAACTGTTGACATTCCTATGGGTAAGTTGCCCAAAGAAGCCCAAGGCAGAGGCTCAGTGTGTCAGCGGGGGGGCCCAGATGGACAAGGCTTTTGAACACCAGGCTGTAGCTTTTGCTCACACTGTATATATTGTCTGAGTTGAAGGGTCTTGCCCTGCTCGCAAGGAAAAGGTGCAGATAGGTCTTAAAGAGGGTTTCCTGGCCGAGTGTCGGCGATGGGCAGTATTTTGGAATACACTCAATTCCCCGGGCTTGAAGTGGTAAGCTTTCTAACCCAGGAATGGGCACGTAAAATTTAAGGAAGATATGAAACAGGGCGAGAGATGCCCAATATGAACCTTTTGAGCATCACTGCGGAACATTTTCTTGACGGGTCAGAAATCAGAGTTCTGACTCCAAATCCACAGGCCTCTGATTTCTCCTGGCAGCAGATTTAATCAAATCACTCAGCAAATGTTAATTGTGTGCCTGGTTGCGAATCAGACTCATGCATTGGGCGGTGGGGACGTAAGGAGGACACTCTCTGTGTTTCAGGATTCTGCTATCTAGTGGGAGAGCTAGAAGCCTAAAGGAACGAGGGTCAGGTGCTGTAGCAATCACTGGAAGAGGGGTTTGCCCATGAACTGAAGAAAGGAGCCAGCTATCTGCCAGTGTGGTGTGCTCACATGAACATTGCTATAGTTAGAGCTGAAGATCCTTCGCTTCTTTATCCCTTCTATGGGTTCGGTCATGCCTCCGTTTTTGAGAGATTCTTTAGTTTTTCATGTACTTAGAATGCCAGGAAACCTCTTGCAGTAGTTGGAGTTGATGCACTGTGGATCTCTTCTGCCTTAGACTCTGTATCTAGTAGCATCACGTTCTATTTTGTTGTTGGAGGGATACTTGGAGGCGATCAAGCAGACAGAAATTAAACGAGGCTGCCATGACCACATTTTCCCCAAAGAGACTCCTGGAAGAGTCTCCAGGGATCCCTGAGATTCTTCGAACCCAACCAGAAAACCACAGGAGTAAATGATGTTGCAAAGCCCAGGTTCTGTCCTCAAGGAAATCTTAAGTATTGTGGTTAATGCCGGGCAGAGCCTATGTAACGATTGTAAATGGCCTCATTTAAAGGCTCATTACCATAAATGGAATTCATCTTAAATAGGCCACTGAGTATTATAAATAAGCATTTAAAGATTTTTTTTTTCTTGTGGTTTTTATTTTCCTCTTGACTACTTCCTTCGTTACCAGTTGCAGGCCACGGGAGTCCAGGCAGCTCAGCTGATGGGTGGCTTTCTCTTTGCAGACCCTCCTGCCGTGGGCTGAGTGGCTCCATCTGGAGCTCGCTTGCTCTTGCTCTCAGAAACCCTGAGCTTGGGTGTGTGAAGGAGGTCTTAGAGTTCCCTTCCAGGCTCTCTTGTTCACATTTACTCCAACTTTCTTGCATCGGTCCCGCTGAACAATGGTTGCCCTGTGCAGAAAGCTGGTACCACCTTACTGGCCCTCACATTTCAGCCTTCCCTTTGTATTTATGGTCTCATTGTAAAGTCAGATGAAATCGCTTTGCTCTCTGCTGTGGTTTGAGCTTATTAAGTGATAACACTTGAATCTCTAGCCTGGTCAGAGATAAGTATGTTAGTGTTCCTGATAACTATTGGCATCTTCACTGAAGATCTTAATTACTATATAATGGCCGTGGTAAATTTGTTATGGCATCTGATTTTTCCCCATCCTATGAGACATCCTTTTCTAGCCTCTATTATAGTTCTGCCTGTTCCTGTCTTGTTTCCCTATTATTCTGAAAGGTCTTGCATCACTCTGCATCCTTTAGAGTCCACGGTGGTGTTTGCACCTAGCGGAAGATCAGTAAGTATTTAGATAAATGAATGAATAAGTATTGTAAAGCTATAAAGGTGGGTATGACTTCCGAAGATTGCTGGCCAGATAGAATTCATAATGTTGTAGTGCTTTGTAAACACTAGTGTAGTTAACACTGAAAAAGAGAAGCCTGACCGGGTTTCATTTTTGTTCCGTGTAGGATCCTGGTGGGCAATCCATTTACATGCTCCTGTGACATTATGTGGATCAAGACTCTTCAGGAGACTAAATCCAGCCCAGAAACTCAGGATTTGTACTGCCTAAATGAAAACAGCAAGAATATTCCCCTGGCAAACCTGCAGATACCCAATTGTGGTAATTTACATTCGAATCAATGAATTCTATTTGCTATTAATTATTCTAATTGCCTCGGTGTAGTAGAGAGTCCGGGAGGATTATCACTACCCAGATTTTATATAGTATGCTGTTGAGGTCTCTGGTGAGCTGGGCAACATTTTTGTGCAGTGTGGAGAAGTCAGCTGGGAGCAACTTTGCTGAATATTTTTTGCAAGTAGAATATTAATTCTGAATGGATGACTTTGAAGCCCATGGAGAAAAAGTAGGCTGTTTATTCCATTGTTTCTTTGTTCATTTGTCTGGTCACGCATTCCTCTATCCATTTATCCATCCATCCAAAAACTATGTGCCAAGAGTGTGATACTTCGTTGGCCACGTTATATACGTGGTCGGCACCTGGAAAATGGAGAGGGAAGGATCTTGCTGTGGTAAAGTGTCCTCAACAGTACAAGAAAATGCACTTTGATCCAGCACATTCCCTTCAACTTGTCTTGCTGCCAGAGGGCTGTGTCGCATGATGGGGCGCCATGAATATGCTCTTACACATGCTTTTCCATGTTTGGGAAAAGCCTTGCTCAGCCTTGCCCCCACTCCTCCTTAGCATTTGCATCTCCAGAGTCATACAAAGTCCCATCTCTCTGAGAGCCACTGTGTTTACAGGGAAGGAAAACCCGAGTGTTCTGGTTCAGAATTTACTGCTCAGGGCATCTGTGATGTGCCTTGGCAGTCCCCACCTAGGCTGAGGTCAACCAGCTAATCAGCTCACAGTTATATTTGATCTTCTGGCCTAGTGGCTGGCAACACAGCAGAAGGCTGCTCGTCTGTGAGGAGTCTGTCTATGAACCACAAACATTCGATTGTTTTCAGAAGACCCTATTGTTTGAGGTCAGTTTTTCTTGAAGGAAAATAGAGCTGCTGCTCATTTTTAATGAGAATGTCATAAAAAGAAAGATAAGTATTTGCTTTTTACCCTGAAGGGGCTCATGAGAGAGCAGTTACTCTTCCCACAGATTTCTCTGTCCTTGAGCCCTTTGGCTTCCTAACAGAGAAATCAGGCTTTGTTCTCTTGCCAACTTCTCTCGCTTTGCTAGCCAACACTTAAAAAAAAACAAACCAACTTTTAATATATATCTTTTCCTGATTGATACGAGGGCGACTGTGCTCTGTTCTGGTATAAATTTGCACCACTGAGAGAAATCACCTAGAGGGACAAGAAATTCAGTGTTGAGTCACCTGGCCTTTTGGCCAGCTTGCCAAGTCCATGGTGTTGTGACCATATTGGTTCAGCAACCACTGAGAGGAAGAAAGAGAGAGCATCGAGCTCCTGCTCTTATTCCACGAACGGCCCCGTAAGATAGACGTCTGTGTTGCCCTTGCCTGAAACCGATTTTCCTTCTTCTTCTTCTTTTTTTTTTTAATTTTAATTTTTGGCCATGTTGTCTTGACAGCTTTCAGTGATGCACCCCACCTAATGTGTTGTGTGAGACCATTGCAGTTGGGGAGGGAAAGAGTGGGAGGGAACTGGTCCTCATTTTTCCTGATGAATTTGTCAGTTTTTAGTAATTTTTTGTTTGCTACAAATTAGTCAGTGAATCTTGTGAATGAGGGAACTTGGAGAATTCACTGTCCTGATTCAGAGGGAATGCGTTGGATTGCTCCATGAGGATGGTTACGTTCGTGGTAACATTCATAATTGGTTTCAGTGTAGATGATGCTTTTCAAAAAGCAACATTGTAAAAAAGGTGAATGGATAGACTTATTTCTCTACCACTTTTGTACTCTGAAACTGTTATGTTGTTTGTCTGTTAATTTTTTTCTTTCCAAGTGTTTTTTACTTACTTGTAATTGCACAAGTAATGTTGATACATTTTGTGGTTAAAAAGAACCTCTTGTATTACACATCAAGTTTGTGTTTCTCTTATTTGTAACCATTTCCGGTTAGTGGTTACAGATCTATAATATTCTTTTTAATCAGTGCATGCTATTCGTGGTAGACTCTGTCTTAATTACATTAAAATTTCCACATTGATGGGCATTTAGCTTATTTCCCATTTTTCGCCACTCCAGAAATGTTTCGACGAGCATCTTTTCATGTGCTCTTTGTACCTGTGTACAGATGAAAAGGTTTTCCTAGAGTACATAGCAGGAAGCAGAAGTTTTGGCTGATATGGTTTGCACATTAAAAAACAGCTGTCCCAATTTATAGCCACTCCAGCAAAGCATGTCTTAATATTAGCACACTTCTTATTTGTTTATTTTTCTAAAAAATGGTAGGTCATTGCTTTTTGGTTCGCCTTTTCCTGATGACTATTGGGTATCTTCTGTGTTTATGGGACATTGTGTTTATTCTTTGGTGGATTGCCTATTTATAACCTTTGTCTATTTTTCTGTAGTGTTTTCCTTTTCCATTTTTAGTGTTTTTTTATTTAATTTTTAAAAAATTTTATTTTATTATGTTATGTTAGTCACCATACAGTACATCATTTAATTTTTTCTTGTTTGAAGGTTATAAATTATGTTTCTGTGTTTTTGGAAATATACCCAAATATTCACCACCCATATTAAAACATATTTTTCTTGTAAGTATCTAGAGATAGTTCCAAGACAGGAAAAAATAGTTTTATTTCTTTTTACTTTTTCCTCCCGTCCCTCAGATTATTGTCAACTAGGATTTTGTTCGTAGATTGTTACTTGACTGTTTTGAAGATTTACTATTTCTTTGTATATAGCATTAACTTTTATATCCTACTGCCTTTTGGAGTGGCTTTTCTTTTTGCTGGTGTGTATCCTCTAATATTTCTTTCAGAGAAACTAAAAAACATAAAATCTTTAAGTCCTTGCCTGGTGGAAAATCAGACTGTATTTGTTCTCAGTGGAATTGGCTGAGGATGCATTTCTAGACTCGAATAAATTCCTTTTAGACCTTTGTAGGTATTGTATTACATTTTTCCTTGTATTCGGTGTTGCTGATGAGAAGCTTGAGGCCAGTCTTATGCTTGCTTCTTGACAGGGAACCTATGCTTTTCTTTTCCTTCTAGAAGCTTTGAAGATTTTCTCCTTTTCTGCGTTATTCTAAAATTTTTACTGCAACGTAACTAGGTGTGTGTGTGTGTGTGTGTGTGTTTTAAAAAAATTTGTTTGACATGCAGCCCACTCTTTCAGTATGAGGGGTTTTGTCTGCAGTTCTGGAAGAGTTTTCTAATTTATATAGATGATTGTTTACACTTAAGGGCTCTACCCTCTGTACCCCTCAGCCTCAGTAGCACTTTCCATCTGCTTGTCCTTTTGTGCTGTATTATGGGGAAATGGGTTGACTCACTCCTTTGGCTGTCAGCTATTTCTCCAGATACTGAGTTTTTCCCTTTCAACACTCAGTTTCTAATTTCTGCAATCTCAAGTGAGTTTTTTTTTTTAAATAACTGAAACACCCTTTCCTGTGTTGGGGTTCACCATATCTCTAGGGCGTCACCAGCACCTAGCAGTACTGATTTTTTCTGGTAAGGTTCCTGCACTCATTGCTTCTTGTTGGATGCTGTGTCTGCAGTGAGTGGGTAGGGACAGGATGTGAAAAGGCTATTTCTCCTGTTTTGTCTACTTATTTTCTGAACCAGTGGCCCCATGGCTCAGCCAAGGTGGGGCTTCACTCTGTCCTGCAGTCTGCTCCTTCAGTCTGGGGTCAGCCTAGAGCCTCCCTGTTTTGTGGAGTGAATACTTATGTGTCCCTTTGGGGCTGTGCTGATTTTCTTTCATCCCACTCTCTCACTTTCTCTTGTTCAGGGGTTTCTCATGGTGTCTTATCCACTAGCAGTATGTTTTCTCATTTTCCAGCATGGTTTTGGAGTTTTAAAAAATTTTGCATAATATCTGGGGATTTGAGATCAGAAGGGGGGAAACTTCAGTTTAGGGCTTATTCTTATATTACTTCATCACAACAGTTTAGGCTCTTTAAAGAGAAGTTAGGCAAATTGAGCAGTAGATTTATACCAGGTAGTTGGATTTAAATTGTTTCTGAAAGTCCATACTAAAGAAATTGGATAATATGCTATACTGTCTTCAAATTAGATGTCTTGTTTAGAGCATGGATTTGTGGTTGGTTGGCTTTTCTTTTAGGTCTTGCCCTTTGTAGACTTTTAAAATATATATGTTGTATTTAATTACATCACAGATTCATGGAGCTCATCTTCACTTTTTTTTTTTTTTGGATGCAACTTGTTAGCTAAGTGTATGAGTAACTCATGAGAGTACTGTATGGTCTTGTGTGTTTGTTTCGTCATTGTAAGCCAACCATTTGCCAATAACTATGGCTACTGCATTAATTTGCAACTGGTAACATTTTAATTTCAATAAGAAAGAGCTACTGAGATTTCATTCCTTTATTAGGTGGGCTTTCTTTAAAAACTTCCCCTTTTAGTATTGTACGTGTAAGTATTATATTAACGAACTCTACATTTTATAAACAAAAATACATCCTCCATGGTGTCAATGTATCCCTTGAATGTAATAGGCATTTGATTAATGTTTGCTGAATTCATCAATTAATAAATGCATGAGCCACACACGTTATAGTAGTGATCAGGTTGGACCAGATTTTTTTTTTAAGATTTTATTTATTTGAGAGCAAGCGAGCGAGCACAAGCAGGGGGGAGGGGCAGAGCGAGAAGCAGACTCCCCATCAAGCAGAGAGCCCGATGTGGGACTCGATCCCAAGCTTAAGGCAGACGCTTAACCAACTGAGCCACTCAGGCACCAGGTTGGACCAGATTTTTATACAATGGTGTAGATATTAAAGTTACGATAACTCAAAGATTTATATTATTCTAGCTAAATTATCCCATATATTAGCATTTTGTCGTTCCCTTTGAAATTTCTGTCATCATCCCATTTTGAAAGAGTCTCACGTTCCTTCTGCCCTTAGTGATTAGGTGAGTGTGGTTGGCGCGGCTGGGAAGTTTAATGGCCCTGTTACCATTTGCAGCCCGGTTAGAATGTCTCACAATATTTTTCTAGCAGCCCCTCCTGCCGTGAATTACTGTAAATTTATTCATGCTGGGAAACATGTTGTGGTCTGTTTCTCCACAAGGTCCTTTTTAACCTTAGAAAAACGTCATTAATTGCAGTGCAACAAAACACATTCATCTAAAATTTCCACATTAATTGGAAAAAAGGGGTCGCTAGGCACACCGGTTCTGAAAACAGAGATCAAATGACACAAGTTCTAAAGAAAGGTTATTTTGCCAAGGTTGTTGTGCTGATTTAATATAAGAATGCACCCGCTACTTTGATCTTCAGCATTTAGGTTTGCAGTACAGGCCTTTCAGTCCTTTCCCCTCGATAAATGGGATTATTAGAGAACAGTATACTTTATACTTTAACTTTTTTATACTATAATTAGGATTTAAATCTCTGGAAGAGAGTTTCTGCAGGAAATGTTAATAGTGGATGAGATGCTCTGTTCTAAGTAGATGGCAAATATATGTAAGAAAGGCATATTCCTCTGGGTCATATCAAAGCAACCCCTCAACCTATTTTACTAGTAACTGGTTACCATAGAACATGCTGTTCCCACAGTGAATATAAGGTGGTAATTCACTTGATGCTTGAACTGTACGGCTACTATGTAAAACTCCCTTAGTGGTCCCATGAATTGAAATCAGTCCTGCCTTTGGTTTCCTTGTTATTTATAACAACAATTCCAATTTTCCACTTTCCCAACCTTCAAGCTTTCAGTGGAGAGATTCCTTAAGACACATCAACAAAATATTATTTAGGATGGGAGAGGTCAGTTCACAGGTACCTAGGAGAAGAAGGCTGGTTCCTTGAGGTAAATTGGTTTTCCTAATTTCTTCTTAAGATATACTTTTGGTTGTCACGCTGTGGTTTGCAGTACATGTCTACCTAGCGTATGTGTACATAGTCCTTCTTTGTTTCAAACCAGGAAACTAGACTGATAGCAATTCTGCTTTGTTAGTGCTTACAGAAGTTTCGAAGGAAATGAATGCTATGTCAGTATTCTGGAAGCTAGATTGATATAACACATTAATTTCTTACCACCTTAGCTGGATTGATTTGTTGTTTCTTTTCTGAAAAACACATACGACGTCTAGTTTATTGGTTTGCTTTGCTTTTACTGGGGATCAGGTTCTGTCTCCTAAAATATAGCAAGCCGCACAGTGAACCATTGTTTTCCTTTATCTTTTTAGGATGGCAAATAAAGCTGTTTTTTTTCTAACCTGTCAGCCGCTGACACAGTTTTTGTATTTAGAAGTTTCCTGGTTGTTGTCACTGTAATGACACAAGCAGAGAAGCACAGTTTCCAATTTGGGCTTGGAAAGTCACTTGGCTAATTTTCTGTCATTTTTGTAGCTGGGCGTAAAGCAGCTACTTCTAAATAGGTCAGGCTCGTTCTGGCTTCTTTCCTGGTAGTGAAACATACATGCTTTAAGAGACAGAGGAATTGGAAGATATGCCAAAAAGAGAGAATGTGAGAGGAGAGGAGAGAGGAGACAAAAATCATAATTTATTTGAATATTTTATGCACAGAATGATGATCGAACACAAAATGAACAGAGCTCAGGGATCACTAAAACAAGATGAGAAAGAACATTATCCCTACTTACAGGTGAAAAATAAAACCCAGACCTGACCCATTTCACTCACTGCAAAGCTGAGTTAATAACTCAAAATGATAAGAGGTTAGTTTTCTTCAACCATTAGAAAGTGAGACCCTGCCTACTTGATTTGCTTTTTATGTTTTTAGGGATAGGTCAACCGAATTCATTTTTACCTAATATCGTACTAAAAATGAGCATTCCTTATCCCTTTGGAATGGTGATAAAGAAATGGAAAGAACCTGCATACTTCAAATTAGTGATCCTAAGACAGAGTCAATTGTCTGGAAGTGTGCGCTCATGGAAGGGAACAGAGGCAGGGCTGAGCCCAATAAAGGAGGCAGCCAGTCAATGTATTGGTTAAGGCCATGGACAGAAAGATGAGGGTCAAGCCCAGCTCCCATTCATTAGCTATTCAGTTGTGGTACTTGATAAGCTTTAACTTCATCTGGAAATGGGGATCCTAATGACACCTACTTTCAAGAGTTTTTAGGATGCCAAATAAGCTAATATCGAGAATATTGCAGATGAGGTCTAGCACATATTAAGTACTCAATAAACATGAGCTATTAATGTTATTACTACCATTGATATGAATATGTAGTTTTAAATATATTTTACATCTAAATTTAAATATGTGTATCTTTTATATTTTGTCAAATTACTTCAAATAAAAATAACAGAGCCACAACAAGATACTACAGAGAAAGGGTGTAGTCAAAAAAGCTTGGGGAATATAAGATCCATGGAAGTGAACTGGTTCCTTTAGAGCAGGACTTCTGGGAGCTTTTAATATGTGATGTACATAGTGAACATCCAGAGTTACGGAAGTTCCTATAGGCTCTTATTTTTTTAAATATTAGATCCCCCCTCTTCCCCACCAAATGTCTCAAGGAGTCTGATTTCCACAGAACACACTTTGGGGAAAGCTCCGTGGACGAGATGATTGCTCAAGCCCCTGCCAAGTTTAAGAATAATAGTCGTAGACTAAAAAACCTAGTGAGCGGTTGTCCAGTCAACACCCATCGTCTAAACCCTCGCTACTCAAAGTGTGGTCTGTGGAACAGGGAGTTTGCTAGAAATGAAAATTCTCGGGCCCCAACCCAGACCTACTGGAAAGAAGCAACGTTTCTAATCAGATCTGCTGGTGATTCACACGCACATTACAGTTTGGGAGGCCCTGGTCTAAAGGAAGTCAGCCTTTTCACCGCGTGGTGGGTGAGGTCCGCAGGGTGGTATGTCCTTTCAGAACACATCCAGGACATTGACATAGAGGTGTCCGTCTGCCTAAGTGGCTGGTCATCTCTTATCTCCAGTGAGGTTTCTCAGAGTGCAGAGGAAGACTGCTCGCAAGCTTAAATCAGGATCCCATGACAATAGGGCTAGAAGCTCTTGGAAGCATTGCTGAGCTCTGCTCTGTACTTGTGCTGATTTCAAATCTTATTAAGCCAGGATGTAGTGCCTGGCAAATGGTTTATCCTGCCTTGGCTGTTCATGCATCCCAATTCATTTTTATTGTGCTAATTAAACCTCAAGTGATATTTCAAGTACAGATTGTTTTTTCCATTATTGAATCTTTGGCCAGCCTATTAATGCTTTAGAATTAATGTGAGTCAGATGCTTACTCATTTGTGGAAGACTTTACATCTAAAAGATCTAGACTTGGCCAATTTTGCACAGACTCCTTTGGAGAACTGCTGTGACAGGGTGAGACAATTTGTCTATAAATAAGAGAGACTCATTCTTCCTTCACAAATAGACACATAATTATTTTCTAAATGAACTAAACTCTTAGGTTATAGATACATATTGGTATTTATGTTCTGTGCTAAAATGGATATATGCAGTCTGGGAAGGAAGTATAGTGTAGTGGTGAAGACCGTGAACTCTGGGTTCGGAATCCTAGGTCTACAGGTATGTGGGCAATTTTGGAAGATGTGTTAGACTTTTCCAGAACACACAGTCTTCGTTAATTAGATAAGGACAAACACTTAACTTTGTGATGGTTGTAAGGATTACATAAACCAATCATTTAAAGTACTAGAAAAGAGTTTCTGGTTCAGTGAATGCCCAGTAAATAATACTACTATTAATGTAATTAAACACACATTTTTTTAGAATTGTTTATATAAATTTAGGCTTGATGAAAAAGACTACATTAAATTTTCTCAGGGAAATGGAGATTATGACATAGCATTTTCTCTTGGGAATCTCTATTTTAACCTTTTTTTCTGCTCAGAATTTCCAGACTATTATATGCATTTATAGTAAGTAGGAAATTCATCCCATAGTTTGTATTCAAGGTGCCAAGAGGGATGTCTCCAAACTCTGTTGGTGGAGGAGGTCATACCTTGAGGACAAGCATCAGGGCAGGCTCTGGCTCTGTGATCCCTCCAGAATCAGCAGATAAATCTCTAAGCACAAGAAAATGGGAGAGGAGTCAACAGGACACAAACGATTGCAAGCTGGAAAGTAGACAGACGAATAGAAACCGAGCTAATGGCTGAGAATGCTGATTACCAGGTTGGCAGAGGGCAAGGGCAAGAGGAAATTGGTTTGGGACACAGAGCTGTTACCAAGCCCAGGAAGAAGCAGGCGTGCAGACAACACCAAACCCAAGAGAGTGGGTCAAGTCCCTGATGGAGCAGTTAATCCCATTTTCATTCCATACATTCCAGGTGACTGCACCCCTCCCTCCTCAGCAGAAAACTGGAGGTTTATTCTCTAAAGAGGATCAAACCAATATTATGAGGAACTCCAGAAAGAGGTGAGGCTGTGAGAACCATAGAGAAAATGATGGATTTACATATGAATATCGGTATTTCCATCCTTCTTCTTCTTCTTCCGGGTAGGACACTGGAAGAGTATTATCTGAATAATCTGACCACACCCTGTCCCAAAATGATCTAATGATATCGGCAAAAGGCGGTATACAGGAAAAAGGCCAAGAATATTGCCCTACACCAAAAGCAACAGTTAAATGCACAATGCTTCTAGTACCTTGTTCTTAAAGATGTGTGGAACGGCCAACGATACCCACTCTTTGAGAAACGCTTACCAAAGCGTTTAGAGACAAATACCAAACAAACAAAAAGATGATGAAAAACAAGTTGCCAGAAACAGTGTTGATATGGAGAGAAGAAAAATGCAAAAGAAATGATTAACATCTCAAAGAGATCAGGAGATGTTGCACCCGGGAGACAAGAACAGGACACTATACAAATAGAAGACCGTTCAGGAACAAAAGAAGAGCCTTGGAAGCTAAAAACAGGACAGATTGAAAACCTGCGAGTATGAAACTCAGAGTCTTAGGGAGCATTTTTGAAACCCTGTGTAAGGTAGAACAAGGCTTCCTATGGGTTGCTGACGGAAGGGTTCTGAAGAGTCTTGCCGGCTACTGAAAGCCGGGTCTGGTTGGGAAGTCCTCTGTGGATGGTGGGGACACCATGAAACGAACGCTGGAGAAGTCTTGTTCCAGGCCGCTTTTGGTGATAAAGAAGAAAGGCTTTGTCAGTAGGACTGCATCGTAAGAGAGGGGTTTATACACAGTTATGTGGAGACAGTGGGTCAGAGAGCGCTAGGTGGGTGTTTTAATTGCAATGTAATGTGTACTGAAGATGAATTGCCTTCTCTGACCTCTGGCTTACTCCTGAGTTAATGAGGTGTTGTGGGTCCTTGGGACACAGCTGTCGGGGTAAATGCAGCTCCGGAGCAGAGTTTCTGATACCAAGTGAGGGACGAGCTTGACAGGCAGGACCTGACATATCGTTACGCTCTCTGGGATGCGCCTTCATGCAGAAAATAGTGTGAGTCCCATGTGATTTAAAGCAGTGTAAACACCCAATAGGTGTGATAGTTTAATGACGTGATAATGACATCAAAAAGCTCTTGAAATGTGGAAGTATAGATCCACATGACTTTTTTTTTTTATCATACTGGAAATTTTACAATAACCCATTTTTCCTATGATATTTAACTATGAGTTATATAGCTTTGGAACATTCTAATATTGTGATGGTCCAGCTTCATGTGTGAAGAATGCTTTAAAACTGCATTTTCTTGGGGTGCCTGGTTGGCTGAGTCGGTTAAGCATCCCACACTTGGTTTGAGCTCGGGTCATGATCTCCGGGTCTTAAGATCGAGCCCTGCGTTGGGCTCTGCACTGAGGGTGGAATGTGCTTAAGAGTCTCTCTCTCCCTCTCCCTCTGCCCCCCCCAAAACAAAAACAACCCAAAAAGCTACATTTTCTTCTGTAATCTATATCAAAATCTAGGTCTGGGGGTGGGGTTATATTTATGAGTTACTTAATGTAAAAAGAGAATTTATGCAAAAAATGTAGGTGCCTCTCACCTTTTTGTTTTTGACTATAAAAAATGAAGGGGACAATGGGGAAATCAACAAGGTAAGATGGTCTACAGAAACCTATTTATGTGGAAAAAAACTGGATTAGCAACTGTAGAACCCTGAGAGAGATAGAAGACCTAGTTTTATAAACTAGTTTTTTTTTAAAGTAAAAAGTTATTCTGCAATAATATTTCTAAGAAACATGCAAAATTTGTTTTCAAATCTTATAACCGCACATTTTTGGTTCACGTTAAATCTGTAAAGCTTACCAACCCAGCACTTTTTCAGATCAACATAAATCTGTCTCGGAAATTAAATCATTACTGATTCTAAAGCATGAAGAGTTTCCAATTTGTTGCGATTATTTTGATAATGAATTGAACTATTTGTATATGTCTCCACTTACTTTTCTTGTTCCACAGGTTTGCCATCAGCAAATTTGGCCGCACCCAACCTCACTGTGGAGGAGGGAAAGTCTATCACATTATCTTGTAGCGTTGCAGGCGATCCAGTTCCGAATTTGTACTGGGATGTCGGTAATCTGGTTTCCAAACATATGGTAAGGCTTTTGTTTGGCTCTGTGTTCCTAGAGAGACGAGAGTGTCCCAGAACTTGAGATTGTATTCATCTAGTGATGATCATTTAAAATTTTATAGGGTCATACAGAGACATTTATGATGAGTTTTTGATATACATTTACTTTCTATTCATTCTTGTAATTAACAAAGATGAATCCAGGTTTGCATTTTAGTTGTGTATATCCAATAGATTAGAGTCTCTGGGTGTCTAGTGAGCTTCTTGTGTCCTTGTGAGCAAGGCGAGGGATGCGCCTTATGGTCTTTTCCCTTGGAGAAACGTAGATAGGAATCCAAGGATTAAATCAACTTTGCTCATTAAACAGTTATATTCTAGAGAAATAGAATAGCTCTGGATTTACTCTTTTGCCTGGCCCCAGTTCAGGCCAGAAAACTTTATAATGGTATATATTTTTTTCTTGAGTTAGGGGGAGAAACCCCAAATCTTGTCACTTTGGGATCAGCCCTAATAAGGATTCTTTTTGTCTGTTAATTCATTTGTAGAATGAAACAAGCCACACACAGGGCTCCTTAAGGATAACTAACATTTCATCTGATGACAGTGGAAAGCAAATCTCCTGTGTGGCAGAAAATCTTGTAGGAGAAGACCAAGATTCTGTGAACCTCACTGTACATTGTACGTAATCAGACGGGCATATGTTTCTAATAGCGAATGATTGTGGACACACGTGCATTTGTCATTGTGGCCCTCTGGGTGCCGCTTAAGTGTGTCAAGAAAAAAAAGTGTGTGCAGTGTTATGTGTATATTTTTTAAAGAAATAATCAGTGTTCTATTTCTGCGAATCTCTCTTACACATGCATGTCTTTCTTTTAAGCTTTTTGATCTTAAGCTTGTCCTCTTGTGCCTTCCGCTGTCTTTTTTTTTTTTTTTTTTTTGAGAGAACCTATTTTGAGCTGGTTATCCTCCTCTTGTTAATCAGTTTTCGTTTAAATTCTGATAAACCAGTTTCTAAAATCTTTTTCTCTATAAAAGCACTATGAAGATTTAAAGTTATGTCACCTAAAGTACCGGGCTGGCTCTTCACAAACACCCAAGTGTACCATCGATGCAATAAAACCTCATTAGCTTGACATCAGGTTTCTGTGGGAAGGTTGGTGGAGTACTACTTAAATGATCGAAAATTATGATCACCTGCAGAAAACTTTTATTATAATCGGTTTAAATTTCTGTATGTATTGAAGTGAAGATGCAGGCTATTAAAGCTTCCTAAGCATATGTGCATTATTTTCCAGTATTATAAATAACAACACATATCTTAACATTCCAGCTTGTAGTGTTCTGTGCAAACACGTATTCAGTAAAAATCCCATATACTTTGCACATCGTTCCAAATTCCGAGCTGGTATGGTATAAATTAATGAGGTTTTACTGTGTCTGGGTCAGGATGTGGGTGAGAAAACCACAAGCGGACACGTGTGTATGTATGAATACACATCACACACATGTAGACATGGTGTCGATATGCTGGTTAGTGTTCACCTGCGGCACACATTCCGTATGCGATTGTCGGGGTGCATGACTGCAGAGTCACCAACTGTAATCCTTTGTCACTGTCAGCACTACCTCTGTGCCCAGTAGGTACTGCACTTAAAATTTCTCATCATTTCGAGCCACCCAGAAGCCTGAAATCAATGTTATCCCCAAACACATGCAACCAGCTTCCAACTTTATGTCCTTAAGTCAACACATCACCAAAAGCTCTTCTGAGCATGGTGGAAGGATTAAGTGAGTCCTGGGCATGGGGGCCTGGGCTGGTGGGAGGAAGGTAAGTTTTGTCCCTACCCCACTGGGGTCCTTGTATTTGTAACACAGACCTATAAATCAGGATGCTCAAATTCAAAATCTTCTCACTTAGTATCTATGGTGGCCGCCATGGTCTGAAGAATTGACCTTGTCTATCAAAATCTAGATAAAGAATAAAAGGAATAAATGGTAAAGAGTTTTAACAACTGAGATAGCTTTGGTAGTGACTCCGGCCAAAGTGTGTTTGTTAGCAGGCTGTAATTCTCCCCCCCGCCGCAACTTTGTGTGATGAACACGTATAACAGGAAGCAGGGTCAGGCAGTAAAGGCTTCTGGATTAAGCATCAGGAGACCTGGATCCCTGTTCCAGATCTGCCTCGCTCGCTAAATTTGACCAAGTCATTTAACCTCACTGGACTTGGATTTCTTGACCCGAGAAACAATGCTATTAGGTCTCTGGGGAATTTTCCAGTCCTCGATTGTATCGTTATCAAAGTCAGACCACATTAAAATAAACAATTATGAGGGACTTTAAATACCTTCCCTCAGGATAAGTACTCTGTTTAAAAATGCTATTTAAATGTTTGTTTCCCCAAAGCATAAAGTGCTTTATTTTTAAAGTTTAAGTAATCTCTAGTTTGTTTGTCTAGGTTTGGATAGAAGCCCAGACATTTAAAAAGGATCAAAACATTGGCTTCTGAAATCTAGCAAAAATGGAGTGTGCTGTAATGAAACGTGATGCTTTTTTTTTCGTTGTTGTTGTTTAGGGACTTATTTATTTGAGAGACAGAGAAGAGTGAGCAGGGGGAGGGGCAGAGGGAGAGAGAGAGAATCTTCAGCAGACTCCCTGCTGAGCGCAGAGCCCGATGCAGGGCTCAATCTCACAACTCTGAGATCATGACCTGAGAGCCACCCATGTGGCTTTTAAATGTGATGCTTTTAAAGAGCATTTACTATTGGCAATCGGCGAAAAGTACCAATTGATCATACTTTAAAATAATCAATCCTCATTGGTAGGAGCATTCACGGCCTTGGTCATTTTGATCTGTTTTAGATAAGTGATGTGAGATCCAGGCTTCCAGCAAGATTTCCAAAGTCACTTTTGTCAATATTTGTGTTGTTTAATGAAGGACCATAAATTAAAAACAGTGGCCCTCAGCATTTTGGTGACGAATCTACATAATATCAAGGCGTATTTGTTCGAAACCAAAGTTGACTTCAAATGAACCCTTTCTGCTGTCAGAAATCTCTGCAATCTATTTGGAGCTGGTTCTCACACTGAATAGATTTGAAAAATGACTATGATTCATGGGTCTTAAGTATAGGGAAAGGAGTCTCTTTGAAACTCTCTGTAGGGAGTTCAATCAGCCTTGATGATGATTCAAAATATTGATGGATTCCAGAGTTGCTGGTCCTGTATTTTCTTAACCAAATGGTTGTTGAATAAAATTCCCTATTGATGACACAGAAATCTGGAGATGGGGAGAATTCTGAGCGTTCTGGTGCTATTAACTCTCTCTTTTTCAATTTAGTTGCTCCAACTATCACATTTCTCGAATCTCCAACCTCAGACCACCACTGGTGCATTCCATTCACTGTGAAAGGCAACCCCAAACCAGCGCTTCAGTGGTTCTATAACGGGGCCATATTGAATGAGTCCAAATACATCTGTACTAAAATCCATGTTACCAATCACACGGAGTACCATGGCTGCCTCCAGCTGGATAATCCCACTCACATGAACAATGGGGACTACAAGTTAGTAGCCAAGAATGAGTATGGGAAGGATGAGAAACAGATTTCTGCTCACTTCATGGGCTGGCCTGGAATCGATGATGGTGAGTACCTGATGCTTTTGCATTTGGGGAGAGGATAGGACATATCACTCAACTGTTGACAAAATGGTGCCTACAATAAACCACCCCCAGACCCAGTGGCTTAAAACACCATTATTTAGTCTTGCTTATGGGTCAGCTGGGCAATTTTGTTCCGTGTGTCTTTATTCTGGGGTACAAGTGAAGAAGCAGCAGCTACATAGGAGACTGCTTCTTAGTAGCAACTGTAGATGGCAAGAGGGCAACTAGAAATAGGCTCAGCTTCTCAGGGAATAGCTTCAGTAGTGGTACATGGTCTCTGAAGGCTACATAGTGCTGACCAATGGAAGCCACAGGGCCAAAGCCAAGTCCAAGGGCAGGGACTCCTGCTCCCAAGGAGGTGGGTTTTTTTTTTAATTTTTTATTGTTATGTTAATCACCATACATTACATCGTTAGTTTTTGATGTAGTGTTCCATGATTCATTGTTCGCGTATAACACCCAGTGCTCCATGCAGAACGTGCCCTCCTTAATACCCATCACCAGGCTAACCCATCCCCCCACTCCTCTCCCCTCTAGAACCCTCAGTTTGTTTCTCAGAGTCCATCGTCTCTCATGGTTCGTCTCCCCCTCCGATTTCCCCCCCTTCGTTCTTTCCCTCCTGCTATCTGGGGGGGATGAATCATTTTAAACAATAGTCTGATGCACGCATTATTTTTATCTCAAGTGTTAAATGATGTTTTGTACCCATAATGGCAAAACCCATGCAAAACTGTGGGCAAGTGAACAGTATTTGGTCGGCTCATGAACTAGTGAAGATGTGTTTCCTAGCCCTTATCCATTTGGAATTCAGAATCCTGCCCTCCCACCATGGATGAGACAGCAGGGTCCTGGAATGTGTGGTTTGCCCAAGTAGAGTGCAGGCATTCTTCTGTCGGATCCTGAGTTGTCTTTCTAGGAGTGGTAACTGTTCCCCTCTGAACGACGGTTTGGACTGGGCAAAGGATGGCCGTCAGGAGTCCATTTTGTGGCCAGCAGGAGAATTCCAGTGCGAACCCCAGTAATGGCAGGGACAGCTGTCATGTCTTTATCTGCCTCAGATAAGTGCTGTTCGGCAGAGTATTCTTACTTGCTGGATCTTGTTGCCCAGATACCTGATAACGTGGTGGAGGCTGAGGCCTGTTGGGACGTTGGGACCTGGACATGAGTAGAACTCGCTGTAATAGCTCTGAGTTAATCACAGCCACACAAAGATGGCTTGGCAGAAGAAAGGGAAGACGGAAACTCAGAGGCCTGGGCAGCGTGAACTTGGGGGCAGCCCCGTGGACAGAGATGACGCTTGTGAAGCCCCCTTCAGCCAATAGTGGGAGTGCAGTCGTTCCGTTACACAATAAACCTCTCCATGACCCTGGTATTTATTAAATAGCTTTTTAAATGCACAAGCTTCCTTAGCATGTTCAAAGCGTTATTTGAATTATGTGAGTTGATTTACAAACAGCCTTTCAGGAGCACATAAAACAAGCTATGTTTGGACACCTTACCCAGGCTACCCCTGGCAGTTGTCTGTTCCATTAAATCTTCCTCTTCATTGAGAGTTTAGCTGCTTGGCTCCATTTGCTGTAGTAAATCTCTAGATTACTGTGTCTCCTCCTGCACGTTTGGGGGGGGGGGGGGGGGTACAGCCTTAGCGTTAAATCCAGACTCTGCCTGGGGACAACAACTTTATGGATGTTTTTAAGTAAACGTCTTATCTGTGAAATATTTTAGACGTACGCGAGAGTTGCAAAGACAACATGGGGTCCCCAGACACCCCTCAGCCGGTTGTCAGTCTTGGGAACGTCTCGCATTACTGCGGTTGCCTTTGTCAAAGGGAAGAAACTGACATTGGCACATTACTATTAACTAAACTTCAGACTTTATTTGAATTTTGTCAGCAGCTACCTTTTGAAACCGTTGGGGGTGAACTTGATTCAGGGTGAGGGTCTGGCATCCGAAAGTTTTAGAAGTGGTCTGTGTGCTTTGATCGATGCTCGGTCCTGCCAGGGTAAAGCCGCTGGCTTCTATTTAACACAGGGGGTCGATGTATTTTCTTTTGAACATTTCTGTGTGATGCCAATATTTGGTAGAGCTCAGCTCCTCTTATCCACGTGGCCTCATTTTTATCGATTGCTTTTGTTAGTTTTAACTTAGCTAATGATAGGAAAGAAAGAATTGATTTCTGGTGTAAGGATCCCTTGGAGTCACTCACATATTCCCTTTAAAGGAAATAATCATCTCTCAAAAATAAAAGTCAAGGTTAATTTTATAAAGACGTCTGTTCTTTCCTTCTTCTTGTTCATTGGTTTTTATCAAGTCTTTGAGATATAAATATCTCCTTTTAGAAAGGACGATTTTTTTCCCCTTTAAGTATTTACTCAAGGACCAGCTATCAGGCAGTAATAAATGAAAGTGGAAATAAAAGAGACTCGGCCCAGGGTGATAGTGGATAAAAATGGCCCTCGTGGGCCATAAACCAGTGTGACCAATTAGAGATTGACCTCACTTGGCTTGTGTGATAGAATCTTTGGTATTTATGAGATTTGTAGCCATAGCATTACAGATAATGGCCTTTTAAAGAATTGTTTCCTTTCCCTCTTACCCTCCTTTAAAACTAAAGAAAAATAAACAAATAGCAAATATATATATATTTCCCTGCTGGTCTAAAGTTTACAAGTTTAGGATGACAGGTCAAATGTGGGTTTATATTCCTTCAGTATTTCTGTTGTTGTCACATAGTAACTGGAAAGAAGTTTAGCTCTTAAAATCTTTTTGATAAGATGTTTCAGCTACTTATTTTTTGATGAGGTGCTTTTTTTGTTTTGTTTTGTTTTTGTTTTGTTTTGTTTTGTTTTTGGATTGCAAGTTTCCTGGCTTGTGAGGAAGCAGGCAGCCTGGGATGGGTGAAGTGGGTTGCTTTTCCATATGCGGCCAGGAGAATTAAAACGGCGGCTCTGATGTCCTCAGAGCGTGCCTTGCTCCTTCAGCTCAGAACTGAGATTTTTATGGGATAGTCACCTCGTGTAGGAATTCACTGTCTGTTTGTAGATAGAAAATGAAGTGTGCTGAAGGAAATGAAAACAGAAATAAAAACAGAGAAACAGAAAGTCCCTCAAACAAAAGTTGGTGAGCTTTCTGGTGAAGGAGATGGACTGGTTGAATGTAGTGATAGCCCTGATGATTTTTCATACCGCATGGTAGGGAAGACACTCTGCTGCTTTCTGCTTAGAGCAGAGAGACCTGGGGCCAGCACCAGCCAGGTGGAAGAGGGTACCATCCACAGGGTGTGAGTATGTGAAGCCATGGTAGAGATCCCCGTACAGCGTCTCTCCAGAGTGCCGGGACCTCGCAGACTCTGACACCAGACCCAGCCAGGGTGCTAATGAGGACGGACAGGTGTGATCAGACCTTTCGATGTCAGCAGGGCCCCAGACACCAAGCCAGTGCCTTCCCATCTGTTCATCACGGGCAGCCTGGCTAGTGACCAAGAACGGGAGGGGAGACTTTCCCAAACTCCAGACACCAGATTGATCATTTTGGATCCCATGTTTAGAACTGAACTCGGCTCTGGTCAGTTTTGGGTCACATTTAAAGCACAAAACTCAACTTTTAGCTTCCAAATGAAATTTAGAGAACTGTAGCGTTTATCTTTCCAGCACCCTGAGGAGTGCAGGTTGTAACAATCAAACTAATTTTATTTCGTTGCTGTTTTCCATTGTCCCTGGAACATTTATTCATTAGGAATAATCTTCTCTGGCTCCTGAATGCTAGTGCCCTGCTCCTTGTCTCCTTGTTGTGCATTAGAATCAACTGGGGAGTTTTAATTGTTATTTCATTAGTTAGCACACATTTCTAGGGCCCACCTCTAGCAACTCTGATTCGGTAGCTCCCGGATGAGGCTTAGGCTTCGGAATTTTCTATTTTTAAGATCCCTGGTGACTCTAGTGTGCGCCCAAAGGTGAGCATCCCCAGTCTGGATGAGACCTCTGACCCAAGCAAGACTTTTCTGCTCCTTGTTGAGTAACAGACAATCCTTTGGTCACGTTAGGTTGCAAACAAAAATCTCAATGGAAAAATAGCGTGTCTTGTCTGAGTTAGAAATCAAAACTCTGGACTTCATTTAAGGGCCGGTTTCCTCTCCTCTGCTGGTCATGGCTGGCAGGATGGGGGTGGGGACCGGAGCTGGATAAGGAGAGTTTGGGCCCTCTGTTGCCCAAGTAGAAGGGAGAGGCCCAGGCAGATGTGCTCACTGGTGACTTTGTCTCTTGGGACCTGGGTGTGTTCAGTGCTGATTTGCAGACCTTCCTCCTGGATAGCTTTATGGGATCTTGGCAGTTCCTGTCTCCGTGGGCCCCTTTCCTGCAGTTCCACGACAGCGAGCAAACGGGTCTCCATTGCAACTGGTGAAAGCATCTCCTTCCTCAGCACCCAGGAATGTGGCTTGTGTTGCCGAGGTCCCTCTGCCCCTCCAAGGGGCTGTGGTCAGGACAGACTTTCTCTCAGGCTGCCTCCGTCGGGCCCACAGGGAGCCCTTGTGGTCCCTCATCCTGACACCTCTGGGCTTACGGGTTGAACTCAAATGCCACCTGCGTCCCGCCACCACAGTTTGCTTTAGGCTTCTCTGGCCAGAGGCAGGCACTTGTCCTCAGAGCCTTCTGCCGGCGGCGAACTCAGTCTGGGTTCTCAGTGCTGCCATGGAGGCCCCATGGCTACATAGAAACTTCCATAGAAGTCCCATATAAGCACCTTCTGTCTTCTTTGGGACCTCTGGAAGTCTCAGTGTGAAGCCAAGGTTTCAAAGGACATGGATCCAGCTCTAGCCTCAGCGGGCACTGAGAGTATAATCACCAACGTACCCATTCCTCACCTCCCTTTGTGGCCATGAGGGAGGAACTTTCTGCTCAGAACTGCTTTTCTGTGGGCACTGCTTTGTCCTCCTTATCCAGAGGCTCGGGCACACCCAGAGAAGACCTCAGGACTCTTGACTACATGAACTTTCTAGACTTGGGGCTCTAAGGAGAAAACTAAGTCACAGTTGGGTTCCTGGAGAGGGTGGGTAAACCTAAGCTCCTTCTGGTGTCCAAGCTCCTTCCCCTCCCCTCCTCATTCAGAATGGGCTCAAACATATGCCACTGGGGACAAAACATCTCCCGCCCTTACCCCTAACCTTTGTCACGGTCACTGCTGGAGAGTACTCATACCCCCTCAGGACTTGGGTATTTTTAGGTTTGCTCTATGTTTCATTGTAAAGTTGCCATCCTCTATGCCCATTGAGGTTTCGACTTTGGTCAGAGTTCTCATGGACTTATAAATTAGGGCTTCTCAAACTGTAATGAGTGTAACTCTCCTGGAGATCCTGCTAAAACTCCAGTTCTGATGCCATGGATTTGGGGAAGGGTCTCAGATGCCGCGTTTCTGACCAGCTCCCAGCTCCCAGCTGAAGCTGCAGGTCCCAGACCACACTTTGAGTAGTGAGGATAGTTCCCTTCTGCCCTGCAGAACCTGGGGGAAGCCACTGGAAGAACAACGCGGGCATCTGCCAAGATGGCCGCACTGACTCCTTGCGGATATCGACGAGTAACAATGACAAAAATGCAGAATAGCTTGTGCACAGAGATGCACTCTAATTGGGTTTGGCAAAAAGTAGGATGGATTCAATGTGTGGCTTAAGGAGGCTTAGGGAGAGTAGATAAAGTAGAGCCCTGGTAGAGCACACACATAGGAAGCATGGGGCTCTCTGGGGAGGCTCCAAAAATTCTGCTTAGAGGCCAGAAATAAGACTTACCTGAGATGACAGTGATCCACTAGGTGGCTGTCATTGGCTTTCAGTCCTATGTCCAGAAAAGCCCTCTTGTGAACTCAGATGTGTGCGTGGAGACTGAGTGGAGGTTAGAAGTGGTGAGCATGTCTTTTCAAGCAGAATGGTAAGCAGAAATTAATGACAGACATTACTTGTGAGTGTAATCAGGAAGAAACCCAGGGCCTTTGCTAGAATCTTCGGATCAGATAGCATGAGTTTCAAGAATTTTCAACGTCAAGAATTTCTATAATCGTGAACATGCTAATAGTTTAAGAGTAGGTTCTTTTATTGAAATCTCACCCAAGTGATTAACACTTCAGCCTTGCCACGAACCTAGCCGGAGCACTGGGTGATAAAATACCCATGCTCTAAAACTTCCCATTCTTCAGGCAGTACATGAAGAGTCTCTCTATGGCCCACTCATTCAGGAAGAATGTCACAGCTCAAGAATGCTCATTCACACAAGCAGTGGGAGTTAGTGACTTATGCTTCCTAATTCGGGAGCATTTGTCTCCTATGCAAAATGTGCGTTGGGAACAAACTATAAATATTGGAAGAGTTTTCCCCACAGCTTCTCATTCGTGCTGTTTTATCAAAAGATTCATGACGTCTGGATGAACTAGAGCTCTCTGCAGCACTTAGAATTGCCCTCAAACTGGCAGATTTAGATTTGGTGTACTTGGGCCAAAGAATGTAGGGAGAGGAAATTTCTCCAAATGTTACACATTAAGAAAATATAAAGCCCCCCACGACTTGGCTCCTTGGCCGTTTGTCAGGACGTGTTTCTTGTCCTGGGAGTGAAAGGAAAGAAACCTTGACCTGCTTTTCTGCCTTAAATAACCGAGAAGAGTATAGGTTTGGCTATAGGCTCATAATAATCATGATAATTAAGATTTATACTTAAATAGTTCTTTATGTCTCAGGAGTACTCATGTTAATTAATTATGCTTCCCGAAGCTCCTGATGAGTTGCCAATGCTATTATCCTCTCCTGAGGTATGGAACATTCCTTTGTCACAGGAAAGATGAAGAGCCCCCCACCAGACCCCCCATGCTGCATAGCATGTTAGTGGTTCAGCCACAGATGAAACCCAGACATCTGAAGCCCCAATGTGTTGGGGCCCTGAGTTCAGCCTGCCATTTAGAAAAGGAAGAGGAGAGGATCTGGAAATCAGAAGGAGGGACTGCCATGAGTTAGACAGCAGTGTTGACAAACCAAGGGCAGTTGATTTGAAAAGAATGGATCTTCTGCGGTTTCTTTATCATACGGAATTCTTTGAAATATTTTTCACGATCACACTAAACGGAGTCTGGAAATAGAATTGAGAGAGAAGTCTTTTTTTTTTTTTTTTTAGGGCATTAGAGAGAGACTAAAAGCTGAAAGGAAGGAAGCAGATGTGTCTTCTGGCCTTCGCCATCATTTTTATCCATGCAGCAGGATGGAAAGGGAACCCTCCCACCTTCCCACAGGTTTTCTTTATCCCTTAACTGTAGAGTCTTACAGTTAAAACGTCATGGAGTTTTACTCATGAAGACTTGGGCAGAGTCAGAAGATTTACTCATGAGCTGTAACAGCTTAGAATAGAGAAGCTGGAGTCGTCCCTTTAAAGGCATTTAGCATGGAGATCAGAGGACAGTGAAGTGCTTTGGTCTGATACGTTGGGGAGAAAGGACTTTATGATCGACGTTTAGCAACCTGAATGCCTGAAGGTCTGTCTTTTGGAGGTGCAGACGTCCCGTGAGTAATCCGGAGCCTTGTCAGGAGCGCGTGGGTGGCCATGTACGGTGTGCGCTGTTTCCACGGGGAGTGTGTCCGGCTGCATTCTGCACCTGTTAGTCCTGGTCCCCAAATTCCTGACAACATGCCCGAGGTCCAGAACAGTGTAGCACCTGCCAACGCTCAACGCAGTCTTCAGAAAACAGAGTTGGAACATGAGACAAGCAACAATTTGTGCTTGGCAGGCACCTTCCTTGGGTTGGGGAGGAGCTGCTGCTTCTGGACTGGAGCGAGCTGGGGGGGTCGGGTGCTGCTTATTTGGAATGGAGTGGGGTTGACGGAGTTCCCGGGTTTTCAGATTTTCTTCCGGAAATTTCCATATTTTATTCCATTGGTTTTCAACATGAAGCTTTAGGGTTTGATACCACCTCCCGCTGCCTAAATCTGAGATTTCTTGCTTGGTGAGCTACTGGGATGGTATTCAAGAAAGCACAGCTCTGCTCACATCCCCCTTACAAGCGCATCGCTCCTTTATCTTTCATTCATTCTCTTTTTGTTGGCTTTTCCCCTCATAGTCAGTGTTTGTCTCTCCTCGCCCACCTTTTCGTCCTGAATATCTCAAGCAGGCGTTTCTCCCTGTAGCAAATAATGATATATAATGAACATATTTAAACTAAGTGAAAGGAACCAGTTAGAAATTAGACTTAAGAATGACAGGATATCTTCACAATATGACCATTACCAGAGGTCTGAAAAGGAAGGGGTGACTTTGTCTCCTGTCTGCATTTAACATGATGTTAATAACTACCTTACTGTTGGAGTATAAACACACGGGAGGTTAGCTTGACCGAGAAGTTGCTAGAAGCAAAATACCATCTGTGTTCGATGAGCTGGGCTTAGCTGGAGTACTGTGACCCTTGTTTGTCATAAACTCTAGGTCTGTGTGTCCTCCCATGAGGCGTTTCTTTTTTTTTTTTTTTTAAAGATTTTATTTATTTATTTGACAGAGAGAGAGATAGCGAGAGCAGGAACACAAGCAGGGGGAGTGGGAGAGGGAGAAGCAGGCTTCCCGCCAAGCAAGG
>NC_058415.1:25886784-26037015 GCF_002201575.2 Neomonachus schauinslandi
TTCTGCAGAGGGTCACTGGCGGCAACTTCAACTGCCTTCTCAACAGTACTCAGCGGCCTCACCTGGGAGAGACAGAACACTTGGGTGGTATTGGTAATTGGACCAGGTTCTGTGTTTCAATTAAATTCCTGCTTGGTTGGTCTTTAAGATAACGCTGGGAGGGCACCTGGGTGGCTCAGATGGTTAAGCATCTGTCTTTGACTCAGGTCATGATCCCAGGGTCCTGGGATTGAGCCCCACGTCAGGCTCCTGGCTCAGTGGGGAGGCTGCTTCTCCCTCTGCCCCTCCCCCTGCTCATGCTCGCTCTCTCTCTCTCAAATGAATAAATAAAATTTTTTAAAAAAGATAACGCTGGGATTTTAATCAAGCACCTGTTGACTAGTGACTACTTGTGTGCCTCTGAGTTTTACCTTCCTCTTCACTTTTCGTCAAAAGGCACCCTGATCTGATTTGCACACCCTTCTATCTCCAGCACACATCCATGTGAGTGTCATATACACATGCAAGATGTACAAAAAATGCTGGTTACTGAATAGACTTCAGTTAAGAGGCTCTGCTTCTCGAGGGAGAATGTCACAGTCACAGGCTTTCTCCCCAGGGCCCCACAATGCCATGATGCTAGTCAATTTCCTGGGAAATTGGGCTGTTACTGCTTCTCCCCCACAAAAAAAAAAAAAAAGGAACAAATCAGTGCAGGTAATTCAATGGAAAATTCTATGGAAAAAAACTACCTGTAGTAAGGTGAATAACGCCCCAAAAACATTCAGGTCCTAATCTCTGAAACCTGTAAGTGTTATCTTTTTTGGGAAAAGGGTCTTTGCAGATGTGATATATTAAAGGGTTTTGAGATGAGATTATCCTGGATTATCTAGGTGGACCTTAAATGCGACCGTAACTGTCCTTAGAAAAGCAGAGGGGACTTTTGACACACGTGGAGGAGAAGGCCGTGTGAAGATGAGGAGATTTGAAGATGCTGGCCTGGAAAATGGGAATGAGGAGGCCTCGAGCCAAGGAATACCACCACCAGCCCTCCCACCACCAGAGCTGGAAGAGACAAGGGATGGATCCTGTCCTAGTCTCCAGAGGGAGCATGACCTACCAACATCCTGATTTCAATCCAGTGACACTGATTTTGGACTGTGCTTCTAGAACTGTTGAGAAAATAAATTTCTGTTGTTTTAAGACACCAAGTGCATATGGTAATTTGTTAGAGCAGCAATAGGACATGAATATACTACCTATCTTGGCCCTTCTCCCAGCTGGCTGCCCAGTCTCTGCAGCTACTTATCTATCATTTTTGAAGCCCCAAAATGTGTGATCAAAAGGTCACTAGATCTACCATCGGAAGCCCTCACCTCCTCTGCCCACTCCTCATATAAAAGCTGTCTTCACTCAGCAACTTGTATAGGTTTCCTAAATTGTATCTGGCCCGAGGACAGATGAACAAGAGAGATGATCTTCACCTTCAAGGAGCTCAGTTCAGGAGGTGAGATAGATGGAAAAAGGGCAGGGCTGTCCAGGACTGCACAGATGCTTCTAAACCCCTTCACCCAGGGTAGAGGGAAGGACGGAGGCATAGCAGAGAGGACTTTCCAGAGGAGGTGATGAAATATGAGCTTGGTAGTAATACTTACAATAATAATGGCCGACATTATTGAGGCTAGCTGCCAGCCACTGCATCAGGAGCCCTAGTGCAGGGGAGCTCAAGCAGAACATGAGGCAAAAGTGCCACCCTGAGTTAGGTGAGGTAGTGGCCTTCCGTGACTCTGCCCAGCATGTGTCACAGAGGAGCTCACCAAATCATCACAGTGACAAGTGAGGCTCTGTTTTCACCCAGATGTTCCCAACCAAGAAACCGAGGCACAGTTAGCTCTTATAGTTAGTAAAGGGTGGGTGGGAGGTGTGGAGAAGTGAAGTCTTGTCTTCATCCACAGCCCCAACTCTTACCATACTTGGGTGGATGTTACTGTTGTCAGACAGAGTAATTCAGCGTGCAAAAACAAAACAGTGTCGGGGGGGGAGGAGCAAGATGTTGGAGGAGTAGGAGACCTGGATTTCATCTGGCCCCAGGAATTCAGCTGGATAGGGATCAAACCATTCTGAACACCTACAAACTCAACAGGATATCAAAGAAAAGAATAGCAACAACTCTCTGAACAGAAAAGCGACCACTTTCTGGAAGACAAATGACAAGACAGAAAAAATCACCTCAACAAAAAGAACAAGAGGAAGTACCAACTGCCAGGGACCTAATCAATATGGACATTAGTAAGATGTTGGAACTAGAGTTCAGAATGATGATTTTAAAGATACTAGCTGGGCTTGAAAAAAGCATGGAAGTTATTAGAGAAACCCTTTCTGGAGAAATAAAAGAACTAAAATCTAACCAAGTCGAAATCAAAAAGGCTATTAATGAGGTGCAATCAAAAATGGAGGCTCTAACTGCTAGGATAAATGAGGCAGAAGAGAGAATTAGTGATATAGAAGACCAAATGATGGAAAATAAAGAAGCTGAGAAAAAGAGAGATAAACAACTACTGGATCACAAGGACAGAATTTGAGAGAGAAGTGATACCATAAGACGAAACAACATTAGAATAATTGGGATCCCAGAAGAAGAAGAAAGGGAGAGAGGGGCAGAAGGTATATTGGAGCTAATTATAGCAGAGAACTTCCCTAATTTGGGGAAGGAAACAGGCATCAAAATCCAGGAGGCACAGAGAACCCCCCTCAAAATCAATAAAAATAGGTCAACACCCCGACATCTAGTAGTAAAACTTACGAGTTTCAGAGACAAAGAGAGAATCCTGAAAGCAGCTCGGGAGAAGAGATATGTAACCTACAATGATAGAAACATTAGATTGGCAACAGACCTATCCACAGAGACCTGGCAGGCCAGAAAGGAGTGGCATGATATATTCAGAGCACTAAATGAAAAAAACATGCAGCCAAGAATACTATATCCATCTAGGCTGTCACTGAAAATAGAAGGAGAGATAAAAAGCTTCCAGGACAAACAAAAACTAAAGGAATTTGCAAACACGAAACCAGCCCTACAAGAAATATTGAAAGGGATCCTCTAAGCAAAGAGAGACCCTAAAAACAACATAGACCAGAAAGGAACACAGACAATATACAGTAACAGTCACCTTACAGGCAATACAATGGCACTAAATTCCTATCTTTCAATAGCTACCCTGAATGTAAATGGGCTAAATGCCCCAATCAAAAGACACAGGCTATCAGATTGGATAAAAAAACAAGACCCACTGATATGCTGTCTGCAAGAGACTCATTTTAGACCCAAAGACACCCCCAGATTGAAAGTGAGGGGGTGGAAAACCATTTATCATGCTAATGGACACCAAAAGAAAGCTGGGGTGGCAATCCTTATATCAGACAAATTAGATTTTAAACCAAAGACTGTAATAAGAGATGAGGAAGGACACTATATCTTACTTAAAGGATCTATCCAACAAGAAGATCTAACAATTGTAAATATCTATGCCCCTAACATGGGAGCAGCCACTTATATAAGCCAATTAATAACAAAAGCAAAGAAACACATCAACAACAATACAATAATAGTGGGGGACTTTAACACCCCCCTCACTGAGATGGACAGATCATCTAAGGAAAAGATCAACAAGGAAATAAAGACTTTAAATGACACACTGGACCAAATGGACTTCACAGATATATTCAGAACATTCCATCCCAAAGCAACAGAATACACATTCTTCTCTAGTGCCCATGGAACATTCTCCAGAATAGATCACATCCTAGGTCACAAATCAGGTCTCATCCGGTACCAAAGGACTGGGATCATTCCCTGCCTATATTCAGACCACAATGCTTTTGAAACTAGAACTCAATCACAAGAGGAAAGTTGGAAAGAACTCAAATACATGGTGGCTAAAGAGCATCCTACTAAAGAACGAATGGGTCAACCAGGAAATTAAAGAAGAATTAAAAAAATTCATGGAAACCAATGAAAATGAAAACACAACTGTTCAAAATCTTTGGGATGCAGCAAAGGCAGTCCTAAGAGGAAAGTATATAGCAATACAAGTCTTTCTCAAGAAACAAGAAAGGTCTCAAATACACAACCTAACCCTACACCTAAAGGAGCTGGAGAAAGAACAGCAAATAAAGCCTAAACCCAGCAGGGGAAGAGAAATAATAAAGATCAGAGCAGAAATCAATGAAATAGAAACCAAAAGAACAGTAGAACAGATCAACAAAACTAGGAGCTGGTTCTTTGAAAGAATTAACAAGATTGATAAACCCCTGGCCAGACTTATCAAAAAGAGAAGAGAAATGACCCACATCAACAAAATCATGAATGAAAGAGGAGAGATCACAACCAACACCAAAGAAATACAAACAATTATAAGAACATATTATGAGCAACTCTATGCCAGCAAATTAGATAATCTGGAAGAAATGGATGCATTCCTAGAGATGTATCAACTACCAAAACTGAACCAGGAAGAAATAGAAAACCTGAACAGACCTATAACCACTAAGGAAATTGAAGCAGTAATCAAAAATCTCCCAAAAAACAAAAGCCCAAGGCCAGATGGCTTCCCAGGGGAATTCTACCAAACATCTAAAGAACAATCAATACCTATTCTTCTGAAACTGTTCCAAAAAATAGAAATGGAAGGAAAACTTCCAAACTTGTTTTATGAGGCCACCGTTACCTTGATCCCCAAACCAGACAAAGACCCCATCAAAAAGGAGAATTACAGATCAATATCCTTGATGAACATGGAGGCAAAAATTCTCACCAAAATACTAGCCAATAGGATCCAACAGTACATTAAAAGGATTATTCACCACCATGAGAGACGATGGACTCTGAAAAACAAACTGAGGGTTCTAGAGGGGAGGGGGCTAGGAGGATGGGTTAGCCTGGTGATGGGTATTAAAGAGGGCACGTTCTGCATGGAGCACTGGGTGTTATGCACAAACAATGAATCATGGAACACTACATCAAAAACTAATGATGTAATGTATGGTGATTAACATAACATAATAAAAACAAAAACAGAACAGTGTCTATTTGTCTGCCATAAATGAGGTAGCACCAAATGCCTAGCTCTGCTAATGGCAAAAAAACCCCAGAACTTTGACATTCAGTCACTTCTGGATTAAATGCAGTAACTTTTAAGTTCAGTAAGTCCCCTTTGGATGAATCCCCAGTCAATTCGGAATCCTACCCCTCCCAGGAGGACATCTGAGTGTAGAGACTATTTAGCAGAGTAGCTTCTGCTAGAAGTTTGTAGCATCTAGATGGGGGACTTTGGCACTCAGTGGCCATGCCCCGGCTTGTCCTGGATACCAGCTCAGCCCTCTGCATCTTCATAGGTGACAGGGTGACGCTGGGGCCTCAAGCGTCAAGTCCTTGTGCTCGCTCTCCTCCTACCTCTACCTACCAAGGTGCTCTGGCCCTCAGTGTGGCCCTCAGCAACTCCCAAACCTCTCTGGTCTCTTGGACAGTCCCAAAGTCAAGGGAGGCCATCTCTCGGGCCAGTATCACACTCCAGGATCCAGGGTTCAAGACTGACTAAATGGTGTGTATCATTATGGTGAGTTTTTTGTTTTGTTTTGTTGTTGGTTGGGGGGGACATTCTTATATGCCTTACAAGCTAAAGTTTATTTTGCATATACCAACACATATTTCAAACATACCTTAACCACAAAAGGAGGCTTTACTCTTCAAACTCTCCTTTTCAGCAGTGCAGTGATAGCCTTACAGTGGGGTTATTCATCACACATGTGTAAAATGTGTCCAAGGGGCTTAGGTGTATAGTTACTGAGTACCTAGAAGTCCTGGTCATTAATATATATCAGAGAGGCAAACTGAGGGAAGGGACAGTTACAGGAACTCCTCCA
Organism: Neomonachus schauinslandi; assembly: GCF_002201575.2. Lineage (NCBI taxonomy): Eukaryota > Metazoa > Chordata > Mammalia > Carnivora > Phocidae > Neomonachus > Neomonachus schauinslandi. Next base: position 25,892,686 of record NC_058415.1, read on the forward strand.
AGATGTTATCTTTAATTTATGCTAACACTTTCTCTGCTAACTCCTTTGGAGGAAAAAGCACATGGACTCTTTGGATGCCTTCTAACACGATTCGGGGAAGGCCACTGACCGAAGTTGCTCCAAGTTCATGTCACTCCAGATCTGAATGTGCTGAAACCCAATTGTCAAATGAATTGTGCAGATTCACGGATGCAGAGGGTCTGACTGCCCATCTCTTGCTCACTTCCATGATCTTCCCTTTCTTTCCCCTAAGTTTTACAACTGGTTTCTGGTAACCATGGCCCCTAATTTTCCACTGTAAACAGTGCACATTGAGCGCAGAAGAGAGAAGAGTGGGTATGTGATGATTGGAACCAACATCCTACCACCTCCCTGAAAACCTCAGAGGATGTAAAGCAATCACAGTGACAGAAAAGCTGGGAAAGCATGTGTTTTATTTACTAATGTTAGTGCTCTAATAGTGAAGGACAGGTGCTATGGAATGAATGTTTGTGTCTTCCCAAAATGCCTATCTTGAAGTCAGATTGCAACTGGAGGTGAGGTCTTTGGGAGGTGATTAGATCTGAAGGAAGATCTTTCATGAATGGGATCAGTGCTCTTATAAGTGACATGAGAGAAATGATCTCTCTCTTCGCCATGTGAGGACTCAGCAAGAAAATCGACATCTGCAAACCAGAAAGTGGGCCCTCACCTGTCACCGAATCTGCTGGCACCTTAATCTTGAAATTCCCAGCCTCCAGAACTGTGAGAAATAAACTTCTGTTGTTTAAGTTGCCTCATCTGTAGTATTGTTATAACCTGAACAGACTAAGACGAAGGTGGATCACACTTACAGGGTTTAAAGATTTGTCAATCATAGCATAATCTCCCTTCTTCTTTAAGAAAGAAAAACTTGAAGGAAATGACCAAGAAAAAGATCAGAGGGCCCTTTGATACATGCTACCCAGGAAGCTTAAAAAAGTGGGGTGCCTTTGCTTAGCAGTTTTGGTGCCTTTGGCAGGATTTGATATCCTTGTCACGTTCTGATCCTAAAAATGAGGTTTTTATTTTACTTCTTTAGAAATTTCGGTGGTTGGGGAAGTAGGGTGGTCACTTAACACCAACCTTCACCCCAGCCCAAGGTCTGAAAAGTCAACTGCAGTCATTTAAAAACTGAAAATTAAACCTGACTAGCTAGTTGCCCTTCTTATGTTTTTCTTCCTATCAGCTCTTAGTGATCAGCAAAAACAAGGAGAATCAATAAGAAAAAGAAAAGAAACCTGCAGTGAACTCAAAGCTTTTTTTTTTTTTAAGAAATATAATCAGTAGGTTATCATTTTTGTGCCCTCTGAGCAGAGCCAGCGCAGAGGGCCCTGATGGAGGGAGAAAACCATTAAGAAACTAAGCATAATTAACCATTAGAATTCATTAGTGATTATCAGGGTGCTTAGCTACTTCTGCAGATTTAAAATTAGGCTTAATTTCTAGAAATAGACACACAGGGGAGGCTTCTGCTGGCAAAGCAGTTAGGGATGTCTAAAAACCTCCCTTTGCCTACCGGATGATCTTCAGGTTCTGGTATGTTCTCCGTAGACCTTGCTCTCTCCACAGTTGGGAGGGACCCCGCTGTAGTCTCCATGACCAGTCCTGCTCTTTGGAGAAAGGAGCTTGGAAAGTATGAGATTCCTGACATTCAGGGCTTCATTTGTTTATTCGCTTATTCATTCAATTACCAAATACTGACCGAGTACCTAATATGTGCCAGGCATTTTTGTAGATGCTGGAAATAGAGAGGTAAACAAGATGAACAAAACTCTGTGCTCTCAGGAGCTCACATTCTAAAGCAGGGGTAGGCAAACTTTCTTCTGTGAAGTAAATATAGTAAACATTTTAGGCTTCACAGGCCATATGATTTCTGTTTCAACTACTGATGTTAGAGCACAAAAGCAGACCTAAATAGAATGTAAATGAATGGTTATGACTGTGTTTCAGTATAACTTTATTTACAAATTAGGTGGTGGGTTGGATTGGCCCAGGGGCCATAATCTGCTGATCCCTCTTCCAGAGATTTCATGATTAAGTTTAGCTTCCCTTAGGTTTTTCAGTTGTTTTTTTTTTCCATTTTCAGTTTTAGGAGACTACTACACACCCTATTCATTTTTTCAGACTCCTTTCCCCTGTTTTCAGGGTCAACAGTTCTGCCTATTGGAATACAACAAGGGTCTGCTCCCTGTCATCGGATTTCACTGGTGCTCCCCAACTGGCAGTGTAGATATACAAGTACCTACAATTGAGGGCACCAGGTGAATCCACCCTTGTGTGATTAGCTGCCGGGTTCACTGTCATCGGCCCCGTCCACCTGTCTGGACTCTGTATGGCTGAGTCTATGAAGACTCCCCCAGTGTCAGAGGAAGTATTAAACTATCCCCCTACTATCTGTAGCCTTTTTCTACCAGTCTGGACTTTCTCCTAGGACCTTAAATCATCAAGGGACCACTAAGCCCACTAAGTGTCTGCTCCGTTAGGTGAGTGGTTCTAGACCTCATCTGTCTAATCTCCTGCACTACAATAAACTAGAAAAAACAGCCATGCCCCAAAGACTATTAATCATTTTGATTCACTCAACTCTCATATGGGTGCATGTGGATGGTTATGTGTGATGGTAATTGGAATGTGATGGGAGAAAGTAGTGGGCCTGTTAAAATGTCACATAAATGCAACAGGTAGAGAATATTTTATGATCTTAACAGTTTGTCTGTTTCAGCACCAGGTTTCTGTTTGGGGACAAAACTCTTTGTTGGAAAAATTCTGTACTAAAGGTTGTTCTGTGTTAAATTTTGTGTTGAATGAAAATCTTTTTCTGCTAGATAAAATTTCATCAGTTGGGGGTGTGCTACTTGTCTTAACAGATGGAGAAAAACTGCAAGCTCCTAAGCCAATCCCGTGAGGAGGATGACAAGCAGAGACAGAGAGTTAGGGTGGGAAGAAGGATGGTGCCGCCATGATGGTAGGAAGTTTTACCCAAAATGTCTTCAGTAAACTCCACTAAATGCACAAAGATTTGGCGTGAGGATTTCTGTTGGTGATTGGGCAGTGACAATGAAGAAGGATCTGTGTTTCAACTGGGGTTCATGTGAGGCATCCCACAGAATATGTGCATAAGCTGGAGCAGAATAGGTTGAGGAAGCAGAACTTAATACTTCCAGGAATTCTTGAAAATGTTTGAGTGGGCTTCACACTGCCCAATCCCCCCTAGATCTCAAGCGGCAAGGAGGCTCAGGATTGATATCTGTGTGTTACAAGAGCTAAATCCAAAATAAAATTGCATGTACCTTAAAAGTAACATATCCTAATCAAGCCAGTGCCAGAATTATTGTGAAACAAGCAAAGTCATCCTTGGAATTGTCAATGTTCTCTCCCTGCTCCTTTGGCTCTCTACACCAATCTTCTCTCTCTACACCAACCAGTATTCCAGATTGATCACAATGTCCCATCATTCCATTGTAGCAAAACCTACTATAGGACTAGGTTATGAATTTGTTTGTGTCCAAGTATAAGAGCCTGCAATGTTAAGACTGCTTCTCAGGAATGTGAACCAGAGCCTTGACGTAAAGGCATGGTGTGCTTACAGTGAAGTTTAATGGATCAACCAGCATGCAGAAGAGGCCCATTTAAGTGTCTTTGAAAACACACCAAGGCAGGAAAATTTAAGTTGGAGTCCTACTACATACCTTATGGCAAAATGTATTTTAAAAAAATTGAAGAATAATATGCTTAATCTTGGAAAGGTTGCATGAACCTTTTGCATTGCAAAAAAAATAAATAACAAAACCAAGGAAATATGACAGTGAAAAAAAATTTGCAACACATAGTGACAAGTAAAGGTCCTGTCTTAGTATGTAATGATTTTTTAAGTTGTTTAACAAATACTTATTAACTGTCTACTATATGTCAGGTATAGTTCGAGGCTTTGCTCTGGTGATACACAGTGGGCAAATGAGACAGATAAAGTCCCTATATTCTGGAGTGTGTGTGTAATGAGGTGTGGGAGGTGTTAAAAAGAGAAACTTCTAACATCTCAATGAACAAAAGCATGAACTGGCAGATCCAATAAAAATAAATATAAAAGATGACAGTTTATACAATGGTATTCAATGATGTACAGTGGAATGTCATTTTCACCTACCAAATTGGTAATGATAGGCTTAATGTTAAGGAAGATGTTAGGGGAAAAGATCTATTTATTGTTGATGAGAACATGAATTGGTGCAACTTTTCTGGGGGTCTATTTGTCAGTACATATAAAAATCTAAAACTCACTTGCCCTTCACCTTGGCAATTCCACAGCTAGGAATTCATGTTCCAGTTACATTAACTCATTGTACAAAGGAGTTAGTATAAGAATTACAAATTTAGAACTGTTTGCAATAAACAAACATTGGAGACAACTTTTCTTTTTAAGTAGGCTCCACACCCAGCATTGAGCCCAACGTGGGGCTCAAACACATGTCCTCGAGATCAAGAGCTGAGCTGAAATCAGGAGTCAGACACTCAACTGACTGAGCCACCCAGGCGCCCCAGGAGACAACTTTTTTTAATAAGGGAGTAGTTCATTCAAATGCATTAAATTCCATCAAAGGAATACAATGCTGATATTAAAAAGGAGCCAGATTCGTATTTGCTGATGTGGAAAGAACTTCTCATCATATTACTAAGTTAAAAAAAAAAAGCAAGACGTCAAGAGCCTCCATTTGTATAAAGAAAAAGGATACACACACACACACACACACACACACACACACAAGGATACATGGGAAACTCTCAAGAGCAGTTAATTTGAAATGGGAGTCTAGGGTGGAAGGAAGGCTCTTCTCATTGCATAACTTCTTTTAAAAAATCACATGTACATATTAGTCTTTCAGCTGAAAAATACTGTTTAATTTTAAAAAACCACGCCCTGAATATAAAGAGTACTTGTAAGGCCAATCGTGAACACTAGAATGCCCCCGAGTTCCCATGAGGCAATGCTGGGACGTAGATTCCCATACAAGGGTCTGCCCCTGCAACCTCAGAGAGGAGGGCCTGGACCCTCCTGGGCCTTTTGGGAACTTGCACCCGGGGCCATGAAGTCCATTCCGTCAGTGGAAATACTCTCAATGCAATACTTTCTGAGACATCTACAAGGCCAGGTCTTCTATGCCAGGGTCAGTAGACTCTTTCTGTAAAGGGTCAAAAAGTAAATGCTTTAGACTGACTGTAGTTTGCTGGCCTCTGCTCTACGCCAGCTCACAGTGGGCAGCAGACAGCCATGAGCAAGGTGATGGCTTTGTGACTTCCCTCCCATTTGCAGATGAGCAGCCTGTCTGGGCCCCCATAGATGGATGACTCAGGGCATGTGCTTCTCTCTGCTCCTCCACCTGCTACACTCCTGGTACAGGAGGTGGAGTCTTAAGTCAGGGTCTGAGTTCTCCATCCTCTTGTGAAAGCACCTCCTAGCCCCTCTGTCTGCCATCTCTCATTTCATCCAGCCCACCCCCACAGAAGGATATTGCCTTCTGGGCAAAGTCTCCCCTCTCTGTCACTTCTAAGAGTTAGAAATAACTGACTTCATCTCTCACTCGAAAAGTAACTTCAGGCTCTCTCTTCCTTTCCTTATTGGCCCTCCAGAACTTAATGTCTACTGGGAAGGTCAACCAAAATCTCCCAGTTCTGGTTCCGGCCTGAGCAGACCTCCCCTTTTGTGAATCTGGCTTCTAGTAGGCTCATTTTCATGTGAGTTCTAGAGTTTCTGTTCCTAGAGCAGCACTGACTACTTGCCCTATGTGCTTTGAATAGTGCCTAGGAAAGAAATGTGTGCACATGGCCATTTTGCGGAAGAACTATCTGATAATGACAAACAGGCACCGGGAAAGAACATTTTTTTTTTTAAATCTAGCAGCAGCACTAGATTAGGGGAGGAACGATTGGTGTTAGCCTCTGGCACAAAAAGACGGGAGACTCCCAAGTCTGATAGACGAGCAAGTTGTCATTATGGCAAAGGATGACAGAAAATTGGGAGGGGGTTTAATTTATTTTACCTGGGCTGCATGAAGCCTTCTTCAGAGTAGAGCAGTCTCCTAGGTACTCGGGTTTCGGGGCAGGTCTGCGGAAGGAAATGAGATGCAGTCAGTGGCGGAGGCTGTGGGAACCACAGCGCTGATGTGGCTGCTTTGTGTCCCGGCCAACTTCCCGTCTGGAACTGGAGCCGGTATGCTAGCCACAGCTGTAGGAGGAGCCATGAAATCCCGAGAAGCCGTGTGGCTTCATGGCATATAACCACCACCTAGCACCAAAGAGTTTTGTTCTCGATTAGTTCCACTGCAGATTAAGACAAGTTACATGTCCATTTCCTTATCTGTGAAGTGAGGGATTGAGCAGCGCTGACAGCCAATGGCCTTTTCAGCCCAAACTTTCTGCAAATTCTCTGACACTGTTGGAAACTTTCCAATTCTAAGCCAGAACTCCAAGCCTAGCTGTTTCTTCATACTTACATCTTCTCTCGGTTGCATCTTCCTATTTTTCTGTCAGCTAACTGTCTTTGGTTCTTTTTTCTGTCCACTCACCTAGAAAGAAAGTGAAATTTCCAAAGTCATTCCGTACTATTGTTTTCTTTATTTAACAGAAAGTTGAGTGCCGGCTGTGTGCCAGGCACAGTGCTAGACCCAAGGGACTCAGCAACCAATGAGTTAGTCACAGTCCTTTTCCTCACATTGCTCATGGTCCAGCCTGAATGAGACAGGTAAACAATAATAAGATACATACCATGAGAGGGAAGGAGAGGATGCTATGGAGAAGTCAAGTCAGGAGAGCATCTCTCCTGGTCTCTGATATCAAGGAAAGTCCTTGAGAAGCAGAGCTGCGAGTGTTGCAGGCAAAGGGGAACAGCATCTACAAAAACCCAGAGGCAGAAGAGAGAATGGCACATTTGAAGAAACAAAAGAAGTTCCAGATGGACAGGGCTCAGAGGGTGAGGGGAATATGGTGACAGGTGAGGTAGGAGAGGTGATCCAGATCACCCAAAGTGACAAGCAATAGCCTAAGGTCCATTGAAAAGTTTTGAGGAAGGGGGTGGCATGGCCACATTTGAATTTTAGGGAGTTAGTTTGGCCTACCATGCTAAGATCAACCCATAAGGGAGGAAGGTTGGACGCGGGGAGCTCTGTTAGGAGGCTGCACCAGTTACCCAGGTAAGGGAGACATGGTGGGCTTAGCAGGATGGGTACAGGTGGGATGGTGAGAGGGGTTGGACAGATGTGTGTTTGACACTCAGAATCCATGAGAGGTTGGTCATGGCAGGGTGAGATGTAGGAGATATTGAGGGTGAGGCCCAGGTTCCTGGTTCTGGGTGGGTAGCAGTCTATGGAGGTAGGACTAATAGGTAGAGTGGTGGACAAAGGGGTAGGAGGACGGAGACAATGAGTTTGGTTTTGAATATGTTGACTTTCAGGTTCTTGGGGACATCACTGTGATATATCCTTTAGGGTCTGTAGCTCAGGAGAAGGCTCTGGCCCATGGACATAAAACTGGAACTCATGGCAATCAAGGTCAAGGCAGGAGGAGGCTATACTGAGACAGAGTGCATGGTGACAATATATGCGAGTCAAGGTCAGCACAATGTGGAACACCCGCATTTAAGGGGTGGAGGCAGGGCAGAGAGAGAGGACCTTTCCAATGACATCAGGGTGAGTGACAACAGAGGTAAATTAGGGGTTGGTGGGGTCAGAGAAGCCCCCAAGGGGAGCACCAGTGCCAGATGCTGCTGCTTGATCAAGGGCGTAAATAACTGGAAATGGTCATTGCCATTTAGCAATGTTTAGCAGTAAGGACGCCTTTGGGGATCATGGTTCAAACATGAAGAGGCATAATGGGGATGCAGACCATGGTGACCAGGAAGGAGGAATGAGGAATCGAACACAGTGCACAGATCTTTCTTAAGAAAGCAAGCGGTGACGAGGAGAGAGATGGAAACAGATGTGTTTGCAGAAGCATTTCTTTTTTTTTTTTTAAAGATTTTATTTATTTATTTGACAGAGACAAAGTGAGAGAAGGAACACAAGCAGGGGAAGTGGGAGAGGGAGAAGCAGGCTTCCCGCGGAGCAGGGAGCCCAATGTGGGGCTCCATCCCAGCACCCTGGGATCATGACCTGAGCCGAAGGCAGATGCTTAACGACTGAGCCACCCAGGCACCCCTCTTTTTTAACCATGTGTAGATGCCATTGGGAAGGAGTCCATTGGGAGGAAGAGATTGTGACTATAGAGGAAACAGGAGGTAGACTGAGCAGAGGAAGTCTCCAGGATGGGAGTGGGGGATGCAGCCTGAGCCACTCCTTCTTCTTCCCTTAGAGCAGAAAGGAGAGGTGGCAGGTACACAGAAAAGGGAACAGACTGGAGGGATTTCTTACTTCAGGACCACTAATCCTTCAAGAATTCCTGCTGCTGTGCCCTTATTCACACTGTTACTTTCACCTGAAATACTCCCCTCACTTGCTTTAGGAAAACCCTACCCACTTACAAGGCCCAGGCAGGAGGCCATCAGCTTCTCTTCTGCTCTGTGCAATTACACACTCGACCCTCTTTATTGATCTCTGAAGGTTACTGTGCTTTTGTGCCTCCTTTGTTTTACCAGGTTGGATGCTCCTTGAGGGCAAGAACTAGGCCAAGCAATTTTTAATGTTGCCCACTGTGCTGGGACACAGCAGATACTCCAAAAGGGCTTTTCAATTCACTGGCACAAAATTGAAAAAATGTTCATCCTGACATCCCACCAACATCTCCTTCATGCTAACGTCTTAGAAAAAGGAATGGATATGCAAAGGCAAACTCTAATCAGGCTGTGTAAGGAGAGCATAGAGTAGGGGCTTGGGGAACAGAGAAGGTGGGGCTAATTCTCGAATCTAACATGCATTAGCTGTTTTGTGCTGGGTGAGTCAGTTAAGAATTTGGGGTCTCCGTTTCCTCTTCCCTAAGCTGGAGTTAATGCCATCCACCTAACCGGGCATAACAAATATTAAGTAGCCTTGTTGCTTAAGACATTTGAAGTCAAGATTTGTGTCTTTCAACCAAAAAAACATCCAAACTTATACGGAATTCCAGAGTAGGAAATTTATGCTTTATATAGGAGGACAGGCCGTGTCTTCGAGGTTGTGGAGGGCTTACAGTGTTTACAGGTGATATGATTATGTGATAGTATGCACTCTGGGAAGTGGTGTGATGTAAGGAAGCATGGCATGTGACTGTGTGGTAGTGTGTAGCAAGCGGTGTGACATATGACAGCATGTGATATGATGGGGTATACTCTGGCACGTAGTATGTGATTAGAGTGGATGATGTGAACGTGTGTAGTGTGCATCGTGCGACACATGGTCTAGGGTAGCCTGTGATGTGACTGTGGTGGTGTGTATTGTATGACACGTGGTATGGGGTAGTATGTGATGTGACCGTGTGGTATCGTGTATTGAGGGACGTGTGACCAGGACGGCACTGGATAGGATTGTGGTCGTGCTCGAGGAAGATTAATCCAGCAGCACAGGATGCTTTGGAAGGGAAAGTAGAAACCAGGAGACAGAGAGGCCTGTTGGAAGCTGTTTGGCTGGACCAGGTGACCATGAAGAGGGCACTGGCAGGAGAGACGGCAACGGGGGTCGATGTGGGAGATAAGACAGCCACGCATGCCACATGAATGTCCTGCAGGCAGCTCAAACTCAACACGTCCCGAACTGAAGTTATTACCTCCCTCCTGGAGTCTATCCTTCCTTCTGCTTTTCCTCACAAATGATGAAACAATCCAACTGCCCAGACAGGAACCTCTGAGTCATCTTGGCCCTGGCTTTCCTGCTCACTCAGCCGCACCATGAACTTGGCCACAGAGAGCTATGTCAATGTCAAGAGGCTTCTGCCTCTGCTCTGCTTTCCTAGGGTTCCCCCAGATCACAGGCCACAGAGCTCACAGATACCGCCAAGCAGAGAGGAAGGCCAAGGGCATATCCTTGTTGACATTTTGGGAACGGGAGGAGGTAGAGAGCAGACAGAGGTATAGAAAGGAAAATAAGAATAGAAACCAAGGACTGACAAAATTTAAAGGAGGCTGGCCCACAACATCCAATCCAATAAAGATGTCAAGGAGGATGACATCTGGAGGAAAAACTGTTCCATAGTTAAAGCTGCGGCTTACTTTTCATCCCATGAAGAGTAAGGGAAAGGCTATGCTTCTATGATATTGAGATGCAGAATACAAAGGCAAAAATTCATGCAAATCATCTTTTTGGACAGTCTACAAAATAGAAAAAAAAAATAAGGAGCAAGTTACTGAATTCAAACTTCAGGAGGTCGAAAGCAGAATCCTTCATTCAAACCATTACAGCAGGTACACATTTCTTTAGTCCACAAACACTGGCGTGGAAAATAAATGTAATTTTTTTTGTTTTCCTACAACTGAATTTTGCTTCTGTCTTGGGTTTCCTTTTCACTTGCAAGCTTATCCAAAACATTCCATGTAATACGGTGCAGCTTCTATGGAAAGCAATAGGTGGTTTCTCCATAATCAATTTAAAGATTAAACATAAAATTGTCATCTGACCCAGCAGTTTCACTTTCAGATAGACAGCCCAGAGAATCGAAAGCAGAAGCTCAAAGAGATAGTGTACCCCATGCTTAGATCAGTATTGTTTACAATAACCAAAAGGCAGAAGAAACCCAAGTGTCCATCAACGGATGAATGAATAAACAAAATTTGGTATACCCATACAATAGAATATTATTCTGCCTTAAAAAGGAAGAAAATCCTGACACATGCTACAACATGGATGAACCTTGATGACATTATGCTTCCTGAAATGAGCCAGATACATAAATACTGGATGATTTATATGAGTTCCCTAGAGTAGTGAAATTCTTAGGGTTTAGTGTTTAATGAGTACAGAGTTTCAGTTTTGCAAGATGACAAGAGTCCTTATGATGATGGTAGCACAATAGGCATGTATTTAATGCCACTGAGCTGTATATTTTAAAATGGTTAAGATGATAAATATTATGTTATGCATATTGTACCACAATTTTTTAAAAAGAAGTGAGAATCAAGAAAGTAATTTAAAAGAAATGGTTAATCTAAAGTATTCCAAAGAAATTCAGTCACTTAAGTGTTATTGTCGAGCTTCTTAGATTTAAGCTCAGGCAATAGAGAATTTTTTGTGTCCCTTCTGTGGTCTCACATGATATCATGGGGGAATAGGGGAGGCAATGAAGTAGTGCCTGGGGCATCTCTTGAGGGCATCCAATGACCTCACCTCTCCAGACCCTCAGGCCCCTGAGATCCCCTGCTAGAGGGTCTCTGCCAGTTTCTGCTGTAGGACTCCTGCTTGTGACCATGACTGTCCTTCAGATCAGCCAGCTTCACGCCCAGCGTGGAGCCCAATGCAGGGCTTGAACTCACAACCCTGAGATCAAGACCTGAGCTGAGATCAAGAGTCAGAAGTTTAACTGACTCAGCCACCCAGTCTCCCCAGTCAGCCAGCTTTTGATGGACACTCTGGTTGCTTCCAATATTGAGCTGTTACAAGGAGTACTTCTATGAACATCTCATAGGTGCTCATGGTGAACATATGTTTGCCCTTCTGTTGGGCATGTACCTAAATGTGAAACCAGGGTATGCATATGTTCAGATTTAGCAGATACTGCCACACTGTTTTCCAATGTGGTTTACCAATTTACGCTACCAGCAGCGCACAAGTGATAATGATTGTCCCACTGACACTAGATGTTTTTTGCCTTTTTCACTGTAATCATTCTGGTGGGTGTGTTGAAGTGATGTAGTGTGGTTTTATTTTTGCATTTCCCTGCTGATGGAGTTGAACCTCTGGGCATAGGTTTATTCACCATATTGATACCTTCTTCCGGAAGTGTCTGCTCAAGTCTTTTGTTCTTCTTCTATTGGTTTTCTTGTTTTTTTTTAATTGATTAGTAGAATTTATATTTACACATAATATTTATACACCATATCTTTATGTATATGTTATATAAAATTTATGGTATTTTAATATACAAACACACATAAATTATGTACAATATATTCTATTAAGCACATGAATCCTTTATTGGATATATGTATTGCAAATAATATAACTCCACTCCATAGTTTGCCTTTCCATTCCTTTCAAGGTATATTTCCATACACAGAAATTAGTAATATTAAAAAATATCAATTTTTTTCCTTGACAATCAGTGCTTTTTGTACCATGTTCAAGGAAACTTTGTCTATACTCATGAAGACATTTTTCTAAAATCTTTATTGTTGTACCATTCATATTTTCATCTGCAGTCCACCTGGAATCGATTTTTGCATGTGGGTGAAATAGAAGCCAAGGGTTTTTTTTTTTCCATGTGGATATTCAGTTGACTGAACACCATTTATTAAAAAGACTGTCCTTTCTTCAATGTACTGCTACTGTCACAAGTCAGGAGACTGTATTATGTGCAGGCCTGTTTATGAATTCTCTCTTCTGTTCTACTGGCCAGTGTGTCTATTCTTTTTTTTAAGATTTTATTTATTTAGTTGAGAGTGAGAGAGAGCATGAGAGCAGGGTGAGGGGCAGAGGGAGAAACAGACTCCCCACTGAGCAGGGAGCCCGATGTGGGGCTCGATCCCAGGACCTTGGGATCATGACCTGAGCCAAAGGCAGACGCTTAACAGATAGCCACGCAGGTGCCCATAGTGTGTCTCTTCTTGAGTCAGCATCACACTCTCTTATTTATTGTCATTTTTTTGGTGGTCTTGGTGTCTAATAGTGAAGGTCCCCAGCTTTATTCATTGCTCCTCTTCAAATGCACCTCAATTATTTGTGTCCCTTTGCAATTCCATCTTCACTTTTAAATCAGCTTTTTTTTTTCAAAAAAGCAAAAGTGAAACATTACTTTATTCCAGGATTTCTCAAAACCTTTAATAATGTACATGAGAAATTTAAATCAGCTTTTTAAATTTACACACACACACACAACCTGCTGGGATTTTGATTAAGATTGTATTCAATCTGTTGATAAATTTGGTGAAAATAGTTGCATGTTGACAATACTAAGTCTTTCAATTCATGATCATGGCGTATGTTTCCGTTTATTTAGATCTCCTTTAATTTCCCTCAATAATGTTTTGTAGTTTCCAGTGTAGAAGTCTTCAGTAATTTTGTTACATGTATTCCTAAGCATCTTCATGCTTTCTTAATTTTCTATGTCATAATTATCTATTCGTTTGTTATCTTACTAAATCCAAGTATTGATTGTAATAGTGCATAGGGATTCTTTTGAACTTAATTTTCTATTTGTTTCTGGCATGTGGAAATAAAATTGATTTTTTTATGTTGACCTTGTATCCCGTCATCTTGCTAAGCCCAATTCTCAATTGTTTGTAGATCTTTCAAATTTTCTGTGTACACAATAACAATATCTTCAAATAAGCATTTTTTATTCTCAATTATTAAGCATTTTATTTCTTCTTTTTTTTTTTTTTTTTTTTTTTTACTTTACTGCACTTGCTAGAATCTCTGGGATAAGTTGAATAGAAGCTGTGAAACCACATCTTTGTCTCATTCCCAATCTCAGGGGCAAAGTTTTTTTTTTTTTTTAAGATTTTATTTATTTATTTGACAGAGAGAGACAGAGCGAGAGAGGGAACACAAGCAGGGGGAGTGGGAGAAGGAGAAGCAGGCTTCCCGCCGAGCCGGGAGCCTGATGTGGGGCTCGATCCCAGGACCCCGGGATCATGACCTGAGCCTAAGGCAGATGCTTAAGGACTGAGCCACCCAGGTGCCCAGTCAGGGGCAAAGTTTTTAATAGTGCATTTAACTGTGATGTTTACTGTAAGACTTTGTTTTCTATTGTTTCAGATGAGAAATCTGCTATCATTCAAATCCATGTTTCTCTAGAAGTAATGTGTCCTTCCTCTCTGGTTGCTTTCAAGTTTTTTTTTCCTTATCTTAGTTTTCAGAAATTTAATTTCGGTGCATCTTGATGTGAACTTCTTTGGGTTTATCATTATGTGTGATTCTCATAGCTTCTTAGACCTGTAGGTTTGTGTCATCAAATTTGGGGTGTTTCCAACCATATTTCTCTGAAAACTTGCTCAGCCCTGCTCTCTTTCTCTCCTTTGGGAACTATAACAAGACAAACACTAGCTCTTTTGTTATTGTCTTACAGGTAACTGAGGTTCTGTCCCTTTTTTATCAGTCTGTTTTCTCTGTATGTTCAGATTAAATACTTCTATTGATCTGTCTTTAAGTTCACTGATTCTATCCTTTGTCTTCTCCACTCTATAACAAACTCATCCCTGGGCTTGTTCAGTTATTTTGTTCCTCAGCTTTATAACTGACTTGGATTCTTTTTTGTTTTTATAACTTGTTTCTTCACTGAGACTTTCTATTTTTTCATTAATTCAATATAATTTATAATTGTTTTTTGAGGCATTTTTACCATAAGTTCTTTAAGATCCTTTTCAGATAATTCCAACATTGGATTCACCTCATCATTGACATCTGTCTTTTCTCATTCATCTTTGTGATTTTTCTGGGTCTTGCTATGACTAGTAACTTTTTTTTTATTGTATCCTGGACATTTTGGATATTATATTTTGACACTCAGGATTCTATATAATCTTATTTAGCAAGTAGCCCTCCTCTTGAGGTGTAAGGTAAGTATGCTCAGCTTCCCTCAAGACAGTGCAAAAGCAGGACCCTGTCTCACACTGCTTCAATGAATACCAGAGGGAAGGTGGTGAAACCAAATGGTGACTACTCCTGCCTACCACCTCCTCATCATATCCCATTGCCGCTGGGTGAGGGTGGAGGCTCTGCTCTTCACTGGACCCCATAAACACTATCTGGGTGGGGGATTTAGAGCATTGCCTGCTTCCATCAAGCAGGGATGGGAGATCACCTGCCTGCTTGGTTCCCCCAACACTACCCAGTAGTCCAACCATATTGTCACTAACTTCTTCTGCCAGCTGAGGGATGGAAGATCAGCCTCATGCTCAGCCCCACAGACACAACCTGGCAGGGGAAATCAGAGCATGACACCTGCTTCGGTGAAAAGTGGGGTCGTGCAAGAAAAACATACTAGAGGGGCGCTTGGGTGGCTCAGTCAGTTAAGCGACTGCCTTCGGCTCAGGTCATGATCCTGGAGTCCCGGGATCGAGTCCCGCATCGGGCTCCCTGCTCGGCAGGGAGTCTGCTTCTCCCTCTGACCCTCCCGACCCTCCCCCCTCTCATGTGCTCTCTCTCTCTCAAATAAATAAAAATCTTTAAAAAAGAAAAACATACTAGAAACTTCAGAGAGAGCTGCATGTTTTCCATTTGTGTTTGGCTAGAGTGTAGAGGGTATTGTCAAAAAGGTTTTCTGTTGACAGGCTATCCTTTCCCCAGGCCTTTAGCTGGGAGAGCATGTTTTCATGTATGTCTGTTGGAAATGCTGGGCTGGGGGCTTCTGCAGTGTCCTATCAGACATACATGGGAGGCAATATGGAAACCCAGGGAATACACCACCACATTGTTCCTGAAATCCCAAGGATCCTGGAAAACCTGCCTTCTTCTCTCCACCTTTCAGAAACCTGTATCCTTGTTTGTTGTATTATGTCCAGAGTTTTTAGTTATAAGGGGGAGGATCAGGAAGAATGCGTTACTGTACCAGAAGTCCCACATTGTTCAATTTTCATTCTGTATTTAAATAGAAAAAACACTAGATTTTTCATATTTGATTTCTATTCTATTTTTATGAAGACTTTTAATTTAGACTTCTCAATCTGCTTTGTTCCAAGTTGGCAACTAAATGTGAGGTTTTTAATCATTTTTGCTACCATCTCTTCTAGTAAGACCTGTCTGCAGTGGTGTATGGCACTTCCATTTTATAGGAAAAACTAAAAGCCTTGATTTGCAGGAACAGAAATACTACTCTCACGCTTGATCTCAAGCTCTAACAGGAAGTTGCTGGATGTGGAAGGTGGGAAAGGCATACACAAATGGCTCCTGTGAACCTGTATGAGCTGGCTCCAGAACACCCCCAGCTGTGTGCAGTCTTCTGTGCTCCTGTGTTTCTCTGTTTCTGAAAGAAACCCCACAAAGTGTTGGATGTTCATACTTTCTCAGTTTTTTAAACTTATGTTTTGATCCTTTTACTACATTTTAGGCATTGCTGTGGAGTTTTATTGTTGTTCTATGCCACGGTCCTTCCCCTGACGCCTTCTTACATTATCTTTAGTTGGGGCACGATCATATTTCGATGGTCTTGGTTCTAATCAGCACACTATCTTTGTAAGGACATTCTTGTGACTCTACCTTCAAAAATATGTCTACCTCCACTCCTACTACCAGTGTAGACATTATCGTCTCTTGTGTGGCTCTTTGCAGAAGCCTCCTCTCTGATCCCTCTGTGCCACTCTGAACTAATTATAATCTAACCCCCAGAGAGGAGCCAGGGTGAGCCTGTTAAACACAAATCAGATCATAATACTCATTGGCTCAAAATCCCGCTGCATTATCCCATCTCAGCGTAAAAATCAGAATCCCTTCATAGTTTGTAAGACCCTCTTGTTTATCTTCTGTCCTACTGTTTTCCCAGTCTCCCTTCACTCCAGGCACACTGGCCTCCTAACTGCTCCCGGAACACACCAGGTGTGTCCCTCCTCCGGGCCTTTGTCCCCGCTATTCTCTTTGCATGACACACTCTTCCTATCCACGTGGCTCCCTCCCTCTCCTCCTCCCAGTCTTTGAGCAAATGTCTCCTTCTTAATGAGGCCCATCTTGCCACCCCATTTAAAATCACAACTCACTCCCTAGCCCCCTAGCTCCCTATTATACTTCTTTTAGTCCCCAAGGTATCTTACCAGTTTCTACTGTAGGAGATCATTCCCTTATTTATTGGGTTTATTGTTATTTGCTCCTCCCACTAGAGTGTGATCTTTAAGATTCAGGGATTTTGTTTACTCTTTCCATCAACTTATAGAGTGCCAAGCATGTGTAGATATTCATGAAATATCTGCTGAATTAATGAATAAAAAAATTAAAAGATACTAACTAAAGATGTGATTGAGGAGAAGGTGGAGACAAAACCACATGTTTTCATGATCAGGATTTTGACAAATGGTACATTTTAACTCTTCACTTAGTCTTCCCTGGAGAAGAACCTACAAACTTGACTCTTAACACCCACATTATTGTTATCAAGAGAAAACAGTTAACTATATCATAGCCAGGACCTTTACCTGCTGAGTTTTCTGCCCAGGATCTTGAGTTGGAGGAGATGCTCATCTTGTCTCATCAGAGCTTTGACTACGCAAACTCAATCATTATACTTTAATTCAAAACATCAAGCCTTTGTCCCCCTTAACTCCTTCCCCCTGCCCCAAAATCGTGGAATAAACTTGTTTCAGACATGAGAAGAGAAAAAGCAAAGCAGGAAGGAGAAGGAGGAGAAAGGAGAAAGAAAGAAGGAATTTACAAAATTTTACTTTTCTCAAAGACACCAACTCACCTAGGAGTACCAACCACACATCTCTGCTCCCACCCTCCACCTTTGATTCAGTAAAAAAAAGCTATAAAAACATCAACCTAACCTCAGCTCAACTCACTTTTTAGTGATTGGTGCAAAATATACATTTTTAAAGTATATTAATTCTTCATAATGAAATATATTTAGTCCTCCACAGATTTTTAGGAAGGTATAATTCACAATTTCAAAAAATAATAGAATTTAACATTATTATGATTGGGTGCCAAAAACAAACACAAACAAACCCAAACTAGCTAAGAATACCCCTTCATGAAGGTTTTAGGAACCAGAATGAAAGCAATTGAAACTACATTTTCTTTTCATTATCAGTGAGTGTTATTACTTTCCATTTTGTGTATCATTTGTGTGTGCAAGTTGCCTGCCAGGGCCTTGTAGAATGGGCAGCTGGCCATTGTATTAGCGGTGTGTATGTGTGTGAATGCTGCCACTCTGTCTAGATTTAAAGTAATAGGTAATAAACTCAAATCCATTCAGAGTCCAAGTAAGTACTGTAGATGAGTGCAACAGTGAGTTGGCGCTCATAAGTGAGCCCTGACCGGGGCAGATGCCACCGACATCCAGCCATGTTTCTGTTCAGGATTTGGCTCCAGCGTATCCAGATCATCCCATTAAAACAAAAGAGAGAGAGAGAGAGAGATCTGTATTTATATGAAATCTGATTTACCTGCTGGCAACTATTAGATTTTACCATATAAAAGTCACTTATACAGATCAAAATCAGCCAAATAATAATTTTCATGTGGCATGGCATACTGAGTAAAGGTCTCCAGGATTACCCTGGGAACCTGTAAATATTACCTTATATGGGAAAAAGGTCTTTGCCAATGTGATGAGTTAAGGACCTTGAGATGGGATATTATCCTGGATTATTTGGGAGGGCCCTAAATGCAATCACAAATGTCCTTATGAGTGAGGAGAGAGTGATTTCACACAGAAGGGGCAAAGGCAATGTGACCAGAGATTGGGGTGATGTGGCCACAAGTCAAGGAATGCTGGCAGCCCCTGGAAGCTAGAACATTCAAGGGACGAGTCTTCCCCTAGAGCCTCTGGGGGAAGCGAAGCCCTGCCAACATCTTGATTTTAGCCCAGTGAAATTGATTTTGGATGTCTGGCCTCCAAAACTGTAAGAAAATAAATGTGTGTTGTTTTAAGCCAAGTTTATGGCGATTTGTTACAGCAGCCACAGGAAACCAATACATATGGGTTGACAATACGTTCTATGGGTTGATATACTTGAATTAATTCAAATATAGATACATACACATATATACACATATGTACATACATGTGTGTTTGTGTGTATGTATAAAAACAACATGTAGGCCAAAGAAAGGGTATTGCAAGGTAGACCTGTCCCTCAGACAATTACTTTGTGTCTGTTTTAAACAGTTTGTTATTCATCTTCCTCTTATTTATGGTGACTGTGTGCTACACCTTCATCAAACATACATTTGAATCACCGTCAAAGGAAGGTAAAAGATTTTGCCAAAACATTACTTAAGGCTTTGTATTTCCCCACATACCCATGCAACGGCTTACTGAGTCCAGATATTCTTTACCTTTGGTGCATTCATTGAGCCAAGAATGACCTCAAATACTGTCTTTAGATTCAGTTTATTAAGTGCGGGAAAAGACATACCTGGTCAGGAGGGAGAAGAAACTGCAGGCAAAAGCAAAACCTATTAATTTCATAGTACAGGGAGGGAGATCCTCAAGTCTGGCTGCTGTCTTTGCTAGAGCACTTGGGCGCTGGAACTGGCCTCTGGCACTCGCTTGCGGTATTTTCGGCTCTACGATCTCAGCTCTTGGGCTTCCACGACGTTCCATTTCTGTCTCCCTAAAATAAACGCTACTCTCGTGCTGCCTCCAATGTGTTGCTACTGTGCAACCGGAAGTAGTTCCGTCGCTTCTTCCGGAGTCAGCTCAGCAGTTTTACCTCGGCAGTGAAGTGCAGCAGGGTTACCCCAGTCCCACTGAGACGAGAAACTACGGCAGAATGTGAATCCATGCACTGCTTCCGCAGGAAATTCTCACTGTCAATTTCAGCTGAACCAAAAAGTGCGCTTAGTGATGGAATGGATTTATATTCCCTTCCGAGTTCTCTGTCTTGTTAAAGGTAACCAGCAGTGTGAGGAATGGCAGCCCGTCATCCGACCTCACTGAGAGTAGCGCTGGTCCAGAGCTTCCCCAGGGAGAGAGAGCTCTAAGGGTGTCATTAGTTTCTCTCTTTCCCTGCTTCCTCACAGAAGGCAGAGACAGGACGGGAGAAAGTTTCAGCATCACAACGATGCTGCTAGTCTGCACGAAATAGACCATTTTCTTTTTAATCATAAGGGAATAATTTTTCTCCACTTAACCATCAATTTTGTCCTTTGAAGTCAGATCTTGTGCTAAGTCCAATTTGCACGGACTAGTCCTGTAGGAAACTTCTAATCACTCACAGGATTGGCCTATTTCTGATGCAGAACTGCCTTGGTCCCTGAAGGGAATCACATGCACTTACCTGGTACATTTAGCAGAGGAAAACTTTAAAAAAAAATAATTGAAAATCAGATTAACAAGGTTTTAAGCAGAAACATGACACAGCTTTCCTTGCTCCTTCTTCCAGGGGGTGGGGAGGAGATGTGTCTGGAAGCGCTTTTTATTTTATTGTATTTTATTTATTTATTTTTAAAGATTTTATTTATTTGACAGAGAGAGACACAGCGAGACAGTGAACACAAGCAGGGGGAGTGGGAGAGGAAGAAGCAGGCTTCCCACGGAACGGGGACCCGGATGCGGGACTCGATCCCAGGGCCCTGGGATCATGACCTGAGCCGAAGGCAGACGCTTAACGACTGAGCCACCCAGGCGCCTTGGGAGCGCTTTTTAAATTGGGACATTTTCGAAGGTCAAAGGGAGGAGCCTTCAAGCTTCTTGGCATGTCTGCTGATGTCTCTCCCAGCACTGTGCTGTCGGGTACCTGAGGCATCTGCTCGAGAGTCAGGAGGACTTTTTTTGTCCGAATGAAACCAGATGGAAACAGCAGTGGGCTAATTAAAAAGTATTTAGTTGAGACCTTCCAGGGTTCATAACACTGGATTGGGCATGTACGTAGGAAGAGATTACATTCATTACAGGGATTAGAAATAAGGAGAAAAAACAAATACCAGAAAAGAAAAACTAGACCACCAAATAAGACAGAAACTGTATCAATGCCAAAAATATTTTTTCTTTCAACTCTGGAAATAGACCTGCCAAGTTCTCTAAGAAACATGTATTTTAAACTGTTGGAAAACACAAAAGCAAGCTTAAAAGTAATAAGGGGGCATGTGTTAGAAACTAGGACTTCTAATAAGCATTTTTGTGTTATTATTAAATAGCTCTGTGCTTCCAAATGTTTGATTATCAAAGTCTCTGTTATTAATTAAAGCTAAGTGTGTACCATGAATTAGGCCAAAGGGGAGCATCCGAATTCTCAGTACATACCTGAAAAGATTGAATCCCTCTGTGCTCCTACCAATTCTGATTCATGCCACGCTAGGATTCTCTTGCTTCCCACCTACCTATGTACGTTTTTTCACATGGTATCTGCCTTCCTCATAGGACGGTAAGTGATGAGCTTCAAAGATAAATATCCATTCACTTATTTATTTAATACATTTTTATGGAGGACCTGTTTATGCCACATAATATTTCAGATGCCTCAGGTGCCTTAATGAACAGATAGAGGAGATCCGAACTTCTACAGAGTTTATATTGTAGGAAAATTGTGCAATGTAACAAATGGACAAACGGACACCTCATTCAAAGGATGGCTGCTCATTTTCTACCTGCCCTGGGTATTTCAGACTCTTGATTGCAATTGTAATTGGGGACCACCTGGTTCGGATTTATCTCTGTCATGTTTATCTCATTTAATGCTATTTATTTTCAGACATAATGCAGTCGTTCACCATGAGGCCAACCAGGCAACCAGCATGGAGCAGAGTATCTTGGAGGAGCAAACAAGCTCCACTCAGTCTGTGCTTAAAGTGTTCTGTCAAGAATTTGATGCCACTGTGACACTCATTCCTTCCTTTACAATTTATTTTTCCTTCCCCCCCCCCCCTCCGCCCCACATGCTTTTATCCTTGGTATGCTGATATTTCACAATGATGTTACAGAGTTTGAGTCTTCTGTCATTCACTGGGGCAGGTACTTGTTGGGCCTTTCTAACAGGGAGACATGTATCTTTGAGGTCTGAGAAATTTTCTGGTATGCTTTATTTAATAAACACATCCCCCCTGTTGCTGCTTTAAAAACAACAACAAAAAATATCCAAACCTTCTGTAATTCCTAATAGTCTGATATTAGATTTTCTGATCTATTTGTTTAATTTTTATATTTTTCTCTCATATTTTTATGTCATTGGCTTTGGATTTATCTTCTTCAGTATCGCCCAGACTTTATATTTCAAGACTCTCATTAAATTTTTAACTCAATTTAATTTACTTTCAGGAATCATCTTGTTTTTTGTTCCTTTTTTCTAGTTTCCAACCTGGTTTTGTTACCAAATGCAAGGGCAGGAACAAATGAACAGTGAGCAGGGATTAAGGTGAGGTGAGTAGGCACCCTTTTCCAGCGCCCAACTTAAGGTGATACCAAAAAACTCAGAATTAGAGAAGGTGGAATTCAGGTTACAAAATTAAGACAATAATACTCTGGTTTCTCTTCAGATCGTAATAAAGGGACATTTCATAGTGCTCCCATGACAATTATGTATACCCTCCAAATATTATCAGCAATTATTTAAAAAAAAAAGTTGAAAGACACCAAGAAAAAAGGAAATGCACATATAGTTTGAGACTTTAATTCACCTCTGCCAGGTGATGAAGATCAAGGACACACAACTAATCATACAGAAGTGAATAGTACTATTAGATTGCTATATTTCAAATTCTGTACTCTAAAAATAAAAATAAAACTTATTTCCTAGTGCCTATACTGCAGCTTTAACAATTGACCATAAAAATTGAAACCATAGGAAAAAACACCAATATATCCCAAAATGTAAAATAACACAGATAATAGTCTCTGATTATAATGCAGTAAAACTAAAAATTAACAGCAACGTGACAAATTTTTTTCCTCCCAGAAATTACAAAATGGGAATGCCAACCAAAATGTCTTATAATTTAAACATAATTTGTCAGCACAGTTAGATATGGCTAAATCTGCTCAGAAAAAAAATGTTCATAGCCTTAAACAATGACATCAATAGGCAAGAATGAAATGATTAGCTGAAATATTTTGAAAAAAATATATATAGGCCAAAAGAAAATGGAAGAATTCATAAAGATAAAAAGTACATTGAAACAGAAAAATATTAAAATTAATTTTTAAATTTTAAAGCTAGGACTTTGAAAAAAAAGACTAGAACAGATAAGTCACAAGATAAGGAAATAAGGGGAAAAATTACAAACACAAAAAATAAAAGGAAACAGGCACATAAGCTGGGAAATTAAAGAAATGCTAAGAGACGATTTTGCTCAACTCTGTATAATGGGCTTTTTTCAGGAAAAACTTTTAACAAAATTGACCTCAGAAGAGACAGAATAATCTAAACAGACTGATATCTTTTTTTTTTTTTAAGATTTTATTTATTTATTTGAGAGAAAGAGAATGAGCAAGAGAGCCTCACCTGGGACCTTGATGGAAATGCCAAGTCTTGAGACCCACCTCCCTCCCAGCCCTAAGGAAGCAAAATCTGCATTTCAATAAGATCCCCAGGGGATTTGCAAGTGTGTTACTGATTGAGAAATCTTCCCTCTGGAGACATCTTGTATGCTTAAGAGATACCATTGAGGGGATAAAGCAAGGTGGCCAGGGGAAAGGGACGCCCTCAGTATTTCTGTGAAATAATCTTTACCTCTCAAAAACACATGTCGCACATATAACGAAAGGTGAGCTGGCCGTGGGAAATCATCCACAAGTAGTCCATATGGCACGTTCAGGGGAAAATAAGACTTTGAGCCCATCCAAGGGAGACTGGCAGGAATGCAGCTTGCGAAAGCTCCAGACCAAATGGAGATGGGAGTTGCCCAGGAGGGCACAGCTGGAAGAAGATATGTTTCCTTGAAAAAAGAAATTTCCAGGTATCCAGGTAAATCCACAGGAGACGGAGACTTGGGGTTGCATAATGCTGTGCCGACAGAAAGGACAAATTTGAAAAATGCTCAGCATATTCTCCTAACAACCTCCTGTGGGGAGGGGGAGTTGACAGGCGTTTCTAGAAACAGATGCTAAGCACGGCCCCACCTTATTCCGGGTGTTGGGAGCGGTCCCAGAGAGCCTGACCCAGGCACCTCTGCCACAGGGCGGGGAAGAATGGTCCTGGGAGGAAATCTGAGACATTCTCTAATTATGCTAATGGTTGAAAGAACGAGAAGGGAAAATCATAGAGATTCAAACACAGTCTGTCATAGCCCTTCCCTATGTGTTCAGAAAGGGAGAGGTGAACTGTTACCAAGCTGAAGATGATTTTGTCTGCTTACAACATAATAGATATCCATTGCGGGAAAACTGGAAACAAAAGGTCAAAGAAAGTAAAATTTATCCACAATCTCATTACCTATATTATATTTTAGTATGTAGCTGGTTTCCTTTTTTGTTTGTTTGTTTTTTACATTATTTTAAAGGGTTTTTTTTTGTAATTGCACAACAGAGGGATGTGAACATGCAAAAGTTCAAACTGGATAGGATAGGCTATAGGGGAAAAATTATACAGGGTAGGGCTATATAGGATAAACTAGAGGATAGGCTATATTGGATAAACTATAGAGGACAGACTCTATAGGAGAGAACTATATAGATATACTATGTAGGATAAACTATACAGGATAGGCTACATAAGGCAAACTATATAGGATAGGCTATACCGGATAAATTATACAGGATAGAATAATAGAAGTCCTTCTTTACTCTCATTCTCCACCCCCATCTCCATCCTACTCCGTAACCAAGGAGAGCTATAAAAAAAAAAAAAAGTCCTTTCTTTATGTGTTTGTATTCTTTATAGACACACACACAAACATATTTTCTGTGGTAGTTTGTTCACTACATATGTGGACTCATACCCTCTTCATATTGTTCTGTATCTTGCTTTCATCCTTTTAACCATATGCTTTGAAGAGTTTTTCCATGCTGGCAGTTGGAGAGCTCTCACCCTCTGAAATGCTGCATAGTATGCCATTGTATGGCTACGTCACAGTTTATGCAATTATATAATTATATACATATCAATAGAAACTATTGATAGGTAGTGTAACTATCCCCTTTTCCAATATTATAATTAATATGGTGATGACATACATATGCATGCCTCTGTGCTCATGTGCCAATATTTGTGTAGGATAAATTCCTAAAAGAATTTTTGGTGCAGTCTCTGCATTTAAACTTTGATTTTTTAAAGATTTATTTATTAACTTGAGAGAGAGAGAGAGACCACACATGGAAGCACGTGCGGAGGGGAGGGGCAGAGAGAGAGAGGGAGAGAGAATCCTCAGGCAGACTCCCCACTGAGCTCAGAGCCTGGCGTGGGGCTCAAACCCAGGACCCTGAGATCATGACCTGAGCCAAACCAAGAGTCTGATGCTTCACCAACTGAGCCACCAAGGCACCCCTGCATTTAAACTCTTGATGATTCTTTGCAGCTTGCCCTCTAGTAAAGGACAATTTATAATCTAACCAACAGTAGCTATTTCTCATACTTATTCTTACTTTTCCTAAAATATTGCCAATCTGGTGAGCTAAAGACATTATTTTATTGGTTATATAATTTGCCTGTCCTCCATTATGAATGAAGTTGCCAAGAATTTTCTCAGCCACGTGTGGTCATTTTTAGTTCTATGAATTGTTTGTTTGCCCCAATGCGATTTTTCTAATGGGTTGTTTGTCTTTTGGGTATGGATTTGTAGAAGATTTTTATATATTATAAATTACCTTGTCCATGTATTTTGCCTTAATATAAAAGATTTCTGTGACCAAAAAAAATAGTAGAACTTGATGGAATCACAGCCTATTGAAGCTTGGAAGGGACCAAATTGGCAAGACCATTTATTCTCTGGAGTTCAGTCAAGTAAATGAGTTCCACATGATGGTAATAGAAGCTTCCCACCATCCCCAATGACAAAAGGCATGAAAGCTGGCCACAAGAATTCATTCTTACAATGGCCATTGATATATATGGGATTAGTTTGTCAGTTGGCTTCTGAGCACAACTTTTCTTCTGAGATCAAACACTTTGCCTCTACAGCACCTGGATTTCATGCTGTGGTGTATATTCAGAATAGGAAGACAGTGCCTTTCTACGAAAAAATCATGTTTGTTTTTACCTTCTTTTTTCGGTGATGCTTACAGAAGTGTTTTAAATAAGATAGAATTTAAAAGGAGACAAGGAAAAGAAAGTAAGGGCAACTTTAGTGTTCTGAAATGAGTGCCCAAAGGTTCTGCACAACTGCTAGAAGGTGATTGCACATTTGGTCCAAGTGTCCTCAAGCTTAAGTTAAGGGAATCATGATCAGAGCAAGCTTCACATTGTTTGTATGATACAAGTGTACCAGTTCCTCAAGGAAAGCATAGATTTTCCTAGCACTGAGGCCTCCTGAAGGAAATACTATGTGACAAGAAGTATACTACCTTTAGAGTAAATTCCTTAAAGAGTTTCATAGTTATGTTCTCTCAGCACCAGATTAAGCTAGAACAACAGAAAAGTTGGGTAAAACATTTTTTCAAGTGAAGAATTTTTTTGTTTTACTTGAAAAATGAAAGCATGTTTGAAATTTTCCACAATACAATGTTAACAATAAGCAGTAAGCAAGTGGGTGCAAATGTGGATGCCTCACTTAAAGCAGACCGTATACATGAGAGGAGGAATATATAAAATGGAACATTTAAGGAGAAAGGACATAATTTTCAGAAATACTCATCAAAGGATTATGTCCCATGATATTTTCTGCTAACCCATTTAGAATTTGAATCTGTTTTCAGACGTACTTGTGCAACTTTACGACATCCTTCCACTGTCCAGATAGAGGTGCACATACAAAGACTCCTAGGTAAGGGTGGACAATGACATTCAGAAATTACCACAGGCTGTGGTTTAGCGAAAGAAGCTCACCACTGGAGAAAGAACCAGAGATACAATTTCCTCTTCTAATGATTCTGGGCACACACACAAGGGGATTGAGCTGAGTGGTCAGTTGCCAACATACAGATTAGTGGCATAGTGTGAAGGGCAGGGCTTCTGAGAGTTGATCACGTCAGTGGATGAAGAAGGGGCACTGTCTTCTTTCCCCCTTTCCACCCATTGGGCCCAGTAGTGAGTTTCTCTCATCCATTAGGCAAGCCAAGAACTACTAAAATGCCATTAGATGCCCAGAGTCCTGGTCTGGGGCCAGCTCAGTGCCAAGAACTGATGGGGCTTTCCCAGCACCATATGCTTAAGACCAAAAACTTGGGTGTGGGCTTTAAGTGGGGGGGATAGGTAAGTCAGACCACATGTTTTCCTTTTTTTTTTAAGCAATGAAGGTCTAACTCAGTGGTTCTCAAATTGAGGCTCCCAAAGCAGTAGCAGTAATGTCACCTGGAAACGTGTGAGAAATATCAATTTTCAGGCCCCACCCTAGAATTATCACATCAGAAATTCTGAGGGCAGAGCCCAGTGATCTGTATTTTAACCAGGATTCCAGGTGATTCTGATGCACACTCAAATTTGAGACCATGAGTATAACTTGAAGAAGTTGCTTTCCTGTGACCCAAACCATCCCACTCTTCATTAGGATGGGGGATGAGCTAAAAATAGTGTTGCTTTGTCTTCTATTTGCAGTTTATCACCCTATGGTTACATCTGCTTCTCAGGCAGATCCATTCCATGGAATGGTGAGTACTCTAGAGGTGTGATTTGGGGAATTGTGCCCTGTTGGCCATAATATTATCTAATGGGACCCTGAGCTTACCCTAGTTTTCCACAAAATTCATAATTTATCTGTCTCTAAAACAGTCAAGCTAGATTATTTATAGCCTAAAGAAGCTAGCCACAGCATAGTTCTAAAAAAAATCCACAGTTAGCATCAGTAAATGGTGTAAAGGCTCATATGTTGCTAGAAAAAAAAAAAAAAAAAAAACCAAAAAAGAAAAAAAGAAAAGGGCAGAAAACTTCTCAGAATGAGATGTTTGGTTTATTCAAGTTGTGAAATATAGAAATCCAGACTGCTTGTTAAGCTCGAAATAGTAACACTGCTCCCATGTAGCAAGGATTGAAGGAAGCATTTTGGTCCACACTCTACCTCCATGAAGGAATCAACGAGGTACCAGGTACCTAGAATTGGTGTCTGAATTGGAGAATGCTATGGCCAAATTCTTACTTTACCACAGTCGACCAAACACATTTTGTCTTTGATGTTCTAGAGTTTGGTTCCATGTATCAATCTGCAATGTTAAAGCCAATGCTCCAGAAAGCAACTGTGAGATGCTCCCATTTTTGGGCTCCTATCAGACGAAAGAGTGACTGGTTGCCTAAGTATTTTTAGAGCTAAGGGTAACTGAGTGGTGGATTGAGTCAGGAAGTCACATAAAAGAAAATTCAGGTTCGTGATTTATTTATTTCTATCATGCAGTTGCCAGTGCTATTAAAATAATGTCAAGGACATAATGATGAACTTAATAAGATATTGATGGTGGATCTGACAATGGGTTAGTGCCGAAAGTAATGAAATGTCAGGGTAAAGTGCATTATGTGCTCCCTTGCATCATTAAAGTGACTCCAGGCAAACGGAGAAGTGGCCCTGAGACTTCCTTCAGATACACTAAATGGCCTCTCTTCCACTAAAAGCTCTCCGGGTCTTCTCTTGGGATGAAGGATCAGGACTGAAACTTCTGTATCTAAGGGAGAAAAGAGGCAGAACCCAAGCAAGTCTAATCTAGCTCAAGCACACTACCTCTCACGTGCGCACATCTTTACAAAGCCAGGCCGGTTAGTATGATGATGTCTCAAAAAGCAAACCATGCCAATATTTCATGAAGGGCAACAGAGGCCCCAACTTTACTTAATTCCCAATTGCTTTTCGGTCTTTGCATTTTGAGAGTTCTTCAACATGGCCTGATGTGCGGGCTCTCTGTATTCATAAAACTAAATGAATAATTGTCAAGTCTACAGGAAAATGTAATGACATCAGAAAGGAGAAACGAGGGAGAAGGAGTAAGAGAGGAAAAAGGGGTGAAAATAAAGAAGACAGAGAGAGAGAGTAAAGGAAAAGGAGGAGACAAGGAGAGAAGAAGGGCAGAAAGATTGGATTACATAACTTATTTCAAGAGGAGATGACAAATCTGAACGTTTCCTTTACTGTCACACTAACCCAGCCCACCAACTACTCAACTTTGAGTTCATTTTGATTGGGAAGTCAAAAAGAATGAAGTACATTCATTTCTGAGTTCAGTACCTAAATCCTGAGTTTAGGATCATGCCTCCATTCCTAGGGAACCAAAAGCCACCTGTGCTGGACGTGTATTTCCAAACTTAGCTGATAATGTCAACGGTACATCAAGGATGCCCACCAAGACACAGAGCTTTGCACTGATTGCATCATTATACTTGAAAGAGGCTTGAAATGAAAGCAATATAAAACTTTTTAATTATGATGAAGGGTTTGCACTTGACAATGTACAGTTGATTTTCATTATTCACATTAATTATATTCTATAAAGTTGCCTCAGACATAGAATTAGCTAATACTGAACATTGCTCCTAACGGGAATATAGAGTTAAGTTCCTACGAGACTATGGTCACAACATTTTTGTCACCTGATCAGTATATGGTCATGTTTAACGTATTTCTATTTAAAGACAACATCAATGTATGTGTGTGTATATGTGATATATATGATTCATTAGCATATATACATATGATTGATTAACATTGAATTCATGCCAAACAGCAATATAACTCATGTTTGAATGAAGCTCATCTAACACACTTGCTTCCTCCATAAGGCATATCATAGTTTTGTGCTTAGGAACACTAGACAACTGTGTTCGGGGGCCACTTTAAGTGAAAGCACCATCAAAAAGCACAAAAAAAATGCAAAAAATGACACTTGTTTATAGCAGCAGCCCCTTTTTTGAGCTCAGCTAGGAACATGCACATTGGGTTACTCAAATTTTTCACTGGTCTGCACATGTCTGCAAATGACAGCAAAGTTACAGGAGTATTGACTTTGGAATTAGCAGTACATTTTGGCCACTAGGCATAATCACAAATGTGGACTGTCCCTTCTAGATATTAAGAACTGTTTCTCAGCTCTTGCATTCTTTTTCTTAGGTAAAATAAAAGAAAATAAAAAGTAAAATGTAGAGGAGAATGAATCACTGAAAATGGGGAAAAAAATGGAAAGTAACAAAACTTGGAAGATAACTAGATTGGAAATGGGATTGGTGTTACATTTTACAATGCCTTCACAAACTCAACCTCACTTAATCCTCACGACCACCTTTGTACTGAATATTTCATGAAGGCTCCAGGAGATTCAGAGATATATCCATGGTCAGATAGCTAGCAAGTCATAGGACCACAACTTCAACCTATGTCTTTAGATTTGCAAATTCCACCTAACATCCATGAATAAAATTAAAAGAGGAAGCCTGGCCATCCAGGAAGCTTTGATTAAAATGTGTAAAATGAGGAGCCCCTGGGTGACTCATCCAACTCTTGATTTCGGCTCCAGTCACGATCTCAGGATCATAAGATTGAACCCTCTACCCAGCTCCATGCTGAGTGTGGAACCTGCTTAAGATTCTCTCTCCCTCTCCCTCTCCCTCTCCCTCTGCCCCTTACCCCCTGCTCACATGCTCTCTCTCAAAAAAAAAAAAAAAGTACAACATGATATTTCTTATGCTTATTTACAAAGCTCATACTAGATGGTTCCCAAAGATCTTTGAGTGATAAAATATCAACCCCACAAGGAAACATTAAGGTAATTCTCACAAGGTAAAATGTGAGGAAGTGTAGAGAGTTATTGAGGAAAATACAAAGCAATGCATTTAGAGAGAAATGATTCTAATTCTGGTTATAAGACATATTGCCCTGGCTTGTCAGGACCAACTTACGAAAAGGCTCCTGAAATCATTGGAAACTGTGTTCTGACAACATCAGTCCCTAAAGTGGGGTGCAAAATGGTTAGTAAGACACATGGGAAACCAATTTCTCTGATTAAAGGGGGAGCTGAGGAGCTCCACTGGAGCTGACTTTGCTATCTGATTTTCTAAGAAAAGTTGGAAATTCTTGTTTTTATGTGAAAATCTCCATGGTAGACATAGCTGGTGCTCACCCTAAATCCAGGAGCTCCCCTATAGTTTCCAGCCTCCATTGCAGTTTGATTAGAGCCATGTGACCAATTTTGTCCAGTGGTCTGTGAACAGAGGTAAACTTTAACCACAGTGACTTTACAAATCTCTCTCTCTCTCTCCCTCCTACTTGTGTCTCTCTCCAGGAGAATGCTGTGATTGTACCTCAGATTCTTATTATCCTTGATCAATTCCCTCCAGGATGTCCCAGGTATCCTTACATCAAAAGTATAATCCTTTTTTTTCTCTTCTGAAATCCAGATTGACCATTAAGATATATAGCAAAGGCTGAGAGTTGTGCCCTAATATCCGTTCTTGCTTTCTTCTATGCTTCTTTGGTAATAGACTTTGGTTATCCACACAAATGTTCAGAATAAAGGTTAATTTTCAAGTTATCCTTATTACTGTGCCTGGCTCTATGACTAAGTTTTGGCCAACTGGGTGTTGCCATTTTGGAGGTGTTCCCTGTCTTGCCTTGTTTTTCTCCATCCTGCCAGTCAGAAGCAGACATGGTGAAGAACCACACTGGACCACATGGATGAGAAGGAGGCTGTAGTATCTCCCTGACACTGGGAAGCTGTCACCTCAGTACTGGATTGCTTTTGTTTAGCCTGAGAGAAATTAAACTTCTAATTTATAGAAGCGACTCTTAGCCTGCATGGGTCTTTGTCACAGCCCTCACAGTGTATCCTTGATAATCCAGACATTCCAATGCTATGTCTACAGCTATAATTCCTGTCAAAACTTTTAGGAAGTAGAGTTAAAAGGGCTTGGGAAGTAGCATGACATAGCCGCAAAGAGTATGGATTTTCAAGTCACATAGGAATGACACAGAATCTCATGTGGCCAGTTCCTAGCTGTGTCTGCAAGCCCAAGCTAATTAATATCTCTGAGTTATTTTCTTTTGCTTCAAATTTGAGTAGAATAATACATCACCATATTATTGCAAAGGTTAAGTGAGCCAATGTATATAAAGTTCCTGGCACTCAATAAATATTCAACAAGTAGTTCTTGCTGTTGTTCAATACACTCAAGAAGTAGGATGGCAGGAGAAAGGGTGAGAAGGGCCTCAATGGCCTGCCTCACTCTCGCAACCTGCTGACTTGGGAGGGCCATGAGGTGGCCCAGGACTGCCACAGAGATGGGGAGCAGCCAGTGAGTTCTGTGAACCCCTCATTGCATTCTGCCACTCACTGCTCTCCTTTGGCCAGAAAACATCCTCCCATGGCTCCAGGCATGATGGGCTAGCACCAAGGCTTGGGATATGAAGATGCCATTCCAGGGAGCAAGCCACTGGGGAAATGGTGTGTGAATGCCCACTGTAAAAGGAAACCCTTCTCTTTATGGTTTCCTTTCTGACTAATGACATCCCTGTCTTGCTAATGTAGCACCTGTCCTCCAGAGTGGCTGGCCCACCTTGGGGTTGGTACAGGCTGGCTAAGCTGGCCTTCACGTGGACAGTCAGAAGGCACCTTGATGATAAGAATTGATGTGATCTTCCGTTGACAGCCACATTCCTTAAAGCTGGCCGGCAGAGACTTACACCTTCTTGTTTGAGGCACCAGCCTATGAGAGTATTAGACATGACGAGAAAATAAAATTGGTGATGCAGAAAGTCACTTAAACATCCACCAGTCCAGAAGAGCATAAATTAATTGATTCATTTTATGTTTGCTTCTTCTTTTCAGCATTCAGTAAAGGACAGACAGAAGGAAAAAGCTTGGGTCCAATGTCCCTCTGCCCCAGCTCAACTCCTCAGTGCAGACCCTCTGCATTTCCATCCCTCCTCCATCCCCCACACACAGCTTTCCCTGACCTCCCTGGTAGGGATATTCCCCATCTTTCTACCTTTCTACAAAACTTCAGCCATATTCCTGCCTTAGCAAGTTGGAATCAGAATGTTGACTCACATACCAACACTCAGCCTTGATGGTCAGGGTCGGTTATGACCACAGTGAACCTCAGATCCTGGTGAGCTGGTCTTGGAACCCACCCTCCAAACACAACCCATTCTGGGTTCTAACACAAACTGGTAAGTGGCTGAGGAACATAGTCATGACATGTTTGAGACTGTCTGCTCATGAAAGTAGGCAAACATCTAAAACAGTGTAGGAAAACACAGATGTGTGGCATATAGAAACTCAAATGGGAAGAAGTTGCCAAGGTAAAGGACAGAGTCAAAGACTTCATTTTAAGATTTGATAGACACGCTGTTGACAGCTGAGTTATCTGCCATGAACAATACCAGAAAGCAGAGATAAAGACAGACCATTGCCTTGAACTGTTATTCTGTGAAAGGTGATCTCTATTTGGACAGGAATCAACCTGCAAATGCTTTATTTCTACACCAAATCAGTTCCTCTTCTACCAAGTAATGAAGGAAGAACTTGGGAGGAAGGGTGAGGGAAAGAGAATCGGCTCATAGTGGAGGGATCTTACCAGCCTGTTCCTTCAGGAGCACTACAGCTGTGAGCCGTTCCCACACTCCAACTGTGCCCACAAAGCCAGAGGCAAGGCTATTGTATTATGAAAAAAGAGAAGCAGGTGGTCAGGGTTATGCAAGCCCTGTGCCTTGTCTACACAAGGGTGTTTCATTTCATGTGGTCACTCAGTATTAAAGGATGAAAGTCTAATTTTAAGTGAATAGTGGCATGTGTTGTGTTTTTGATGAACAACCCCCCATGTGTCAAACCCAGCTTTCTCCCAAGAAAAGCCTAAGGAAAATAAAATCTTCCGAGGAAAGAACTTGAGAGAAACCATGGGCACGGAGTTCCATGGACAGTTCCTGTTTGAGAAAAGCACAGAGCACATTTGGGCTGAGTTCCCTGCACTTGACCATCCGCGTATGTCCACAGTGGCTCTTCTCCTGAAGTCTCCTTTGCATGTGGGCAGACACACTCATGCTTGCCCTGTTCCCCAGTGTTTTTTGGGGGGGTAATGTCAAGGGCTTCGTGAAATCTCAGTGTGAGCTCATAATGCACAGGTTTGGTGTAAATAAACGTTCGAATGAGCAAAGTTTCTTACCAAGCCCTCTGCAAGCACAGACAATTTTGGTGGAAGCTGGGGGTGAAGAAAGGTTAGGAGGGAGCCCCATTCTCCCTGAAGGGTGAGGGGGTTCCTAACAAGATGGTCATTTTGTTTATTCCTTGTTCTTTTCCTCTAAATTTCCAACCTCGCCTTCACCCACATGAGCAGTATTTGACTGCATGGAGCTCGCAGAGTGCCTCATTCCTATAATTTCCAACAACTTGCCAGTCCCACTTTCCCTAAATATGTAAGATGTGTCCCCAAGATCATTGGCTGCCTGTAATGGTGTGAGCAGGAGGGAGAGAAACTGGCTCACCAGAGTGATCAATAAAGCACAGCACACACATTCTTTAAAACTGTTCCAGCATGTTCCATTTCTGGAGTCAGTGAAGGATTGGACCAAATGTATGTGATTCATTTATAGACTGTCCTGTGCATGAGCAAACACATTCAGGGATGTGCCACACTATGTGTCCATTTTTTAAATGTCCCTCCTGAGGTTTAAATAATTCGTAATTAAGATTTGATAGACACGCTGTTGACAGCTGAGTTATCTGCCATGAACAATACCGGAAAGCAGAGATAAAGACAGACCATTGCCTTGAACTGTTATTCTGTGAAAGGTGATCTCTATTTGGAAAGGAATCAACCTGCAAATGCTAGAGCTATCAGCCCCTGCAGGCTCTTTCAATAAGTGGGTCTAATATTCAAAGCCAAGTTTCAAAAGAAACACAAGTTCTTTCCATGCTCTAGATGCCCTTCACAAATAGGGAAGTGGACATTATAGAAATGCAAGAGAGAGGTGGTACAGTTCTTGCTGTCCTGAATGAAGTTTCCATGCTATCAGATAATCAGGAGGAAATTTCAAAGCCAAGGGCATTGTGGGGTCATTGAACGGGTGACCACAAGACTTAGAATTGAAGTCTTAGACTGAACTGATTTTGAACCCTAATGCTTCCACTTATAAATCATGTGTCTCTCTTGTCTCCTGTTCCTCGTCTGTAGAGTGAACCTAATAACATGCACCTTAAATATATTATGGGGAAGAAATGAGCTTTTTAATGTACTTAGTCCAGTGACTGTCAAGAGCTGGTGCTCAGTGCATTTCGTTCCCTGCCTTCTCTCGTCCCCATGCCTCCATTAACCACGGGCCACTTAGTGCCCAGTTGTAGGTAGTCTCAGTGACAATCTGTCACCTCTTGTTACAAAGACACTGTGTGATGAATACAGATTTTTTTATTATTATTATGTTATGTTAGTCACCATACAATACATTAGTTTTTGATGTAGTGATCCATGATTCATTGTTTTCGTATAACACCCAGTGCTCCATGCATTACATGCCCTCCATTAACACCCATCACCAGGGTAACCCATTCCCCCAATCCCCTCCCCTCTAAAACCCTCAGTTTTTTTCTCGAAGTCCATAGTCTCTCCTGGATACAGGAATTTTTAAAAAGTAGATTCAGCCCTAATCTTTAAGAGGTTGTAATTTTTTAAACGGAAAATGACATACAGGGATAGAGAGAACAATTAGGCAATTAGTGTTATCAAAAGCTCAGTTGAGTCCCAATCCCCTGGATATTTAGGCAGAGACTGGCTGGCAGAGGTATAAACTAGGTAAATTACCATCCGTAATGGAAGTCGAAATGTTTACCCAAAACACACACAAATATATCCAAGTGACAGCCTCCTGTAACATCGGATGCCTGGAAAAAGAGAGTTTACTTTTCACGTAAAAGAATCCACAATCAGTTTTGGCACACTTAAGAGAGACAGAAAAGAGATGTAAATTCAAGTACCTCAGGACATAAATGATGGTGTGTAAATGAGGCATGGAAATGGCTCATTTAGGGTTTTGTTTCTGTTGTCATTGTATGTGATGGCTTCCCTAAAATGAGAGACAGTCACATGTGGGCAATGAGGTAGTACTGAAACATGACTTAGTTTAAGAGAATGCAAGAATCTCTCTCTCATACACACACACAAACACACACACACAAACACACACACACACAGGCACACACTTTTGCCCTGGAACCGTCCTACATTAATTTGAAGCACTGTAAATATCACTGGATTGGTCCATTTTGAACAAGAACTTGCCCCTGCTCGGGTCTATGTGTCCCAGAACTGATAAAGAGCAAAGCCTTCTGGTTCTGAGTTACTTCTCAGTGAACTGTGGTAAGTAGAAACTCATTTAGGCTGGAGCAAAAGATAACTGTGAAAGCAATTTCAGTTGCACTAAGACTTGTGATTCCAATGTCTATCCTCCTCAAATAAATTTCTGATTTTGTAGCTTACATCCCCAAAAGGAAAGCATGGCTACTAGTTAGGATTGTTTAAGTGCTGACATGAAACTCAAGCAGAGGAAATGTAAACTTTAAAGTTTTGTTGTCAGCTATGTTCAGAATCTCACAATATTATCTTGGAAAATAAAAACCATCATTATAAATTTTGTCTTTCTATACTTCATGTTTTCTTATTATTATTTTTTGGTTTTGTCTTAAAATTTCTAATTAAATAAATATTAGTTAACATACATATTTATTTTAGAATATTTGAAAAATACAGAAATGAACAAATAGCTAGGTGGGGAAAACCATAAGTTAACTACGTAAGGGAAACAACAGTTGACATTTTGCGTATTTCCACCCAGGGTTCCTGCTATACATGTTTTTCTGTAATTAAGATCATACTTTAGATTTACTTTTACATACTGCTTTTTACACTTAGTAAGATAGCATAAGCATTTTTTCCAAGATATTAAAACACTGTTATACATTTGAGAGCACAGAAGATTCCTGGTTAAAATAAAGAGGTAGACCTAGAAGGTGTTAATGACCCATGGTGATTGCAATAGCAAGGATTACCACAGAAAACTTTAGGTGAATCTCTGGATAGGTCTAGAGCCCCACCTACAATCATGGTAGCTTAAGAAAACAGCACAAGCTGCCATTTCTCAGAAAGAGAGATGGATAGTATTCATTGGAAAACACACACACACACACACACACTGGTGCTCATAAAACTGGAATTTTACAACCAGCTTCTGCAAGGTGAATGATTTAAAATGATCAGATACAAGTTAAATTTCTCTAGTTTATTAACAAAGTGAAATGATCCATAAATGATGAACTGACTCATGCAAGCCCCATAGAATGAAAATCTATGAAGACCCAAAATGTGGAAGACATTGAATCCAACATTCTTTGCTCTGCATCTCCCTGCTTTTCTTCCACTTACCTTCACCCACAGCCCACATTAGAACAGAAGAGGTGCTCACCACTTATTATACTGGTCTCACAGGGTGGAGAGGCTCAGGTGGTTAATGGATATGAAAAGTCTTTGTAATCTGTAAATGGCCAAAAAAGAGTAAGGCTTTATTGATGTTGGTGACGATGATGCTTGCTTCTGACCTACTGAGAATAGGTACTGATGCAACCATCTTTGCCTCATTTATATATTCATTCAACAATTTTACTGAGTATGCCAGGCACTCATACTGCAGTGAACAAGCAGATAAAACATTGAAGGAGTTTGCATTCTAGGGGGGGACACCATCAATGGACAATAAAGAAGTTATAGAGTATGACAGTGATAACGAGTAAAAAAAATAAGGAAGAATAAAGATATATAATGTTCTGGGGGTGGGGCCAAATGTTAGACGATGTGACCAGGAAAAGAAGTCATGTGTCTATCTGAGGGAAGAGGATTCTGGGCAGAGGGAACGCCTGAAGGTAGGAATGTGCCTGTGGAGGAACACGGAGGAGGCCAGTATGGCTGGCTGGAGTGGAGTGAGGTGAACAAAGTCATGACGGGGATCCAGATCATGTGGAATCATGAGGGTTATCACTGAGGGAAGGGTTTTATTTTTATTTTTATTTTTTTAAAGATTTCTTTATTTATTTGAGAGAGAGAATGAGATAGAGAGAGCATGAGAGGGGGGAGGGTCAGAGGGAGAAGCAGACTCCCTGCTGAGCAGGGAGCCCGATGCGGGACTCGATCCTGGGACTCCAGGATCATGACCTGAGCCAAAGGCAGTCGCTTAACCAACTGACCCACCCAGGCGCCCTGAGGGAAGGGTTTTAAATAGAATCTCTCTGGCTGCACAGAGAATAGACTCAAGGGAAATGAGGGTATGGACAGGAAAGAGTTAACTTGACACGTCTAGGTTGTTCAAACTCTGCACATTCAACAAAAAAAGGGCCTGGCTTCAGGAGAGGCCCTTGCTAGGCTCCTAGGATATAGTCTCTGAGCCCTTGGAATACTCCACTTGACAAGAGTGTTGTTGCCCATAAGCCTTGGACCAGGTAAGAAGGCTGAAGTCTGAGTAGCGGGAGTCAGTCATGCAGATGCTGCATGCTTACACGACTGACCCCCCAAAAAAACCCTGGACACCAAGCCTTCCCTGATTGAAACCCTTCAGTATTGTCACACATCATTGCCAACAGAATGAAGTGTGTCCTCTGCAACTCCAGTGGAAGGACACACCTAGAAACTTGGGCCTGGTTTCTCCTGGACTCTGCCTCATTGCCTCTTCCCTGTGCTGATTTCCATCTGCATGCCTTTACTATAATAAACCATATGAGTATAACAGCTTTTCTAAGTCCTGTGACTCCTTCAGGCAAATCACTGAACCTGAGAGTGGTCTTGGGGCCCCCAACACATGGTGGGAGTAGTTGAGACCAGGTGAGGTGAGTGCCTTAATCCATGTGAGAGGTGATGGTGGCTTGTCCATCATGATTTTGTCTCAGCAATATCGTAGGGAATTCTGTTGAAATTTTTGAAGCTCATTGGCAAGGGCAAGATACCTTTCATTAATGCCAATTGACATAATCCAGGCTGTCTTTATTAAATGGCTAATTCTGGTCTGATCTGTCAGTGAATCCTTTCTACATTTCCCGTAGGGAAGAAGTTCTTAAGAAACTTGATTACTCTAAGATGCCAAGGAAAAATAGGAAGATTTCTTGTTTCTCTGTTGGTGTGAGCCAGCAGGTCTGTATCCATCAACAGATACAGTTGTAATCTGAAGAGCTCAGAAACAAGTAGAAGCCTGAACCACTCAGAATCATCTCTGACCTCCATCTCCCCAATGCTGCCAGAACAGTGTCATAATCCCAAACAAGTGGACAAGACACTGACCTTAGGGAAGTCAGTGTAGGAAATGGGAGAACATGAGAAAAGAGATTCTTAAGCTTCTACTTAAGTGGAGAAAGGAGAACATTTCTACATTCTAGGTCATTTTATTTATTATAATTTCTCTCCTAGAATATTAACAGCAGTGGGAGTATGTTAATGACTTGTGTCAATGGGTGTTCGAGAGAAAACACAATGGATATTTGTAGATGCAGCCGAAGCCTTTCTGCAGAGTGAATGCTCTTTTGCAAAGCTTGTAGAGGAGAGCAGTGTGCTCCACACAGCCATGAAGGTTTGGGGAACACAAGAGTTTTTCTCTAAGAAGTTCAATGTATGTTGAGACGACAGAAGATGGAGCTGAAGCTTTCTAGGTTCTTTGACTGCCTGGATTAAGTTCCCTGTCTATCCAAAAGGCCAGGGAGTAGGACTAGAAGAAGCTTCTCTAGGGAACTCACTCTTGTGTGTGCAGGGAAAGGCATGGACCAAAAAACTAGCCAGACCTTGGATCAAATCCCATCTCTACCACTTACCTTGACCTTGGGCAAGTTACCTAGCATCTTCAAGCCTCTGAAACTCCCATTCTTCCCTCATTAAACACAGATTATGTTACCTGTCTCCAAGCACCAGTGTATGAGGTTTAAATAATGTATGTCTGGCACCCAGCCCATAGCAGGAACCTAATGAATGTTCACTTCCCTTTTCTAGATATTCCATGTACTAACAAATAATATCAGTGCAACTGGAAGGAGAAAAGAAAACAAGAGACTTACCCTGGCCAGTGGGAGAGTACATCTTTAAACTACTCCTTTTGTGCTTGCAGATTTTGATGAAGGAGGATCTCCAGCATAGGAAAACCATAATTTCATAGCTTCTGTTCGTGCTTTTTGCCCCATAGTTGAATTTTTTATAATCGTACACATAGGAAGGCTGTGTAGAAGTTTATGATTGGCACTTGATTGACAATGGCCATGCTGTACCAGTTGTTGAATATTTTAATATTCCCCCTGGTTTTGTGCCAATAAAATGGGATACTTGGATGGAGTCAATCGTTCTTTGTTTTTGAGAAGACCTCGGTAGGTTTTTGGCTATGCAGAGGTAGCCTTGTAAATTAATGCGAGGTAAAAAGTCAAAAGCTGGACTGGCACATAAGTAACTTATATTTTAGAGATAGGAAGCAGGAAGGAAGAGACGTAATGAAAAAGAGGCCCCAAAAGTTCAAGACAAGATGGCACCCAAGAGAGCTTGGCTACTGATAACGCCTGTGGTGAGGAATGGCTGACAGAATCTTTGGAGAGTGATGCCTACTATCTAAGGTGAAGTTGCCTGAAGTAATCTCCTTTTGTTAGTTCAAACTTTCTGTAAATTTCACTGTACATAAAATATTTGGTAGTACTTTGAAGGAAGAAAGCTTTTAGAGTAATTTCCAGCATAGGGTGAAGGAAACCAACAAGACAAAACCTAAAGCTATATTACCAAACTGGATGCTCTGTGGACTTACCAGAAGACCAAGAGCCTCCCCAGAAATCTCCTGGGATGTTAGGAGGAGTAACCCATGGCAGGTAGGATGGGGGTTTGAGTTCTCTTATTGACTGATACTAAGATAAAGGGCCACCCCAGAAGCTTGGAACATTTGGATGGCAAATTCTGGGGTCTTTGGAAGAGAGTATTTTGTTTTCACAAGTGTGCTTGGTAAAAATAATTAAGATCACTTACAAATGCTCTTTCTTTGCATCTGCCTGTGTGAGTGAATGAGTTATACTTGCTCCCAACTCTGAAGGGTATATTGTGACAACCCAGGAGCTTTAGAGGCCAGAAGGCGGCTCTCTGAGACCTGAAGTAAGGAGAACATCTGTTTAGAGCACAGGCAAAGGGCAGATCTTCCCTGCTTATTTATAAGTAGCTTCATAAGAGGCCTAAAAAGCAGCGACTGCTGAGTCCATTAGCAGAGTCTGCAGACTCTTGAAATTTTTCCATGCCCAAACCACTGAAATCTATTTCTGGATTTGCCTTCAACTCCAAGTAAAAATGTTCAACCCACATGTTCATGCCCTGTCCCAGAGTTTCCCATGCCAGATTCCAGGAAAGTGTTTCAGAGAAAAATAGCAGTTAACTAGGGGGAAAGCATGCACAGGCAAAAGGTAAGGTGTTATCAGTGGTATTAGAACAAGTAAAAGAGTCATTTCAAAGAATTTCCAGAGCCAACACTGAGGCAAGGTAGTGTTTCACTGATCGAAGATTCCATTTCTGGCAGCTGGGACCCAGTTTGTAGGTGCTTTATCTTCAAGGGCTCAGTAAGATATACGCTGCTCAGATGAAGAAAGACATGCACTCATTAAGGATAAAATATGAAAAGATTCTTTGCTTCATGAATTCCTGTCTAAAACTTCACTGGCACATATATGAGACATAGGTGTCAGGAATATTTTTGAATTCTTCTTTGGCTCATGATCATCACGAACATACAACTTTCTGTGAAGGAAGTGCCATATTTTGCTCAAACGCCATATTCTTCTATTCCAGGAAAAAGAAATTTTAAAGGATATAAACCAAGCAGCAGTTTCTATTTGGGCCTCTTTGGCAGGGAAACAAAGGAGCTGGGAAATATAGTCCCTTGCTTGGAGTGGAGCAGAGGAAAGATTCCTTAATAAAATGTATGTACTACTACCTCCTGCCTGGAAACAAAGAATGATATAAACAAGCCATGGCTTGCAGTTTCAAAATCCAGTAAATTATATTTATGGTTGTGCATTTGTCAAGATAAGTAGCTAATGG
Source organism: Neomonachus schauinslandi (assembly GCF_002201575.2). NCBI lineage: Eukaryota > Metazoa > Chordata > Mammalia > Carnivora > Phocidae > Neomonachus > Neomonachus schauinslandi. The sequence goes on from NC_058415.1 coordinate 25,934,546, forward strand.
TAATCCCATAAGCAGATAAGGGTAATAAAATGCACTGATGCAGGGCAGAAGTCAGGCTTGGTGGTGGGGACACCCTTTCACACTGGCAGCTCCTGAAAGACCTTGTCAAATGTCTTCAGATGGGGATGATGGCCAGGCCAGGGGCAGAGAGTGGGAAAAAAAAGGTCATTTCTGTGTGTGGCCCTTCTATAATGACAAAGCACTTAGCATCTTCAAGTTTTATCATAGTCGAAGTGATAGAAGAAGAAATCTATAGCAATAGACAGAAGAGAAATATTTCTGCCTTGGAGAGCTTTCTAGAAAAGAAAAACTAGGGCAAGAACCAGCATTCTTTGGGAGAATACTGTACCTAGGCAGCAGAATTAGCACTAAACACATTTTCAGACTCTGGACTGAAATAGAAATCCAATTGTCAAGCTCTTAAAATGTGCCCAGGACTGGTTCTAACAGACTCCTTTAAATCTACATCTGTTGTGTTGTGGCTGAGCCTACAGGAATAGATGTGGCTCCAAACTCCCTTCTTGAGGTGTTCTGTTTCCAGGTAACCTCCTGATCTTTTGCTGCCAGCGTTTTATGGTTGTAGTAAGATGGTGAGAAGATGCACCGTGAGAGCAACTCTCCATAATCCAGTATCTTAGTCACTAGAAACATATGAATGGACGATCCTGCTATAGGTACTAAGGAGCATTTCAGCAGGTTAAGTCTGATCTTTGGATTTATGTTGGGCCCATGCGTCAGGAACAAGTATATCCATGCCATGCTATCTGGGCCTCTGGCTCCAACATACAGTTCCATTTGGGGCAGCACTGTTGTCCTTCTGCCCTGGAAAAGCTGGCCTCACAGCAAGGCCAAGGCAGGGCTTATTGCAGTCCCTGCTTGAGCCCATTTCCCATCTACACATGAGGGCTTCAAGCCTCAGTCTCCCATTGACCCAACACACACAGCTCAAAGGAAGGGAGCCTGCGGCTGAACACTCACACAACAACCACCTTCAAAGCAAGTGATGAAATTCACCAGTTTATCAATTTTCTCTTACATGGACTGAGTTATTCTTCCAGAAAATTCTAAAAACATGCAGACTAACCATTTTTATTTGGGCCTATTTGGTTCTGTTGTGTTTGCCGTCAGACCCCCACTTGGGTTCTGGCTCGTGGTCAGTCACCGTGATCCTGAGCAAGTTGTTCAAATTCTTTGAGCTTCAGATTTGTTATCTGTGAAAGAGAGAAAATGACACTTTCAAGGCAGAGTGGTTGTAATGATTCCAAGTCATGTGGAGCAAACACTTGGCATATAGAACATGCTCATTTAACAAGAGTTATAATTCAGCTCTTCTGTAACTAGACTGTAAATATCGAAGTTGATAACAATTATCCCGCACCTAGAGTTCTCCTGAAATGTTTATTTAAGGCCCAGTTTGCTTGACTTTCTTGTAAGTAATATCCTATGAATACCTTATGAACATAAAAAGTAAGTTTGCTTGACTTAATCATAAGTAATATTTTATAAATATAAAAAATAAGCTCACAAAGTGTTTTCAAGCTTATTATCCCATATAATTTTCACAACTGTCAGAAATGTTGATTTCACAATTATCTTTACTTTAGAGATGAGGAAACAAACTAAATCACTTGGGCCACAAAGTAAGCACACTGGCCAATATGGGGATCCATGATGCCAGATTGACAGCTTCATTTATTACTGAAACAGAGTTCAAATTCATGCACAACCTCACTCTTTACTTTAACTAACATTTCTTGTACCCCTGCAGGCCCAGGATGAGGTGCTGAGAATACAGCTATAAGAAAAATGTCACAGGCCCCGCCTTCAAAGACTTCATGTTTCTTCAGGGAACTTAAGCATTAAACAATCACACTAGAAAAGGAACAACCTTATTTTACAAAATAGACAAAGGACCTCAACAGACACCTCACCAAAGAAGATAAACAGATGGCAAATCAACATATGAAAAGATGTTCAACATCATATGTCATTAGGGAATTGCAAATTAAAACACAATACACCTATTAGAATGGCCAAAATCCAAAACACTGACAGCACCAAATTCTGGCAAGGATGTGAAGCAACAGGAACTCTCTGAGGCTGGTGGAATGTCAAATGGCGCAACCACTCTGGAAGAGATTTTGGTGGTTTCCTACGAAAGTAAATATAATTCTCTTATCATGTGGTCAAATGATCATGCTCCTTTGTACTTACTCAAATAAATCGAGAAGGGATATCCACACAAAAACCTGCACCAAGATGTTTATAACACCCTTTATTCATAAACACCAAAACTTGGAAGCAACCAAGATGTCCTTCATTAGGGGGATGGATGAATAAACTGTTACACCCATCCACTGGAATATTATTTAGCACTGAAAAGGAATGAGCTATTAAGCCATGAAAAGATATGAAGGAAATTTAAATGAATATTAATAAGTCAAAGAAGCCAATTTGAAAAAGCTACATAGTGTATTATTTCAACTATATGACATTTGGGAAAAGGCAAAACCATAGAGACAATGAAAACATCAGTGGTTTCCAGGGATTGGTGGGGAGGGAGGGATGAACAGGCAGAGCACCAAGGAATATTTAGGGCAGTGAAACTACTCTGTGTGATACCGTAATGGCAGAGACACGTCATTACACATTTGTCAAAATCCATAGAATATACAGCATTGAGAACAAACCCTAAGTAAACCATGGGCTTGGGGGAACAGTGATGTGCCAGTCAATGCAGGTTCATCGATTATAACGAATGTATCACTGTGGTGCCGAATGTGATAGTGGGAAGGGCTGTGCATGTGTCGAGGAGGCAGGTATATAGAAATTCTCTCTGTTTTCTGTTCAGTTTTTCTGTGAACTTGAAACTGCTCTAAAAAATAAATCTTTTTTTTTTTTTAAAGTAAAACTACACTGATTGTGGGAAATGCAATGAAAGAGGTCACGCAGGGAACGTAACCATCCAGCACAGTCTGGCAGAATCAGGAAAGCAGTTCATCGTAAGTGACCTTTGAGCTAAAATCTGAAGCATAAATGGTAGAAATATCAATTGTGTTAAATGCCATAACTTGACGAACTGAAGCAATCATATGTACAACATGAACCTGATAAAGGACAATAAACAACTTCTACTTAAGAGTGTCATTGTATGTGGCAAATAATGCTTGTAATGATAAGTTCACTCATGTGAAGTGTGCCTCAGATCTGGGAAAAGAAAACCCGAGAAGGGGCCAGATATTGTCATGGTAACAGAAACACAAAGAACCCAGGCTAAAGGGTTTGTAATAAGCAGGAACAGCCAGCATTCAGTGAGTATTCCTCCCATGGAAGTTGACATCTGTTATTCATTTGTTGATTCCAGCTTTGAAGAAAAGCAGCGTAATTGGAAATACTTCTATGTTCTGGGAAAACATTGAGTGGAAGACCTCTTAGTGCTTTTTAAATATTGGTCCATTACTTTTAACATTTAGTATGAACTGGCTTCACTTAAAGAATGGACGAGAGAGTTTGGGCTATATCTAGATTTCAATAATTTCAAAGCTGTGAAAGATCAAAGTTGGTGTCTTGACTAAACAAGGAGAAAGGAGCTCTCTGATCATGGAGAGAACAGTTTTGGGGTGCTTGGGAAGAAATAAGAGAAAATGTGTATTAAAGAGGAGGTGGAGAGGTGCATCATATTCAGTGGATAATCACCACTGTATTGCCAATTTTAAAGAAGAAATAACAAGGTAAAGAAGAATGCCTACATAACTACCTAAATACCCATATAGCATATGGTTCAAAGCAAGAATATTGATAACAAACAGACGTGGATTTAAGTGTACCATTGACCATTGATGAGCGCTAAGACTTCAGGCAAGTTTCTGAGTCTCTCTACAACCCAGAGTCCTCTTCTATAAGATGGAAACATTATCAGGACCTACCTCATGGGTTTTTGGAGGAATTGAGTACTTTAGTAGTGGACACAGTTATGATCAGTGTCTAGTGCACTATAGCCACTCAGGAAATATTAATTGTATTATTATTTTTTAATGGGTTAAGAAGTTCCCCCCAAGCATAACAGATTTGCTATACAGCATTCCTGTTAATCTTTAATTCCCACTGGACTGCAAGAGTTTAAGAAAGTGCTAGAGGAAAGTCAGAATCCTTTGGTGAGTTGCCAGATAGCTGAGAGAACAAAGGAAAATGTTAGACAGTGGTTTCCTGTCCCTGAGGAGTTCCATTTGGCCTCTAGATGATCTTGGTATCCATATTACCCTATCATGCAAAGATGTGCTGAGGCCTGCATTCCCCTGTTTATGATCCTGTTGCATCCCAAGGGGTGACTGACACTGGGAGGCATTAGAAGAGCCGGCTGGCACACCCACCCTCCTCACCTGGTTTCATATGCCCACCTGAGTCGCCGTCCAGTCCCATTTGAGAAAGCTCAGCTCCAGCTGCAGTCTCCATTGCTGCCATGTCTGAGGATACTTTGCTTTGTGCTCATAAAAGACAGGACAAAATTTCACCCCTTTCCCAAAGGGGTGAAATCTCTTTATACAAAAAAGAAGGGAAGACTCAGGGGCCATAGTCTCCAAAAGGCTTTGAGCTCCCCATGCGATGGAGCAAAGGTTCACAGGGCACCAAGAGCTTGATCTCTGGAAAGAGGGTTCTCCTAGTTTATAAACAGGTGGGACATTTGTTAGCCAGCCCAGCAACAAACCTCTGCTCTCTGGTCAGCCCGCTTCATTAAATTAGTTTTAAAGACAACCAATAAAAGGTGCCAGTCATTCTACTTAACTATGTGGCTAACCATCTATTATTAATCAGAGCGCATACTTCTGGAAGAGTAAATGGGGTCTCAGAGATCTGAGCTCGATAAGCCCCATAATGCAATAACCCATGTGCCTGGTATCATGTGATAAATGCAGTGATTGATCGAACTGCAGCTGAGACATGGATGTTCTCTGTTCTCTCTCAATCCTCTTTCCCTCCTCCCTTGTGGTTTAGCACTGCTAAAATATGTTAAATGGAAATATATCTTTATACAAGAAGTAAACAAGCAAATAAATCTTTGTTTTTAAATGTTTATTTGCAAAAGGTTAAACCCTGGTGGCCTATAAAAAATCAGAAGAAAGCACACCGAGCATTTCTGTTGTGTCACTTTTCAGCCACATTTTCTTTAGTAGGGAAAGATTTCTGGTAGGATGACGTCCTATAGTCAGATTGGAAATTTAGGGCATCTTTACAGTTATGCTCTGATGTGACTGGAAAAGCATCTTATGGACCATGACATGTTTTGGTCCAAAGCTTCTTTCAGAATGCAGGTAAAAAGGTAAAGTTCTGGTCTTCCATTTAGCTAAATATCTGCACCTCCCATGCTGAGACATTTTGCAAGCTGAAGTAAAGCAGCAGAGTGTGTGATCTGGGCATAACCCAAAGGGAGATACTGCCTTATTTTTATATCCGCTCAATAGTAAAAATTAAATGTCACAGCTTTATTTGTACAGTCTCTCGGTCACTTGGTCCAGGGACCTCAAGTTGCTTTACCAACGACCTTAGCCTGCTAATCCCAACAAGAGCCCGGGGAGGTTGGGAGCCTCCCATTCATGTCATTTCAGGTGCATTCAGAGAGATAGTTGCAGATTCAGTCACTGCTTCAGAGCCAGAAAAAGTGAGTTCTCCTCTACGCATCTTCCAATAATGGGTATCAAGGTGTTATCACTAGGGCATTGGTAATGCTCCTGATGGGCATTTGAGGCTTGGGCAAAATGGATGGCTGAGTGTCCAGTTGTCTCCGACCCCTGAGGAAGAAGAAGAGTGGGTCAGAACACGGACAGACTGCCCACGGGGCCCACTAGACCAGTGGTTCAGCCTTGGTTGCACACTGGCATCAACAAGGGAGGTCTCGCCTCAGGAATTGTAATTTAATTGGCCTGAGCCTGGAGAGTTTTTAGAGCACAAGAGGTGCTTCTAATATAGAGCCAAGTCAGGAGTCGCACCGGGAACTGCTCTTTTCAGGCGTTTTTGCTTTGGAAAGACCCAGTTTTGCTAGTGAACAGCAGATGTTCGTCTAATGGGATTTTTTTTTTTTTTAAAGATTTTATTTATTTATTTTGACAGAGAGAGACACAGCGAGAGAGGGAACACAAGCAGGCGGAGTGGGAGAGGGAGAAGCAGGCTTCCCACGGAGCAGGGAGCCCGATGTGGGGCTCGATCCCAGGACCCTGGGATCATGACCTGAGCTGAAGGCAGTCACTTAACCGACTGAGCCACCCAAGCGCCTTTTTTTTTTTTGAAAGAGAGAGAGACACAGCGAGAGAGGGAACACAAGCAGGGGGAGTGGGAGAGGGAGAAGCAGGCTTCCTGCTGAGCAGGGAGCCCGATGCAGGGCTCGATCCCAGGACCCTGGGATCATGACCTGAGCCGAAGGCAGACGCTTAACGACTGAGCCACCCAGGCGCCCCTTGTCTAATGGGATTTTAAAGAAGTGATTTGATACAACCTTTACAGTGGTCTCATTCACGCCTGACTATTGTGTGCCTTGCACTAGGTGTTGTGTGCTAGTGTTTTCCAGACTGTTGGGCAGTGACTTATTAGTAGATGGTGAAATAGATTTAGACAATTGCAACTGGCACCTTTTATTTAAAAAATAAAATTGGGGGTGCCTGGGTGGCTCAGTCAGTTAAGCGTTCAACTCTTGATTTCGGCTCAGGTCATGATCTCAGGGTTGTGAGATGGAGCCCAGCATCGGGCTCCGTGCTCAGCGGGGAGTCTGCTTGAGATTCTCTCCCTTTCCTTCTCCCTCTGCCTCTCCCCCTGCATGTGTGCGCTCTCTCTCTCTCAAATAAATAAATAAAATGTTTTAAAAAAATAAGTATGTAAAACTCTGAGCTTTAATGCTAATACTTGCCCCAAATGTGGGATGTATCTCTTCTGTTTTAGATGGTTTCATAACTTTCTCCAAACTAATCCTGATACACCAGGTGGTGACTCAGAGCCCAAGTCCAGGGCCTGTCTGTCTGCAAACCCCGAGCTCCCTCTGCCACACAGGATGCCTTTCTATCACTCGGCATCCAGACTCACACCAATGGTATTGGCATACCTTCAATTCTCCTCATGCCTAGAAGCACAAACTGGAAAGGCAGCCAGCTAACCAAGTAAAGTAAAAACAAAAAAACCCAAAAAGAAACTTAAGACTGTTCTTTTAAACTTCTATCAAGTGAAGGAGGCTCACCTGCTTCCATCCCAGGGCTTCTCAGCCTTGGACCAGAAGGCTCTTTCTGCAGAGTCTGGTACCACTTTCACCTAGCAACAGAGTTGAAGAGCACCTTAATTGTCCTGCCTGCCTGTGATGGCCCCAAATGTTCTTGCCAATGGTACCTGGGGTATACTCAAGGTGAACAGATTCACAGAATACTAAAATGGGAACAGCTCATTCCTTCTGAAGAAGCACAGCCTCCGCTAAGACAGATTCAAACCCAACTGGTTGTGAGTGAGCTCTGAGTGTCTTAAGCAGTGCTGAGATTTTTCAAAGTAAATTTTTAAAAAATGTTTTATTTAAATTCAATTTAATTAGCATATAGTGTATTATTAGTTTCAGAGGTGGAGTTCAGTTATTCATCAGTTGCCTATAACACCCAGCGCTCATTACATCAGGTGACGTCCTTAATGTCCATCACCCAGTTACCCCATCCCTCCATCTCCCTCTCTTCCAGCAACCCTCAGTTTGTTCCCTAGAATTAAGTTTCTTACAGTTTGTCTCCTTCTGTGTTTTCGTCTTATTTATTTCTCCTTCCCTTCCCCCATGTTCATCTGTTTTGTTTCTCAGAATCCATTTTTAATTGAAGTATGACATACATATAAGAAAGGGCATCAACCATAAGGGCACAGCACAGTGAATCTTCACACACTGAATGTGCCCACATGACCACCACCCACGCCAAGAAGGAATGCGGTACCGACACCCCAGAATCGCTTCACATGCTCCTTTCTTGTCACTATCCCCCAAAAGAGTAAACACTGCCCTGACTTCTAACCATATTTTTTTGCCTTTAACATTTTTAAATAAAAGGAATCATACTCTACTCTTTTGTGTTGGTCTTCTTACATTCAACATGGTATTTGTGAGGCTCGCCCATATTGTTATGTGATTACAGTTTGTTCATTTCCATCAATATTTAATATTCCACTGTATTAAAATATGACAATTGATTAACCCATTCCTCTATTATGACCACTTGGATATTTTCCAGTTTGAAACCATGAACATTTCAGGGCTACCCTGAGTATTCCAGTGAACATCTTTCTGGTGAACATATGTTTGCATCTCTCTTAATTATTGGGATTCTTGGATCAAAGATATGCCTAAACTCAGTTTCAATAGTTCCTTCAAAAGAGGAATGATTTTCAACATTGTACATTTTATCTTCCCAGCAATATGACCAGGAAGTTCCAATTGTTTCATATCTTTACCCAAACTTGGCATTTTCTTTTTCATTTTAGCCATCCTGAGGTAACGTGGATGTATGTGTCTATTTAGTGTTTATCATGCGTTTCTTTTTAAAACAATTTCACTGAGGTATAATTTACATATAAAAAAACTATACCCATCTAAATTATACAATTCAATGAGCTTTGACAGATGTGTGCACCCACAAAAGCCACAGCCACAATCAACACGGAGAATATTTCCATATCCCAAAAGTTACCTCGTGCCCTTTCTGAATTCTCCAGAAAAAGGTGCTGGAAGATGAAAGGCTTCCCTTTCCAATTCTAGGGTAGTTTCTCTTTAGTCTCTGGGAGAGCTTCCCTTTCACTTCACTTCTAGGCCAATGTAGCCTCTACAGTGCTAGGTGCCTACAGGGAACAGCTCTCCCCAGCTCTTGGCCTGGATGGCACAGGCAGGAGATCCGCACAGCATCGCATTAATTCCATTAACTGTAATTAATTTTAGTTGATTTAAGCTTAAATAGAAATATGCACATATGGCTAGTATTTTGCAAGGCAGGTTTAGATTTTACTAAGAGTTTGTTTTGGAATTATTGCATGCTAGAGTCATGTGGACACTTCCCTCGGTTATACAAATGAATTTCATGGACTATGAGTTTCTTAGAGGCAGATTCTGAATTATTCCAGTCATCTCACTATTTTTTTTAATCAAGAAAGCCAAAAAAACCAATCTGCACCTTCATATAATCTCCCCTCTGCCAAGTTTTAGTAATAATACACCTGTGGCAAGTCCCTGATTCTTTCTGTGATTTGTGTTTAAGCCCCGAGGTTTGGAAATCAAACAGACCCTTGGTTGAATGTCACCCCTGGATCTGAATCTGTGTTATGGAGAGCAAGCCCATCAATCTCTCCCCCCTTCAGCTTCCACAACCGCAAAACTGGGATATGAAATGTATTTCATGAGTGTCTGACATATCCTAGACCCTCAGTAAATGTGACTTACGGCCCATACTCCCTTGACCTAATGCTAAGAAACACCACTATCCCATAGAATTTTATTGTCATACAAACCCTTTGGCAAGCACAGAGCATTACAAAAAGTGTGAAGTGTTATTCCCTGTGTTTGTACGAGTAGGAGAAGAAACAGTCACCTCCATGAGCTGAGGCCTCTGAAATAAAGATCCGCATCAGTGTTCGGTAAGCTTTATCTCACCAAAGCCACTGAGAAATACCTTCGCTGACAGCCATTCGGAAGAGCATCTGCTGTCTTGCCAGCAGGACCAACAGCAGCCAAAGAAAGAAACCGAGACTCGGGTCAGACCCATGATGGAAAACATCTCCCCGCTCCCCACCTTGCTCTGGCCCTTCGCTCCCAGGAGGTCCAGCGCAGGATTCTATTTGCTCTGACCTCATGATCAGTTTGCCCCAGGGAGAGGTATCATTTACACTGCGGGAAGGGCTCTGAGAACGGTGACCACCCTCAGCAGCAGGTCCTAAATAGGTGCACGGGGAGGAGGCTGCTGGCCGCTCCTGAGGGGTAGGTAGGGGAAGAGAGAGAGAGAGGAGATGGAAAACGGGTGCCCTGAGTGCCCGCTGGGAGCCAGGCATTGGTGGAGTGCTTTCTTGACAATCTGGCTCACCACTGTTGACCAGTGGAACCTGGGCCAGAAATGGCACTAAACCATTGAATCCTTGCAACCATAAATAGCATCACTGTTCCCATCTTACAGACAATCAAGCTAAGGTTCGGAAAGGAAAAAATAACTTACCTGGGGCTACACAGCTGGCTCAGGTCATTGTGGCTCCAGAATATAAGCCCCTAGACTGCTATGTCATTCTGCCCCTACTTCCACGTGCTTTCCTGCTTCGCCCTCTCAGAAACCCTAGAAGGTAGATGCCACTGCCGTTTATAGATGGAAAATAGACTTCAGAGTCGAAATAACATTTCCCAAATTTATAGATCTGGAACTCCAACAGCAGAACTAAGATTTGGACCCAGCAATTTTGACTCTACATCCGGGACCCTGTCCATCAGGCTACGTAGTAACAGCGGAGATCACGATAACCAGCGTTATTAAAGACCTACATGCGGACCTCATTTTATCCTCATAAAAAGTAAAATAAAGTATCTTTGCAATATCGTCCTCATTTACAGACAATGAAACCAAAGCACAAGATAGTTAAGCGCTTTGCAAGGGTGCACAGTAAATGGAGAAGTAGAGTTTGAACCTGAGCAATGTGGCTCCAGGGTCACTTTTTAATCATTATATGAGAGCCAACCCCAATGTTTGGCACATCTCTGCCACGGGTGGGACAGCCTCCAGGATTAGGTGAATGCATCTGGGCAGGGTCAAAGCCACAGGGTGAAACAAATATCTGAAGGAAGGAATAATAAAAAAGGACAATTGTGGGGGACAGTGCTTCCAGAAGAGCAGAAAGTAAGTTCGTTAGCCAAGAAGGATTGCCATGGTTCTTCATGGTCCACAAAATTACTTTGTTTTAATTCTAGCACACAAGACTGGCCATGATCTATCCACAGTGGAAATCACCCTAGTCTAGAATTGACACAAGAAGTTGATTTATTTTTATTGTTTGTTACAGCGATTCAGTGCAATTTATTTAGGACCACTGTCTCTCACTCAGAGGCAAACTCATAACACAAACACATTAATCTTGAGAGACAGTATCTTGGATACCAGCAGTTTGGATAATTAGATTGTTACTCTCAGCATGCATGGTCTGTTCATAAGCAACAAAGAAGCTTATCAGATCCGAATAACCCTTAGCAAATATTATACAAACTACTGTACACAAAGACATTTACAATTTGCAAAGAAAATTCCATAACTTAGTCTCTTCTTCGCCATGGGGAAGTCTAGTATATTTTTTCCTTTTATAAGTGAAAGGCCATTTCTCTCATCAGCAGTCTGGCTAGAACATTTTTTATTGATTTTCTAAAGATGCTTCATTAAGGAAAACTTGAAATTAAAAACCAGGAGGAGTGTGACCCTGAAATCATCTGGGCTTCGATCCAAAGACAAGACCCATCAAATATATTGGTAAGTTTCTATTGATTAGTGTAAGGTGAAGCCCTCAGACAACTTGTGACTAGCCAACAGTGTCCCCCATCAAGACCTTTGAGTTCAGAGACCTCCAAGAACCTCAAAACAGAATGTTTCAAATGATGAAGAGGTCTTAGCCCAAATCCTCAAGCTTCAACCACCCTTTCAGTTGGACATGATGAAGGTCTTGGGGTTGATAAACCTCCTGCTACATCCCCAAGATGTGGCCAGCTCCAAGATGGGACTCTGTCTTTGCCATGACAGTAGAGTATATGTTCAGAAGGAGATGCTCAGAGAAAGTGACTCAGCCACATGGTCAATTTCTCGTCGTATAAAAATCACCAGAAATCCACAAATAGCTCTTGTATCTCAAAGATGCTGGGACTTCTCACTCAGGGACTTCCACCCCATGACCTGGGCTCAACACTATAGAGTTCCAGCCCACTACCTTGGTTTTGTGGATCTGATCTAAACTTTTGATTCTTGTGAGTTACCTCACTCTCTCTTCAGTGGCCCAAATCATCACCCTCTCCACCACTGACATCCCCTGTCTCTGACCTCAGGTTGCTGCCCTGTGCTTACAGGATTCCAGGTTGCTTTGACTAACTGTCATTTCTACCCAATTCAGTTGATTATTGCACCATGTTCCAGGAACCAGGGAACCCGGGGAAACCCTGTGGCCTCAAAGATTTCCTCAAATTCTGTCCTTGGAGGCAGAGAAAGCCAGGTGGGCAAGACTCCAGGTCCGCACCCAGCTTCAGCCTCAATCACAGGCCCATTAGTAACTGACCTGTTTTAGGTTATGTTTGAACAAAAGGATCCTGATGCTACCATGAGATGCTTGACAACACTGACCCAGGGAAAATGGCAAGGCCAAAAGGAGATAAAGGTAGCCTACACCCTCTTCCTGACAGCACCATTCTCAGGCTTGCACCCTTCTCCTTGTGCATTTGCATCCGAAAATGAAGGTATCATTAGTCTTTCCATTTGTCTTGTCATTGCTGCGTGTGTTCATTATCATTGTCTTAGAACCCCCCTCCCATTTCCCATTTCCCATTTGCTTTTGTGCCTCTGTTCAGCCATTTCCCAACATGGAAGGCTGTCCGCCTGGCAAAGTATTTTGCCCCAGAGGGAAACATGCCTCCTCTGTGTTCTCTCCATACAATGCACATGTATCCTTGCTCTGAGCACAGTGCCTACATATGCCAAACCCTGATTCCCAGTCCAAGGTGGGCTTGCTTTTCCTAACCTCTAAGAAGGGTATGATGCTATTTAAATCATAATTAAGAATTGTGTAAGAATTATTGTAAGAATGAGGGAAGATGCCATATATAAAACTGTCAGGTGGGGTCGTCACTTTATAGACATGTTAATAAATCGGTGCCCTTTTCCTATGCACAATTTTTAGCTATTACAGGGCAAGGAATGGACCTCAGTAGCAGTTTGATGGACACACATATTACTTACCGAGGGCTTACTATGTGCAAGGGTTGCAGCACTTTACATTTCCAATCTCATTTAAGCCTCACAAGAAATCCATGAGGTAAGTTCCATTTATTAGTTTCATTTTGAAAATGAGAAAACGCCACTGCAGGAAGGTTATGTAAGTTGTCCAAGTTTACACAGACAGTAAAGTTGGGATTCAGTCCAGGTTGGGTGTCTCCTGAACCCAAGCACATAGGTTTGTCTGTTGCCCTTTAGTGACAGATTATTAAATATTTGTTGTGTTGAAGGTTCAGCTCCAAGGACCACCTCCTTTCAAAGACTGCTCCAGCTCACAGTAATTTCTCCTTCCTCTGGACTCCCTCTTGCACACCCAGTGCTTCTCATTAAGAGGCTAATCACTTTCGTATTCAATGCTTTTTGTGCCTCCCACCCAGCTCTCTCCAACTACATTGTAACCTCCTGGCCTGGAACACATTAGCTAGTAAATATATATTTATCAGATGGATGGTGAATGACATGGCTGTCATATAATATATGGAACTTATAGGTCTGAATACTCATGATGAAAACAATAGTATTCATTCATTCTTCTGTTCAACCATCAAAGTGCCTACAGTATCTTAGACAAGCCAAGACAAATTATGACCTTGGAAATGGGCAAAAAGTTTTGATTACTAGATCTCCTCTCTAGCACATCCTTCTGGGGCTTTTCCTGTCTTTTATTGATTTGAGCTATTTTACAATTTTGTAAGTTGGAGAAAATCGACAGTAATGCAAATGATTCTTGTCCATAGAAATGGAAATGAATTATGTCCTCTGGAACACAATTGATTATTGCCTTGTGGATAGACCAGTTTTATAATTATTTAAAGGTTCATTCCATTATCTCTTACTGCCCATATATTTCTCATTCTTTGAATTCTCCTTTGAACCTGTTGTTAATCTTACTAATTCTCTCATTAATTCATGAATTAAATAAAGCCTCTGATATGGGTTTATTTTACATTTGTATGAGATTCATGATTTTACCCTTTTTTCAAAAAGTGCCTCTTAGAGACATCATAAAGTGCTCAAAACAAAATATGTCTATCCAGAGTCAAAATAAGCATGTGAATCTCCAAACACAAATCCAAAATCTGTCTCTTGGCTATAAATTCCTAAGGTGTCAGTTCATTTCAGAGATTCTTTTTTTTTTTATTGAGATATTATTCACACACTATAAAATTCACCATTTCAAAGCTTGCAATTTGGTGGTTTTTACTATGTGCAATCATCACCAATAATTCCCGATCAGTGTTTTCACCCCAAACAGAAACCCCATATCCGTTAGCAGTCACTCCCTATCCCACCAACACCAGTTCCAGGCAACCACTAATCTATTTTCTGCCTCTATGTATTTGCTTCATCCAGACATTTCATTTAGATTGAACCATACAATATGTAGCCTTTTGTGTCCAGCCTCTCTCACTTAGCATGTTTTCAAGGTTCATCCATATTGTAGCACAGATCAGAACTTTGTTCCTTTTTATGGCTGAATAATATTCCATTATATGGATATACCACATTTTGTTTACCCATTTATCTGCTGGTGGACATTTGGGTTGTTTTCATTTGGGGGCTATTACAAATAATGTTGTTATGAACATTCACATGCAGGTTTTTTGAGGACATGCTTTCAGTTCTCTTGCATAGATACCTAAGAGTGAAATTGCTGGGTCATGTGGTAATTCTATGTCTAATTTTTGAGGCGCTGCCAGAGTTTTTTGCAAAGTCCCTGCCCTATCTGCAATGTAAGAGGCTTCCAATTGCTCCACATCCTCATGGGGGAGATTTCTTTTGGCAAATCATAAAAGGAAAATGCCTGAGAAAGCAAAGCCCTGGAAAGTAGAGAAGGTAACTCTTGAGTAGTTGCCATGATACACATCTCACAGGTGACCTAGGAAAATGCTGTCCTGCCCCAAAGACACAGGGCTCCACTGGCTCTTTCTCAAGGAGCACCCTTGCCCCTCTACCTTGTGGCCCCATATGTCACAATTTACAGCTGAATATCAGAATTTGCTTTTTCTCATTGATATTCTGCCGGGCTCGTGGAAGAAGGCTGGGTATTTTATATCTGCACCAATTCCAACTTACATATGCAGGCCTAGCGACCACAGGGAGCCATTGGGAGCTCAGAAATTTGGCAGTGGTTCCTGTCCTTCAAGCAATAATCCCCCTGTGGCTGACCTGATTGGCTACCATTATCCTCATTTTAAGTGCTGGGAGTCACAGGACTGAATTCTGCTTAAATAATGCAGCTCTTTATGCCAGCACGGAGCTGCAGCCCAGAGTCAGTACAGAGAAAATTGCTCTGAGAGCAAATATGAGTCCTAATAGAAAAGAAACTCTCCACCCTGCACCCAGGCCTTTCTCCAGGCATTTTGCCAGTGCCCCTGACGTTACTGACAAGGATAAGTGTGGGAAGTGAAGGGAGAGAAATGTGTTGTAAGCTGGTCAGAATTTCTGTGAACTCAGAGATTTTATTTTTTGGCTGGCTCTTCCAGGGCTTAAGCAGTGAGTGACATGAGTAACGGGGCATTTCAGGCTTCTCACACCCACCTTGTGGATCTCTCCAGCTCTGGACGTGTTTTGGCCAGCCTGTGGGGGATAGTAATCAGGTTTGTTGCTTGAAGGCTGGGCTTTGGTGTGGTTTCGCTCCAGGCCTCTCCACCGTGCCCTTTTAAAATCTCAGCACCCCCCAAACAGTTGTTATTTCACTGCCCGTGGTTTTCTGTCTAACAGTCTATAAGAAGATTAATAGTTCCACGGCTAATGGGATCATGATTCTAACACGAGATTGCAGCCAGCTCCAAGGGAGCGCAGAGAGAATTCTCTGGCGGCCTGAGGAGTCCGTAAGGATCTTGGAACACCGCAACTGGCCTCCTCAGAATGTGCGCTCTGTTTCGTGCTCAGAGGATGGTAGCAAGAACAGCCAGCTCCCCTGTGTAGACTCTTTTAGCACAAGAATAACTTCACACCAGATCTGGCAAACCAGTGGCCCCAGGCCTTTTCGAGTCCAGTGTCTCCGAAGGTGAAGAAACAAAAACATTCAGAGCCATGCTTTGGTTCAGAGCGAAGGGCAGCTCTTTGCATATTGGTCTTTGTAGCCACCTACATTTAGTTATTCCCTGCTTCTCAAGCACACCAGCCCCTTTGCCGACAGGCCGAACAGGTACAGTAGCAACCACGATGGATGTCCCCATCTCTGGGTGATGTAATCCTCTGAGCCCAGAGATTGTCCTTGCTCCTTGAGTCATGCCTTGACGCTCTCTCCACTGGACTCTGTTGTCATTCCCCGAGGCACTCTTTTCTGCACTCGGGAAGCTTCCTCACTGTGGACAGTCCGGCTCCTCAGGTAAACTTACAAAAGGAAGAAGATAAAGCAATAAATACTCATTAGCTGCCTGCTTTTGTGTATTTAATCTCATTTAATCTTGAGAAATAGGAATTGCAATCCCCATTTTGCAGATGAAGAACCTAAGGCTCCATTCAACCTAGGCCATTTGTCCAAAGTCACACAGCTCACGGCCAAGGTTAGATCAAAAACCCAGTTTGGGCGATTCCAAATCCCAGGCTTGATCTATCAATCTATATCTGGAGATAAACAGTATAGCAATGATCTTAGCCTTCTAATACCATAGAGCAGTAGCTTGTTCTGTTAAACACTCAGGGTTTGCATTGCCCCTAAAGACTCTCTGACAGATACATGGACATATCCTCGGACCCTGGAAGCCATGCATAATATATCAGGTCATGTCAGGTCAATATGAGATCAGTACTGCAAGATCATAAACAAAGACATAATTTTAAAACCTAAACTAGCTTGTCATGGACACATCTTTCCATTTCCAACTAGATTCTAACCAAACCATATTAGGTTACATTATGTCCTACATATATGGGAAAACCCATTTTCCCCTAAACAGATTAACCGGGTCATCTTTCGCAATTATTGCTGTAATCAAGCTGATGTGTTATTAAGAAGACTGAAATAATTGTTTATGATCTGGTTACTTTGGTCAATGAATAATTGAATTGAGTGACCATTAAGGAAAATCTAATCCATCGCTGTGCACTGAGTCAGTCCACAAAGGCTCAGTGTGATGGAGCATGAAGTTGTGTGTACTGGATTTTAGGGCTGATAGGAGTGTTCTGATACCAGCTACTTCAGCTTTGCCGATAAGAGCAACCCATTTGCTACCCCTCCCCTCTAGTTTCCAATATGCTTCATCCTTGATGGCCTTTTTCCTTTCCTGGGGTACCTCCCGCTACCTCCCAACTTTGCACACACTAGTCCCTGTTGGCATGTCTATCTCCTACTTATCCTGAATCCACACTCAGTCTTCCTCAGGGAAATCTTACCTGAATCCCCCAATATTCTTACAGCATCATACTCTCCCTTCCTGTCAAGCATCCCAGTTATACTCTTGAGGTCTAAGGTCTAATTCATTGTCTCATTTGCCAGCGTAAATGCCATAAAAAGTGAGAATCATGGAGTTCAGGGTTTTTGTTTGGGGGGGTGTGGAGTTTGGTCCTCACTGTATGTCTAACACCTACAAGAGTGCCATCACAGATGATCAAGGAGAGAATAAAGTGGCGTAAGCATTGCTAAGAGGGTTACTTAACATGGAGCCAGGAGGACGTGGAAGAAGTGGGGCTCGTGCACATCTTCTGTCTCAAATTCTTGGCATTTTTGCTGACTTCCACCGGAAGCCAAGACATGGGAACCCTCCTCCCTCTAAAAAAATAGATAAATAATTTTTTAAAGGGATGCCTGGGTGGTTCAGTCGGTTAAGTGTAGGAGTCTTGATTTCAGCTCCGGTCATAATCTCAAGATCAAGCCCCAGACGGGCTCTGTGCTGGGCATGGAGCCTGATTAAGATTCTCTCTTACTCTCCCTCTGCCCCTCCCCGCCCTCTGTCTTTCTCTCTCCTTCTCTCCCTCTCTAAAAATAATATTAAGACAAAAGCCAAGACATGGGCGCTATGTTAAAATGGGCATAAATGGACTTTCCACCTAACCCCTACGCCTAGCAAGCAATCACACAGAGATTAGCGTAACTGTAACTACAGCAGCACATTTCGTTCAATACAACCTATGTAATTCTGTGATCCTCTGTAAAAACTCTAACCTCCTTTGTCTCTCTGGAGCTCGCTTTCTGTTTAGGTCAAATCTGGTCTCCCAGATTGCAATCTCTAAGATGCCAAATAAACACACATTTTTTATTTAGCAGCATGCGGTTTTGTTTTTCACTGGCCGACACAAGGTAGGTGCTCAATAAATATTTATAGATTGAATGACTTTATAGAGACATGATTAAACAGAAAGAAGACAAATAACATTGACTGAGGGCTGTGTGTTTAATCCTCACACAATTTTGTGAAAAAGGCGTCCCCCCCACCCCTTTTTCAAAAGAAGAAATACATTTGGGGCTCCTAGGTGGCTCAGTTGGTTAAGCGTCTGACTCTTGATTTCAGCACAGGTCATGATCTCACGGTCTTGAGATTGAGCCTGGCTTCGGGAACGGGGAGTCTGCTTAAGATTCTCTCTCCCTCTCTGCCTCTGCCTCTCCGCGGCCTCTCTCTCTCTCTCTCTCTCTCTCTCTCTCGAAGAAACACATTTGAAGGGGCTAATTCTTTTTTTCTGGCAAAAACCTGAACTCAGACCTGTCGTAATACAAATACTTATAAGAGCATCAATCCACTGCTCTTTCTACCAAAGCCTGCTTTCTTTCTTTCTTTCTTTTCTTTCTTTCTTTCTTTCTTTCACCAGTGTATCATGAATTTCACTTCCATTTCTTAAGGCTTAACTCAGGTTGCGTGAAAGGCACCTTCTAGGCTCCTGGTTAGTGGCACTGTGCATCCTCCCTTAGTGACCTCCCATGGTGGAAGAATCTCTGCTACCTGAGGGCTGTCTTATTTTCGCTGTGACTCCCACCTGCTGCTGTTCTTGCTTTTCCTTATCACTTCTAATGGTAACCTGCAAACAAAAGAATGGTCTTAGGATTTGACTAAACCCCACACTCCTGCCAGGATACAGCAACATGCTTCCTGGTGTAAAATTAAAACAAGAGCAGAAAACGTAATTTTTTTCAGAGACCATTAGGAGAAGCATTTTAGAAAGACAGGAAACCCTAGAGAACATTTATATGAATGAAGTTTACCTTCTAACTAGGGAATATGTTAATGGAAGTACTGCGCTACTTAAGAAACACTAAAAATGCATCCCAGTCTTCAACTGCCCCCAGGGATGGGCGAGCCTCTGGCAGATGGATTCCACACTCCTCCTCTGTGCTCAAAGCAAATTCCTTCAAGGGAAGCATCTTCCAGAGCTCAGGGTCAACTTTGTCTACAGTCAGCAAGAGCCAGAAATGACTTTTATGTGAAGTGTGTCTTCAGAAAAAGTCTACAAGGTGTTGAGGAATTTACACAACAAGCGCATTGACCGTCTACTTGCATCTTTCCGGGGTTAGGCTACTGGGACAGGGCTGTAAGGCCATCTGTAGTGATGCAATTTCTTCCGGTGTTCGACTAGGCAACTTCTAGGGTTCTAGCACCTACCTCTTTTTTTCTTTTTTTTTTTTTAAGATTTTATTTATTTATTTGAGAGAGAGAGAACACGAGCAAGGGGAGGGGCAGAGGGAGAAGCAGACTCCCCACCCAGGGAGCACAGAGCCAGATACAGGGTTCCATGGTTGGCCGGGGGGTAGGGTGGGGGGCTGCGGAATCCTCATTGCAGGGCTGGAAAGAGGACCCTGGGATCATGACCTGAGCCGAAGTCAGACGCTTAGCCGACTGAGCCACCCAGGCACCCCTAGCACCTACCTCTTTGTTTCATGTTCTGCTTCTGCCAGAGATTGGCTCCTAAGTAAATCAGACAGCTTAGGAGAGCCCTGAGTCACCCTCCATTTGACCCCTCTCTGCGACTGTCAGATTAAGCAAATAAAAATCTGTAATACCTAGGTACATTTTAACTATTTTGAATTGCTCCTGCATGGTGAATTGAGGAAAAAAGTATTGTCTGGGATATATGATACTTAAACATTACTTATTATTTATCTGATAAAGCTGACGGGGATCTAAATTGCATACTTCTTTTCTTAATTATATTTCTTGGATAATTTGGCTTGCCTGACCAGTTACTCGTTTTGCAGAATCTGCTTATAAAATTTCTTGCTCTTATAGACTCTGTGCCCATGACAGAGCTTCTACATTGGTCCATCAACTTACTTTGCTCTTTTATCCATTGAACATTCATCAATGAGAAGCCACACTCAACAGTAGCATTATGGGCCAGGATATTAACCACATGCTTACAGAAAGCTAACAACTCTAGGCATTGCTCCTCAAATTTGGTTTCCCGCAACACATAATGCCATCTTTCATGATGTAACTTGCTTTTCCATTCTTCACAGTTGCATTGACTCTCTTCAACAATTTTTGAAATGTCCACTGGCCAAAAACAAAAACAAAAAACAGCATGGTCATCCATTTTTAATCCCTTCTTCTTCAACACTACACGTGCTGTAAGAGTATTTAGTAACATCCATATAACATAATTGAATTCTTCAGGGGATAAAATCCATTTCAAAAGATAGTCACGGCAAGTCATGGCAGTGATAATTATCCATTTCAAGTCAGAATTTCTTTTCCTGTTCATAAGTAAGTTTGTCTTTTTAAGAACAGCCTTGACACTTAAAGAGGTAAATTTTTCTGTCATTTCTTTCTTTAACACATTCAATGAGTTTCTGTAAGCAATGGAGTCTTCAGTAATGTTATTTGCTTTTCTTTCCATTTGCATAATCCTATTGCTAAAGATATTGAAAACTGTAAGAAAAAATAAGTAGACTTCATTCAATAGATTACTTAAAAAGTCAACAAGAATTTGGAGGACCTTTCCTTCAGAATTAAAATATGATTTCAGTGCTTCAAATAGAACTGAAGATTTGTTAAAGAGCCAATGGGCTTTTTGAACGTGAGAGTATTTGAAGACTACTAAATGCCAACAAAATCACAAAAATCCTTTAATTGCTCAGTTCAAACAATATAAATGCCTGAAAATCAAGAAAAATTTCCTGACAATTACTTTGATGTCAATAGAAAAGACATCAGATGCTGTTTGAATAGCATTTTGCAAAATACGGACAGGACAGCCAAATCTTCCATAGAATTGTTTGTGCTTTGCTTCAACCCTGAATAAATACTGTCTGCACTTTTATGCAAATATTTACTAAAATTTGTGTTTGTCTTATCTCCCCTAAAAGCAATAATTTTTTTTTTTCATAAAGTCCAACTCAACCATGGAGTCTCTGCCAAAATTCACTATTATTTTTGAACTTTTATCTGGGAGAAATTTTATTCACAGTAGCCTATAAGCAAATCTTTTTGTGAGAAAAATATACATATTGCACAAGCAAAGGGAAACTTTTTTTCTGCACTGTGATTACTTCTATCCATGGCTATGCCTTAAAAAGATCTCTGATCATCTCTGTAATTATAAACGGAGCTAGTACATTTTTTATTATTACAGTAGATTTCATCTTGGCACTTGAAAATGTGCTTGCAGTTTCGGAATCTGAAAATACTTCTGGTAGCAGTCCATTCAAACACTTTTTTGAGCTGAAGACTAATGATAATACACGGAATGGAAGGAACTGCTGCAAGAACCATCTTTCACTTGCCTCCCTATCTTCCCAGGAGGCTGTCATGAGACAGCTCCTCATTGCCTCCAGGATTCCAACAAGGTATGAGGCTTTCTGTCGCACTCCCACTTAGGGTACAGCTGCAGGCTATAAAACTGCTTAGCTACAGCAGGGCACAGGCTCGGCAGCACCAAGAATGCTTTATCATTCATGTAATCATCCAGCCCCTTTTGCTCTGGTGTCGTCTGGTGGAACAAAGGACACAGAAAACCAGCACATTTGCTATTCTGGCTCTTGCTATGTGAGTAATAAGCAGTTTGAATCGAATAAGGGATCACGGTTTCTTTACCAGCCAAATCCCTCAGCCTTGCTTGATTCGATCCCCATGCTGAGTCTCTTTCCAGCACACAGCACACATTTGATTCCCAGAAAACAATGGGGCGTGTCTTCAGACAAACCGAGAGTGGGGGCTGATTCCAATGCAGCAAGTGGCAACCCCACTTTTCTCTACCATCAAAGCAGTTAGCCAAAAATATTGGTCAGCAAGGACTGCAATGATGTTGCATAATGAACTACCCCAGATCTTGGTGGGTTAAAAGCACAGTAGTTTGTACTTGTACCTATAGACTGGTTGGACCAGAAGATCTGTTCCACATGTCTTTCATTCTCCTTGGACCAGGGGCCTAGCCGGGCATAGTGCTCTCATGTCAAAGGCCCTAGGAGAGCATGGCCAACCACGCAAGAGTACTCCAAGCCCCTCCTCGAATCACATCTGTTAACATCCCCTTACAAATCAAGCCACATGGTAGAGTGATTAAGTCACAGGGCAGGGGAGGTATACTCCACCCATGGAGATGAAGATAGAAGGACTACTTTTTACTAATAAGCTAAAATTCCACACTGAAGAACCCCTGTGTGCTCTGAGTTCAGGGGACACAAGACAAGATCTCAGAGTGGTTCTGGTACAGCCTCTCTCTAAAGAGGAAATGTCCCTTGCCCCTTCTCTTCGGGAAGGGATGGTGGGTAGGGCTCAGCACAACTCCCTTCAAAGAAACCTTGTCACAAATTTTCCCTTTCTCTCCTATCTACACCCTTTTATAGTCCGGATGAAGTTAGGGGAGTAACTGAGTTTCGATTCTCTTTGAAATCCTACAGGGTAATATGCTACAACTCACTTTAAGATCTGATATTTAGTGCGTAAGGGTCTCTACCAAAGCTTCCATTTTAACATCCCCTTACATAACCAAACCTGGCAATGTACACAGCAATGACCAATTTGGAAGCTTGAAAAAGACATTTTAATTTCAATGAAATGGAGAATCTGCCCTCTCTCTTCATGATCAATCTCCTTGGTTAGGTTTTTGGGAAAACAGGAAACTGCATACTCAGGAATCCTGGAACCAAGTTCTAGAGGGAATGAATTTTTGGTGACATAGGCCCCCCCCCCCCCCTCCCCCTTCCCCCCCCCCCCCCCATTAGTCACTTTTCTGGGTTTTCCACCAGTAAGAGCTCATATCTTCTCTCTCTCTTCAGGCACCAACTGCCCAGAAATTAACATTCATCGTGTGGCAAGTATATAGTACAGCTGGAAGACAGTTCACTCGACAGGTACCCCCCACCTTTCGAAAGTTCCTGTTAATGCCATTTCACTTTTACAAAAGACCTGTATTAGTACCTGCTTTTGCTAACTGAAAGAAATCCCAAGAGGATGTTTACTTCTGTGGAAAAGGGTGGAAAGCAAAACTAGCATGTAGCTTTGGCTTTGCAGTGAGCCCATAAAGAGACCGAGCGCACCCCAAGCAGTGAGCGAGAACAGCCCCGCCCTCTCCTTCCCAGGAACCACACTCAGCATCTCCGCATCGATCCACCAGAGCTTTGAATGCATCTGTGAGCATCTGGGCTTTATCTCGCTTTATCTTGTGCATCCGTTAGCAAGATGTGTCCTAGGGTATGAGAACAGCCTAGGAGAGGTTATCTGGGGGGTCTGGGAGCACTCAAAAAAAAATTCCAGATACATTAATGGTAATTGTTTCTTCACTCTACGCCGTTTCGGCTTATGAAAAGGTTCATAGGGACAATCTACTTTCAGATAGCGCGAGAAATCTGTACTTTCTACTCCAAAGTTCTCTTCTTTTATTTACTCATTTTATTTATTTTAAAAGAAACACAGACTGCCTCATCTGGATGTGTCTGGAGTTTCTGAAGCTTGACTATCTTACATTCTCCTACAAATGGACCTTGAGAGCTTATTTGGAGGTTCTATCAGAGGAGCGCAGATACTCCTATACCCTTGACCAAAGACAGATCCTCCTCTGTCCAGGAAGGTCGTCCTCCTTGACTGACGGTGTGGTGAGGGAGGAAGGCGACAGCTGCCTAGCCAGCTAGATCAGCCAAATCAATGCTGGCGATCAAGGGGGTGACAGATGTCGCAGCCAGATCGCCCTCACATCCTCAAAGTTTTGTTCTAAATGCTCTTGTGCATGTATTAGAACAAAACTTACCCTCTCCCTCTTCTGTTGCTCTTTCTCACGTTGAGTAAAGGAGCGTGGAGCATTGACCTGAAGAGACACTGACAAGGGCAGGAGTGAGAAGGAAAGAAGGGGTAGAAGTATTTTCAGCAGAAGAAATATCAGTGTCTTCATCCACCAAACTTCAGAACAATTAAGTAGTTCTAGTGGAAATAAGCCACACACTATAAAAATTGGGATGTGGCTTGAGCAAATCCTTCTGTTGCAGATCGGTGCATTTTGACTGGTGTCAAATTTGTATTAACTCATTAATTATGGCCCCACTAAGATGATAAATTCGACTAAAAGAATATTTTGAGGGACACCTGGGTGGCTCAGTTGGTTAAGCATCTGCCTTCAGCTCAGGTCATGATCCCAGGGTCCTGGGATCAAGTCCCACATCAGGCTCCTTGCTCAGCGGGGACCCTGCTTCTCCCTCTGCTTGCCACTCCCCCTGCTTGGGCTCTCTCTCTGACAAATAAATAAATAAAATCTTTTTTAAAAAAAGAATATTTTGAGGAACTGGATATTTACAGGCATTTAAGAAAGAATAATTATTAGAATAATACTGCTAAATATATGCCTTAAAGGGGTTATCTTTTCTACTGGACAAGAATTTGCATCTCTGCCAGACAAGACCTACAAGTTAACATGTAACTTCACAGAGTCTGAGTCTTTAATTAATAATAGAAGAGCAAAACCATAAAAGCTACGTTCCCACAGACAGTTAAATAGTCTTTGGGTGGGCTTGTTAAACCATACCCCAGTATGTCTTTGAAAGGCCATTTGTACTTTCTTGTACAAGTTCTGGATCATTTTTCTTAGCAAGCATACCTGGGCATGTGTGCTCACTTGTGGATGAGTCTGGTAGAAACTATTTGCATAGGGACTGAGGAGCCTCCTGGGAAATTATTTATGCTGTCCCTGCTGAGGAGCTGAGATAGATCTGGGCAGGTCTGGGGGCAGTTTATCAAGAGCAGGGTAGTGGGAGCAATTGGCCCTGGGTGGTGGCAATAAGGGGGTGCATTCTCTGTAGAGGGTTTAACAACAACAGTAAAACCAACTAAAAGTTACTCTGCCTAATCACCTTATGCCAGCAATTCTAAACAATGGGAGTGATAGAGCATTCATTCCCACGGAGGCAGGGGCGCACCTGTTGTCCAGGAATCCCGTGGAAAGTTATCACAGAAGTATATTGGCTAGAGGAAAAAGGACATATCTTAAGAGAAGATATGTTAGATTAACTTAAAAACAAAGCTTTACCTCATAATAACCTGATCAGGCAAGGGATTCTGGGTACACAATGGTTATGGGTTGAATTGTGTCTCCCCAAAATTCATATGTTGAATTGAACCCCCAGCACCTCAGAGTGTGATCTTTGGAGATAGGGTTGTTACAGATACAATTAGTTAAGTTCAAATGAGGTTATTAGGGTGGACCTAATCCATTTTAAAGGGGAAATTTGTGAATGGAGTCACATGCACATAGGAAAAATGCCCCATGAAGAAGAAGGCAGAAATTGGGGATGATGCTTCTGAAGCCAAGAAATGCCAAAGATGTTTTCTGGGAAAACACCAGAACCTCGGAGAGAGGCATGGAACAGATTCTCCCTCACAGCCCCCAGCAGAAACAAACCCTGCAGGACCTTGACCTAGAACTTCTGGCCTCCAGCCCTGTGAGACAATAAACTTCTGTCATTTAAGCCACCCAGTCTGTGGTACTTTGTCATGGCAGCCCTGGCAAACAAGTTCAGCAGCTTCTAGTTCTATCGAAGCCCTTCCCACATCTACCGTGTTTGCCTGGTTACAGTATACAGGAGCTATCTGCTAAAATCACAGCATCTGGGCACAAAAACCAAGGTAAATTTCACTTAATATAAAACTCTTAATATCTCATGAAGCCATTTCAGACAGCAAGTCATTGGATCCTTAGATCATCCTTATGTGGTAAGTTGGCCAAATACTATTCCCGTTTTTTAGAGGAGAAAACTGAATTTTGAAAAAATGAAGCAAATTGCTCGAGAACACAGAGCTCATTGAGAAGGAGAAGCACAATTTGAACCCAGACCATCTGATCCTAGAGCCAAATTTCTGTTCACTCCCTGGCTCTTGGGAAATGCCTCACGTTCCTGTCACCTCTCTGCATGATGACTGAGTCATCTTCTGGGTCTCCTGGGTCTGGAATAGAATTGTAACATCGTATATATTCTTTCCCTTATCTAATCAGAAAGTGAATGTATTTGAAATTGAGTCATGCAGTACACATGCCCCCCTCTCACCTACGGGGCCAGCGTAGGAAGCTCTAAGAGGAAGACACAGCTGCAAACACCGGGTGAGTATATAGGTACTTGTGCTTACTCACAAAACTATTGGGCTGAAGCAATTTAATAGAGATTGCCTCCACCAAAGCACAGACTAGCCTCCCTAAACACAGGCAATCCATCACATAGCTTCTCCTATTCAATTATTTCTCATTGATCAGGATTTATCCTAAGGGATGTCAAAGAAGGGATATATTGATGTAAATTGCACTAAATGAAGAAATCTTTCTGGGGGAAGTTGAGAGTTTGGGCTGGGAGTTGAAGATTAACTTTAAACATGGGAGTTTATGGGCACCTGGGTGGCTCCATCAGTTAAGCATCTGCCTTCAGCTCAGGTCATGATCTCAGGGTCCTGGGATCAAGTCCTGCATCGGGCTCCCTGTTCAGTGGGGAGTCTGCTTCTCCCTCTCCCTCTGCCCCTTCCCCTTTCTCCTGCACTCTTTCTCTCTCTCAAATAAATAAAAGCTTTAAAAAATGGAGTTTAAAACACGGATTTAATAATTTAGAGTTAGGGTAATTCAGGTGGGAAGAAATAAATGGACAAAGGCAGGTAGATAGTCTGCAAGCTGTCACTAGGGTGTGACATCATACACTGCTATCTTCATAATTCACAGAATTTTATTCAATCATTTATCCTTCAAGTATTTATTGTGTACCCATCAGGTGCTAGGCACTGTCCTATAAACAGGGCCTCAGCAGTGAACACAGCAAAATCTCTGCACTCCTGGGTCTTACATTGGGATTAGGAAGACAGATAGATAATACACCAAGAAGTAAGTATGCCTACATACCAGATAGTAAGAAGGGTTATGAAGGAAAGTAAAGCTGGGTAAGGGGAAGACCTCTGTGAACAAGTTACATTTGCATAGTAATCTGAGCAAAGTGAATCATGGAGACATGTTAATATCTGAGAGAAGAGCTTTTGAGACAGAGAAAACAGGAAGTGCAAAGGCCCTAAGGTAGAAGCCTAGCTGACATAGGAAGGAGGCCAGGATGGAAATGCCCAACACATAATTCTTGATTGAATAATCATCCAAGTGTACGGGACTCAGACAGGACTAACGTGTTTTGAGTACAAGATTTATAATGTGGAATAAAGGAGGAAAGATTATCCATAGCATACATTGGCTTAAGCTTTTATATTGACCTAATTTTCAACTTAGTATGTCTTTTGGGAAATCATCATGCCTTGGAAAAAAAACCCACAAAACACAAAAGCATCTATTTACTGAGCTCTGTCCCGGTGTCTGACCCTACACTAAATGCTTTAGAAACATAACCTCATTAAACCCTTATAACAACACTTAGATATAGGTTTTGTTATCCCCGTTTTGTAGGTGAAGGAACTGAGAGTACAAAAGTTTAAATGCCTTCCTTAAGTTTAGAAAACTGGAAAGAGAAAACTAGAACGAGAAAAGAAGTCTCTTAAACCCAAAACTTATCCTTATAGGTCAAGTTTTATCTGAAAAGAATTGAAAAATATGCAGCTTTCTATATTATTCCCAAGTTCCATAATATGGGAGATGGAGTGTATTACTTCTTAGATTCATACAGAAAACACTCCTTTGATGAATATGTTTTCTCTCACTCCCTTGCTTCTTATGTTTTGATTCTACGTCCTCCGAGTTTTTTGTTTACATATTTATCAAGCTTGTATTAACTAGTTATGGTGGGCTGGACATGCTGCTGGGCCACAAATAAAAATGATGTGGCCCTACCTTTGATAAAGCTCAATCCCGACCTGTAGACACAGGGGCAATATTGTGGGTTTCAGGAACATCTCCAAGGACTCTACCAGCAAGAAAAAGATGATACTCTCAAAGAAGTTCTAGTAGAGCTAAAGGCCCTAGTTAGGGCCTTCTCTATTATTTAGGTGTAGGCAGGGTTTAAGGAAACTGCAAGGGATAGTGCGGGGCCCTGGGGCACTAAGGAAGAATAATCTTCTTACAGCAAGTAGAAGCATTCCTCAATTCTTCTGGGATATTCAAATTGGGTTTGAATTAAGCTTTTCTATTTTGAATATGTCCACGGCCAAATCTAGAGTGTGAATGTCCCTAAGATTCTCTTTTTGGTAAATGAAAATGCCCTTGGAAATGTGTTCTATTTTCTCCTTTTCTATCAATATCAAAAAACCTCTTGTTACTAGTTGCCTTCTTCAATAATTTCAGTGACCTTTACTGGAAAATCCTCCAATAATTTTTACTGCTGTTTGTAACTTTCCCAAAGACTCTACTTTTGGGCCAACCAATTCTCTTCCTAATGCGATTAAACCACCTAATACTTAATGAACATCTTTTCCTCCATTTTATCACTAGGACCTGTGTGAATCTTCAACTCAATTCAACTTCAATGAATCTCCATTTCAGAGACATGGAAAAAGTATTGCTTGGCTCAGAGGTGTATTAGTTACCTATTGCTGCATAACAAATTACCCTCAAAACTTAGAGGCTTTTAACAATTATCCCCTCAGAGATTCTATGTGTCAGGAAATTCAAAAAAAGGTTTAGTTAAGTTGTTCTGGCTCTGAGTCTCTCATGACATTACAGTCAAGATATCATATCAGCTGGGGCTGCAATAATCTGAAGGCTTGACTGGAGCTGGAGGATCCGTATCCAAGACGACTCACTCACATGGCTGTTGACAAGAAGGTTCAGTTCTCTGCCATGTGGCCTCTCCTGATGCTGATGCATTCTTATGCCATCATGCTGTCTGATGCATTCTTATGCCATCATGCTGTCTTCCTCCAGGGTGAGAGACCCAAGAGACCCAGGCTGAGGTTGCCTTGCCTTTTACAAAGTTAATATACCATTATGTCCAATATATGCTATTCACTCGAAGTGAGTCACTATGTCCCCACTTTCAAGGGCAGGAGAATTAAATTCCACTTCTTGCAGGAAGGAGTATCATAGAATTTGTGGACATAGTTTAAAGCCATCACCAGAAGTATATGGATTCACTATTCACACGTTCATTAAATCAAAAGATTTACTGTCTCATAAGTAAGTTCATTGTATTTTTTTATCTCTGAATTCTAACTAATTGTATTGGCCTCATGCCAATCACCTCACCACCGCCCATGGTGATCTTTGGTCATTATTAGAGGAATATCATTCATAATGAGAAGGCCCATAAAAGCAAAGTATAAAAATAGAACCATATTAAGGGGGGGGGCTATATTTATCAATGATAAAGTTGAATATTTTTATCAACAAAGGACTTTACCAAGTGCTCTACTGAATAAGAGTATAAATGCTGGTTTCTTTACAATCAAGCCTAGTCTTTTGGACAGTTGACTGAATTTGTCATTCTCTCTAAGCTAAGTTTAATAAAAGATTTATCAGCAGATGTGTGAAATAACACAAAAAAAAGTCACAATAAACTTTAGGATATCCAGAAAGTCATGCCACATATTTGCAGAGTTTTAGAAAATGGCCCTTTGCAAAAATAAAAGATAAGATGGGAATGAAAAGAAATACTCATGTTGACCAATGACCTGCTAGGATGGAGTGTGACAGTTATGCTCCTATGTTACATTTTGCATTTACCATAAGCTGTGATGATTGTCTCATCTTCAACCAACACTACCACCCCTAGCATTGCAGCAGTTAAGTAGAACAGTGATGTGCCTATGTTGGCATAGAATGTAATGAGGTGTAGCTAGGGAAACAATGCACTGGTGAAATGAGACCAAGGGCTGATTTTAGTATGTTTTTCATTGGCACAGTGGAAAGAATATCTCTGATTCACCCTTCCATCTGTAAAATCATAACTAAAATAGTTCTTATATTTGGTTTTCCAGGGAGTAAAGACAACACTTATAGAAACATGATCCATGATTATAAAGATTTTACAGACTGTCCCACGGAACTTAAATGCTGAAAGGAAAATTTAAAAATGTAAGTCTCTATGATATCTAACAGATGTCTCTAATCAATGACTGCCTTTCTTAATCCATGTAGCCATTGTTTAGACATAAAATACCAATTCTGTGCTTGCAGTCACAGAATAGAGAGTACCTAACATTTCTGATCAGTGGGACCCTACCCAACTCCAACTTACAAACTGAAACCACTACGGGAAAGACCAGGTAACTGATAAAAGAGGATATTAGAATGGGACTATTCCTGTCTTAACTTCAACTAAAATATCTCTAAGATAAAATCAGTTAATCAAAACGAGTGTGAGATAAATACTCAAATACATAATTTTCAAAGAAATGATGGAGAACTAGCTCCATACTCTTGACCCTTCAGCAATGCCAAGGCCAGAAAAGTTGGACATAATGTGAAGAGAATGGAGATGTTTCCCTAAAAAGAGCTGTTGGTATTCTGAGTCTCTAATTCCCCAAGGGAGTGAGGGAAGGGTATTACCTTTACCTAAAACCCAGTGAAGGAGGTTTCATGGGACCACTTTGAGAGCTTCAGAAAACTACCTTTTCTCAAGAGTTGCAAATACAGAGGTAATTGCACTTTAAATGAGCTCCATAATTTTGATTGATGTCTTCTAGACATTCTGATTATTCAAAGAAACCATCTCCATGCTGTAAAGTTATTGTAAGGATGTCTATTACATAAGAATGACTAGAAAAATCCAGGGACCTGAAATGTTTTCATCCAGAGGCCTTATAAAAGATTCCTCACATAATATACTTTAAAGGTGAGGTGGAGGTGTGCCTGGGTGGCTTAAGCTTTCGACTTCAGCTTGGGTCATGATCTCAGCATCCTGGGATGGAGCCCTGCGTCGGGGTCCATGCTTAGTGGGGAGTCTGCTTCTCCCTCTCCCTCTCCTTTTGCCTCTCCCTCTGCTTGTGCTCTCTCTCTCTCTCTCAATCTCTCTCTGTCTCTCCCTCTCTTGCTGAAATAAATAAATAAAATCTTTAAAAATAAAATAAGTAAAATAAAGGTGAGGCAGAAGAAAAAAAGTCAAATGTGTTTGATTACATGCTTTTTTAGCATGTCAGTTATATACACAATGAGACCAGTGACTTTCCCATGTAAAAGTGGACCATCTCCACCCCACAAGAAATGCAAATTCTCACAATGTCAATTCAGAGTGAAGAACACCCAAAAGACCAAACTCCTAGAATTGGATATGTCAGTTTTGATGTCTGTAGTTGAGGCTACTTGAGTTGGGCAAAATAACCCATGAATAGATGGTCATGGAAGTAGAATGATTCTGGGGCTTAAAACATTTCTACCAACTCACTGATGACTTCCATTTTGTAATTAGACACTTACTTCTTCCATTTATGAGTTTATTTCCTTTTAAATGTGAACTACTCTGGGTACTTCCCCCATCATGCTTTCTTATCTTTTATCTCAGCTGATTATGATAATGGACACATTTAAGTTCCATCTGCCCTACATAACTCAATGTAAATGAGTTTATGAGATCCATTATTGAAAGATTTTTGAAGGGAGAATGAAAATGAGGATACCAGGCTGAGAAAAAAGGAAAGGAGATAAGAGATCCCTTAAGGGAAAAGAAAAAAAAGAAGACCAATAGACTTAAACTTTATTTGCTGAACAATATTGTCTGGACCTGAGAATGGGATCCAGTACTTAATACCACTGTGTTTCTTTCTTCCTAAGGAGTACTATGACCTCTATGGATCACCAGACAATCACCCAAATGAGCACCATTTAATAAGACCAAGGATACTGATACCATTAATGTCATTCACAGTATTTGATGTCAATAAACTCTAAACTCTTTCCCAATAGAGTATCTTGTGGAAGGACTTGTTGGGTAGATAGAAGAGTCTCTGAGAGGTTTGAAGGGAAAATAATTGGAAGATGAAAATGTAAATTGAAAGGATCAAGATCTCCGGCTCCAAAATGATAGTAAACATTATAACATGAGGTATTGTCTCCCTTCATGGGTCTAAAGCTGGAAAAGATCTCCCAGTATTTGGCCACCAAACCCAAGTCCCTCTTCCTTTTGACACTTTCCCCAATCTACGGTAAGCTATCAAAGTGGTTAAGTGGCCCTAAAAGAATCCCCTAAGGGACTAGTGGTGATGTTGGTACTCAAGCCAGAGATGAGAAAGATTCGCCTTCTCAGTGGGTAAGTGCATTTCCTTACCTACTACCTCTCAGGACAATAAAGCCCATCCAAAACGTAGTTTGAGATACCTAAATTGGACACTGAAAAATTAACATTCTTCCGTTGTTATTTCCTGGAAATCAGAGTTATTAGTCAATGAAAATGAATGACTACAGAATGTCTGGAAATAGAAAAAAATCACCCATGTTGTCTACAGCTGTGTTCTCTTTCTTTTCTTTGCCATCCCCTTGGCAATAACTTCAATCTCTAACTTAGCAGTTGCTATGGCAGCAGTGAAAGGCACATGTTGCCTCACTGAAGGATGTTATCCATTGATGAGGACCCCAGAACCATTTCAGCTGTTTTGGCCCAAGATTGTGGTATTGCTCCCCAAGCATAAGAACTGGGCCAATTTGGCATAGAGATGAACCAAGTTCTAAAAGGTATACATGTTTGAAACTGGTCGGGAATATCCTGAGTGTATTATTGGTTTCATCAACGTTATAATACAATATTTATTTTACTTTAGTGCTCGAGGTTGAGGGTATATCCCACATTTCCATATAAATTATGTCTCAGATACCAGCTGGATATGTTTGTGATATAGGTGATGACAGTTCTTTATCCACAATCATTCACCTCAATTTGCACTTGGCATCTGTTAAACATTTGGTCTACTCTTTTTATGATTGCTATTATTGCTCCATGTCGAGAAGTGCATAGACAGAATACTGACTTGCCTGCAATAATTGCTGAGATGTGTAGCTTCATATTAAGAGAGAAAGTGATTTAGCACAAAACTCAGAGGGGTGGAGAACAGTTCAGGAGTTCATTGAACCAAGATGTGAAGCAAAGCCATCCTTAAGCTGTCTTAGAGAGAAAGGAGTAATTTTATCTACGATAACTAAATTCTCCTCAAGAAAACTAGTCTAGCCAAAAGATGACTTAACTGCAATTAGGATAGGGAGGTTACTCTCAGTAGGAAAACAACACCTGTAAAAATGAAGAATTTTCTAAAATGATTAGGAGGTATAAAGAGATCCACTAAAAAGAGAATTGGAAGATCTAGCAAACCACTCACAAGAAATCTGAGATGAAGGTAAAATGATTAAACCACAGAATCATAGAATGTTTAGGTGGAAGAAACCCTACAGGTGATGAGGTTCA
The DNA here is from genome assembly GCF_002201575.2 of Neomonachus schauinslandi. Taxonomy (NCBI): domain Eukaryota; kingdom Metazoa; phylum Chordata; class Mammalia; order Carnivora; family Phocidae; genus Neomonachus; species Neomonachus schauinslandi. The sequence continues at coordinate 25,968,206 of NC_058415.1, forward strand.
ATCCCTCATTTTGTGGATGAATAAATGGAGACCCACAGAGGCAAAGTGGTTGGCCTAAGGTCAAACTGTGAAATACTGGCTGAGCTATAACCAGAACCCATTTCTACCCCATAAAACAACATCTTTGCACAACAACTGCTTCACATAGATCAAATTCAGTTGAGATTGAAACACATATATTTTGACTTTTGTATCAATCAGAATCAAATTAGAAAAGCGGAAACCATGTTGGGTATTTCAAAGAGAGTGGATTTAATACAAAGAATAGATTGCACAATTGTTAAAAGAACAAAAGACAAAAAGATGTTGGTGGGCTAGCCAGATATTAGAAACATCAGGAAACAGTTGTCACCCCTAGAATTGGGGGGACAAAAGATAAGCAATGGGATGTTCAAAACTAAGAAGCTTAGAAGAGGGGCCATTCTTTCTCCCCAACTCAAGTTTACATAGCAGAGCAGAGAAGTCTGGGCATATGTCAATCTACAAGTACTTTATTCTGGAAATGCAAAAATGAATAAGAGAGAAGTGATAGCAGGGAAGATTTCATGGGTACTTTGGGAACCCATGGTGCTAGGTGCTCAGGACTTCTGCCATAAGCCTGGCTGAGTGAACAGGGCCCATCAAGCAGGTGGGAAATTTTTCTGAAAGCCCTTCTTTAATTTGGTCTAATTTAAATCCTCTTCTCGTAACACTCTGTGCTCTTCTGTTGTGCTATTATGCTGTCAGAACTATAATTAATTAATTATAAGTATTTTCTTACACTTTTTTTTCCCAATATACTTTAAAATTCCTGGGTCAGGTACTGTGATCTTCCTAGTTTATTGCTGTATCCATGGTGTCTGGCACAAAGTGGGAACTTAACAAATGCAGATAATTGTCTTACAGCATTAGATTCCCTAACCTGATTTGGATTGTATGGAATTCTTTAATTAAGAAATATGATTTGAGGGTGCCTGGGTGGCTCAGTCAGTTAAGCGTCTGCCTTCAGCTCAGGTCATGATCCTGGCATCCTGGGATCGAGTCCCGCATTGGGCTCCCTCCTCCATGGGGAGCCTGCTTCTCCCTCCGCCTCTCTCTCTCTCTTTGTCTCTCATGAATAAATAAATAAAATCTTTAAAAAAAAAAAAGAAATGTGATTTGAATAGACAATCTAAATAGGCAGATATCCATTAAAGAAATTGAATCAATAATTAATAACCTTTCAAAACAGAAAGGAGTAGGCCCAGATGGGTTCACTGATGAATTCTACCAAACATGTAAGGTGCATAGGATTCAAAGTCTAGGGATACAGAGTTGTATGCAGGCAAATATGGGTGCAGAAATGGCAACCACAGTGAGATCTTGACAAATTACACCTAAATCCAAACAAAGGTGCAACAAAACTAGCCCAATTCCAAGCAGATATTGAAATACAAGGAGAACCAAACCAATTAAGCAGGCGACATTGTTTTTGGAAGCACAGCATGGAATAGGTAGAGTGCCAAACAGAGTGAGCATCACGTCCAAGAAAACAGCAAAGTGAAACCCAATACCTGGGAGACTAGTCTGGAAAGAATAAGACAGAAAATAGGTCCCAGATAGATGATCTAGCTATGTCCTGCAGGTGGGGTTAGAGGAACCCAGGTTCCCAACTAACCCAGAGTGAAGAGGCCAGGCTGGCAAGCTGAACCACGCAGAGGTTCAGCATTTGGAAACATCAGTCCTAGGAGTTCTACTGAAATCCTCAGTACTTCAGCCATGTGGCCAGGAGCCCTCACAGGAGAACAGTAATTAACTGTACCACAGGGTACCTGCAGCATCTTGTTCGGGCAGCAACCCTCTGCCAGCAACTAGGCTGCTGGGCTTTGGGCATTTTTTTTTTTCTTTTGCCTACTGCCAAATATCCTTTCAACCCTTTGTCTACTAATAGCATTTTGTTTTCTTTGGTCAAACATCTATCTCTCCCCAATGCACACATGTTCAGTGGATCCTAGTTCCAGCAACAAGAACAGGAATTAGGCACAGCTAATCACAATCAGAGAGGTTGCTTCAGGGATGGGCACATGGTCTCCTCTGGACCAAAGTTTCTACCCTGGAACTTTTCCTGGAAGAACATTCTTTCTGTGGAGATTTTAACATGGAGCTGTTACAGACCAACTTTGCTATCACTTTGGAAGTAGCTACCCAGGAATAAGTTCAACAGAGAACAGAAAGATGAAACAAGATATTTTGGTAAATTCAGGTTAACACCTGGATCCAGCTACTCCTGAAGATTCTACTACGTCTACTATTGCTTTTCAGGTACAGAGGCCCTTTTCTGACTCAAGCTGATTTAAGTTTTTCTGTCACGTATAGCCAAAAGAGGGAGGGAAGTGACTTCACTTCTCTGAAACCATCTCTCTCTTCATCCGTAAATTCATGGCTTCCAAGTCTGCCTTCACTTTGAGCAGACTTCAGACTTTGCAATGCAAAGACAAAAATGATTAATGTGGATTGTTCACAGCCCTCTCACCATCCGTCCCTTCAAAGACAGTCCTGCAATTGCCAGCACAAATTCTGTTTCCCCTCCTTCCACCCTCCTTTAAAAGAGGAAGGACTCCTCCCAGCTAGAGAAAGGCTTGGTCCATCTACATATTGAAGAAGTGAAGGAAATAAAAGGGGAAGCTAGAGTTGAAAGCAGGGCCAGCCTAGGAGTGGAGAGAGGTTTGGCAAAGGATTGTGGGGACACTACTCCTCAGGAATCCCTGCAGGGTGTGATGGAAGTAAATAGAAGCCAGAGGCTTCCTATGGTTGTTGCTATGGATCCCCAAGTGGCTTTTGCAAAGTGGAGTCAAGCATTTGGCTGACTTCCCCAGGACTGTATTCTTTGACCATGAGTTCTCTCTAAGGCTGAGCCCCAGGGCGCTGAGTTTTGAAAGGTTCTTGCAGACCCTCATTCTGCCTCAGAGACTGTGACCCACTCCCTCCTCCAGGAGTGTTGTGATAGATCCTGCTGCAGATGGCACCAGGGAGAAAAGGAAGGGCGCTCTCTCACCTGAGCAGCTGAGTCTGTGGAATGCCATGAATGAACTGTTGGGAGATTAGTCTTAGGTTTCTCGGCTGTCATATGGGCTAAAAAAAAAAATCAATTGATGGATGAGTGGTTAAGCCAGCTCTGTGGCTAAGCATTTGTAGTGGTACTTGTCTAGTTGTTCCAGCCATTTTAACAAATGAATTGGATGGAATACTCGGCAGGTGATCAATGGTTCTGTACTCAGCCATGACCATGAACACAGTATCTGAGATATGGTGGTCACCAATGCTTTTGATGCAGGCTCTGCTGGAGCTTCTTATACTATCGATTCCCCACAAGTTAGTAAGCAAGAAAACTGCATTACTAAGAAATTCCATGAAAAATGCATTATTAGGATCATACAGGTCTTTAAAAGTAAACAATGCATACATTTGTAAAAACTAAATTAAGGGATAATTAAGATGAGATTATTTGACTTTTCAAGAAATAGTTTATGATAAGGGTAAGTCTTCTGAGAGCACATCTCCAATTGCATGATTTTGCTACTGAAAACCTTCCAATTATCTATCATTAGCTATCAATTTCAGTAGAAAGTCTTCTTATTATTCATGATCCTCTATAATATAGTCTGAGCCTATCTTTCCAGTCTGGTATCCTTCTAGGCTAGCAGTCCACTGATCTTCTCAAATTGCATGCAGAATTGAGTTGCATGTATATGTGCTTTTTTTATTATTATTATTTTTCAAAAGTGGGAGGCAGGAAGATCTACAACTCGCATCAGGTTCTAGAAGGAGTCTTAAGAAACCCAGAGAGATTAAAAACCATCGCTCGAGGCCAGGGGTCTATGAATTTGGATGGGAAAAAAAAGTAGATCTTTTTTTTTTACTAATCTCTAACTGAAAGCTAGCATTTCTTCTGATCGTGAACAAGGCCACAAAGCATGTAAGTAATTGCAGCCTCTATGCTTTTCTCAGCAGACATTCCAAACCCTTTCTTATCATGCTGCATGTATAGCAGACATCTCAAAATGCCACACATGGGCATCCTTACTTCAAAATTATGGTGGTTCTTAGAACTACCACTGGATCCACTCATCAAATGCATTCATAAAGAAGCACATGTGCTTTTTAATTACTGACTTTTTAATATTTATTTTGATGACTGTTTTTAAACATGTATTTTTGTATTTTTAATGCAATTAAAACATTCATCTGCAAAGACACCCACAGATTTGGCCATGTTATCAAAGAAGTAGATGGTACCAAAAAAAATAATAATAAAAGGTTAAGAGTCCCCTGCCCCCCATGTTAACTTATCATACCCAGTACTCTGCCCAGGCCAGGACAGCTCCTGGTTTGACAAATTTACCCCACGCTTTCTGACTACAGCACTCTTGTTCCATCTGTTTGTTCCACTTGAAATGCTTTCTCCCCCACTGTCAGAATTTGTCCAAATCCTTCCTACCTTCAAGGACCATCTCAAGTACCTCTTTATATAGGAGCCATTTCTTCCCCCAACCATCAGAAAGTCGGCTATTCCATCCTTTAAATCTCTATTGCCACATGCTTACACCTCTCTTATGTGGTTTGTAAATTAAAGGAGATGACATAACCAAGCTCTGCATGGTAAAGAGCATAAACACATCAGCTGGTCCCGATCTGCATCCTGTCTGTATTTGTTGGCTAGAGCTGCCATAACAAAGCACCGTAGAGTGGGTGGCTCAAACCACAGAAATGTGTTTCCTCACAGTACTGGAGGCTAAGAATCCAAGATGGAGGTGTTGGCCACATTGAATTCTTCTGAGGCCTTTCTCCTTGGCTGGTAGGTGGCCATCTTCTCTCTGTGGCTTCACATGGTCTTCCCTTCCTACTTATGTCCACATTTCCTCTTCTCATAAGGACACCAGTCATAGGAGATTAGGACCCACACTCATGGCCTTGTTTTAACTTAATTACATGTTAAAAGACCCCAAGTCCAAGCACAGTCACCTTCTGAGGTACTGGGGATCAAGGCTTCAACATATGAATTTTGGAGGGATACAATTCATCTCATACACTGTCTATACTACAGACCAGCTGTTTTACCTTGGAAAAAGTTCTTGACATCTCTATTAGCCTTGGTTACCTCATCCATAATATGAGGATGATAATAGAACTTCCTTCATGTGGCTATTATAGGAATTAAATGCGTTAATTCCCATAAAGCACAAGGAACAATGCCTAAAACGTAAATGTGCACATCAACAAAGTTAACAATGACTGTGCATGGCACATTTGCCTCGACCCCCTACCAGACGGAAGGTTTCTAGAGGGCAGAAATTGCTTCATATCCATCTTTTTCTTCTGCTGTTAGGACATTGCCTTTAACACAATAAACATATTTTTGAATTGAACACTTAATGAATTTTTTAAAAAACTGCTGAATTGGCTGGGGGCTGAAAGACAGAGATACCAAGAAAACCTGATAAGCTGCACACAGTTTTTTTCTAATCCAGTTTTTTTCTTGCCTTTCAAGACCAAAGCCCCTTTTGAAAATACCAACGATGGTATTCTTAGCCTAACCAACTCTGCAACAGCTCTTAGACCCCCCAAGAAATTCCTTCTTTCTGAAGGGACTGGTGGGAGTTGGAAGAGAAGTCTTCAACAAGCCTTGTTTCTGCAATAAATTTAAACAAGGGATGTTATCCAAATTTTGTAACATAAGTAAAAGGAAAATTCTCAGGTCACTGGGGATATCTCCATATTGAACCTGGTTTCAATTTTATCCTATTAAACGTAAATGAATCGACTACTTTTGGGACATAGATGATGTTATATAATGTACAAAATGCTCTGAGAACTCAATGTAAAAACCACTTATTTCAATTGTTTGTACCCTATTTTTTTTAACCAAATACATATATGCTTGCAAGGCCAGCCCGTGCTTAATGAAAACTTTGGAAAGACGTTTTGCTTTGTGAGAATTTAAATTGATAGGCTGCCATGGAATTAGCTTTATTTTTGTGAGATTGCCTTATAATTATGAGGAATTGGCTCTACAGGGCTGCCTCAAATGAAGCTGAGTTCTGCGAAAATAATTTTCTTAATGTTTGCATAGCATAGTTTTTAAGAAAAAAAAAAACCAACAACAACAAAAACAAAAAGACCTTAAGATAATTAAATGTATTTTGTTTCATGTTCTTATTCTAATGGTGCTTTTGGCTCAAAGCCCTTCATCACTACCATTTTATTTCCCTTTATATTTGATCCCATTTTCCCCGACCATAAAACACTCTGAGCGCAATTGGATTCAGAGTTGGTCTGGCCCTACAGGGCAGTCACATCTGTGACTCCTCTCTCTATGTGCAGGGAGAGGAAAGGCAGAATGCAAGCAAAGGAGTCACTTTTCTGTCTGCAGGAATGAGTTCTGGGAATGCAATTTCAAACAAGAATCCTTTCTCAATGATTTTTCTAGAACACATCCTCCTCCCCATCCCTGGTCCTACTTTCTCTCAGTCTTCTAAAGACACTTTGTGTTTAAAATGCTAAATAAAATATTGTTGGAACATTTCTCTTTCAATCCTAGCATGGAATTTCGGCAAATTTGAGAAAATCAGGGAGTCAATATAGGAATCTCCAAGGGAAAACCAACAGAAACTCCTGGTGGTGGAGCCCCAGGCATGGACTTCAGACCCTACAGGGCCTTCCTGCCACTTTAATTCCCAGATCTATTTTCCCAGGGTTCTCTGCACCATCTTCATATCATTGGAAGGATCATCAGATGTCTTTATGAGTAAGGCTCAGACTTCACTACCTTCTTACAACTATTATAGGCTTTCAGAATATAAATTGCATGCTAGTATCTATGTCCCCTTCTAACCCATATTTCCAGGCTGGTGGAAAGAAGCAAGAATACGGTAGGCAGCCTCTAACATGGCCCACAGTAATTCCTGCCTCCTGATTTTCACTTCCTTATGTAATTCCCCCTTTTGCACGTGGGTTGAACTTAGTGATTTGCAAATCCAATGTCACAGAAGTACTGGAATATGAGATATCACTTTCAAGATTAGGTTATGAGAGGACTGGCTCCCACACTGATTGTACTCTCTCTTGTACTTTCATGGATGGCTCACCCAGGAGCCATGGCATGAGGCAGTCCTGTAGACAGACACATGTGGTAAGGGCCCAAAGCCTGCCCACAATCAAACCACCATGTGAGAGTGCTTAGAAGCAGATTGTATTAGGGGTCTGCAGAAACACAGAACCGATAGGATGTGTGTGTGTACACATACATATGTATATACATATGTGTATGAAGTGTTTATAATAAGGACTTACCTCACACAATTATGGAGGCTAAGAAGTCCCAAGATCTGCTTTTAGCAAGCTGGAGACCCAGGAAAACCAATGGTGTGCTTTTCGTCCAAGTCCAAAGACCTAAGAACCGAGAGAGTTGATGATGTTGACTACTAGTCCAAAATCTGACAGACTGACCCAAAAAGAGCCAATGTTTAAGTTCAAGTCTAAAGACAGGAAAAGACTGCTGAGCCAGCTCGAGGCAGTGGGCAGGAAGTGTTCCACTTTACTTATGGGAGGGTCTGTCTTTTTGTTCTATTTAGGCCTTTAACTGATTGGATGAGGCTCACCTACATTACTCAGTCTACCTATTCAGATGTTAATCTCATGTAAAAACACCGTCACACCCCCTGCTTGGTCTCTCTCTCCCTCTCTGTCAAATAAATAAATAAAATCTTTAAAAAAAAAAAAAAAAGGCACCAGGGTGGCTCAGTCAGTTAGGCGTTCTGCCTTTGGCTCAGGTCATGATCCCAGCGGAGCCCCACATCAGGCTCCTTGCTCAGCGAGGAGTCTGCTTCTCCCTCTCCCTATGCCTGCCACTCCCCTGCTTAGGCTCTCTCTCCCTCTCTGCCGAATAAATAAGTAAAATCTTTAAAAAAGTAATAAATAAATAATAAAAATAAAAAATAAAAACACCCTCACAGGCACATCCAGGATAATAATTGACCAAGTGGCAAGCATTGTGAGCCCCTGGCCCAGACAAGCTGACACACAAAACTAATCACTCCATAAATCCTTGTAATGTTTCAGGATGATAACAGTCCTAGTCAATAGCTTGATCGCAACCTCCCGAGAGGCCTAGACCATGTTGCAAAAAAATAACTTTTTTATTTAATGTGTGTCCCAAACATTGAATGGGACTGGTACTAAAAAATTATCCATTGTTCATCTGAAATTCCAATTTAACTGGGCACCTTGTTTTTCTATTTGCTAAATCTGACAACCTAGCACTGATGGGGAGACACCAGCCAGTTGTGCTGTATTGGCTTTTCCTGACCCACAGAAACTGCAAGGTAACAGGTACTTGTTTTCAGACACTATGTTTTAGTCTGCTGCAGAGATAACTAATACAAAGGGGCATTTGTAACAGAAGTAACTGAACAAGGAGGAGTTAAAGAGGAACAAGTGTTGGTTATAGTACAGCAGAGCCAAATGTTGGTCCATATCTGTTGTGTCATGTTCTAGATTTGGTTGAAAAATGGCCCATTCACAGGGAGTGCTGTGTACCTCATATGGGTATGAGCTGTATGTAGCCAAGAATAACTGGGCTGCCATTGTCTGAGAGGTAAGAAACACTCTCAGGCCCAGGGGTGGTATAGAGGGCAGTGTTTCTCAAATTTTAATGTTATTTGAAACTCATGGTGATCTTACCAAAATGCAAGTTCTGATTCCATAGGTCTAGGGTGGGGTCTGAGCATCTGCTTACCTAACAAGCTCCCAGGTGATGCCGTTGCTGCTGGTTCCCAGATGACACCATCAGGGGCAAGGTGGTAGAACATTTCCCTTTAGAAAGGGTCCTGGCTGTGTGATAAGCCAGGTTGGTGAAAAGTATGATGCTTTTTTTAAAAGATTTTATTTATTTATTTGAGAGAGAGTGCACAAGCAGGATGAGGGGCAGAGGGAGAGGGAGAAGCAGACTCCTCGCTGAGCAGGGATCCTGATGCAGTGCTCGATCTCAGAACCCTTGAGATCATAACCTGAGCCAAAGGCAGCCTCCTAACCGACTGAGCCACCCAGGTGCCCCAGGTACGATGCTTTAGAGGAAGAGTATTCACTGTCAAATTTCTTTTTTTTTTTTTAATTAATTATTTATTTGACAGAGAGAGAGACAGTGAGAGAGGGAACACAAGCAGGGGGAGTGGGAGAGGGAGAAGCAGGCTTCCCCCTGAGCAAGGAGCCCAATGTGGGGCTCAATCCCAGGACCCTGAGCCACCCAGGTGCCTTTCACTGTCAAATTTCTTATTGTGGACTTCGACTATCTTAGGCTCTTAGGCTCTTGGGTGGAGGAAATGATAACAATTAGTTAAGGAGCACTTATTTCCATAATCTCATTCATATTTTACTTTTACATATTCAAAAGTGATTCTGCTGGGGTTGCAAATCAGAATTTCTGGGGTTGTGTGTGCGGTATGAAAAGAAAACAGAAGCTATGTCTTCTGTTTTCATTTTTTTTTTAGTCACAAACTTTAGCGAGTTTTGGAATCTTAATAGTATTAAAGAAGGACACTGGCTTCTTATTTTATAATTTAAGACAAATTTTCATTGTTACAAAAGCAGCATATATATATATATATCTGTGTGTGCATTGTAAAAAAATAAGCAAAACAAGAAAGTAGATACATTATATGCCCATAAATCAAAGATGAATCTTATTAACATCTTCATGCAATTACCAGATCTGTTAATGATTGCCACTTTTCCTTGTCAATTAATTTTCACCACGTCAAATATCCAGTCCATAGTTAAACTTTCCCCAGTTGTCCCAAAAGAGAACAGTAACATGAATTTTTTTTTTTTTTAAAGATTTTATTTATTTATCAGAGAGCGAGCGAGAAACAGCATGAGAGAGGAGAGAATCAGAGGGAGAGGTGGGCTCCCCGCTGAGCCGGGAGCCCGATGTGGGACTCGATCCCAGGACCCTGGGATCATGACCTGAGCTGAAGGCAGTCGCTTAACCAACTGAGCCATCCAGGCGCCCAACAGTAACATGAATTTTAAGACTAATTTTGAGAAATCCTCCAAAGATGGCCCCGACTCGGTCACTGGCATCGGAAGTCCATGTGGGACAGATATTTCAGTGTGTTGGAGGGGAGGGGAGGAGAAAGACTTGAGGACAGCTGCGGGGATGGGCCAACAGAGCTCAGCAGAGCCCACATGCATGCTTTCCTCCGCCACCTGCCTGACAATCAGACAGCTGAATACAGACAACGTATCTTGGTTGGAGAGTTGGATGGGAAGCAGGGTACCAAGAGTGAGTTCAGCATATGAGAAGAGAAAATAATTAACCAAAATGTTCATAACTTTGAGAGGGAGACGTGCATCCACAGCCCAAGTGGGCAGTCATCATGCTGTCACAGTGACATGGCAAAACTTTTGGTCAAAGATGTAGCAGGGCCAAAATATCCTCTGTGTCTTAAATTCTGCCACAGTTGCCATGACAACACTCTCCTGCATTTGGCCCAGGAAAAGATGACAGTGAGATGCAGAGCCTGTGTTTTTATTTCTTGGAAACTAATGAAGGCTGGGGCCTACGGGGAGCATACCTCTGGTCCTGCCATGGGCAGGAATCACGTGGAGAGATTGCCTGGGACCTTAGAAAGGCAGAGGGACTCTGGCTGAAAAATAAACCAGATATGGATTCGACTTTTTCATTCTGGGAGACAGGGAGCCTCAATTTAAGAGACAGGCAAGATTTCATAATGATCGGGAAGCTAGGTATTTCTGGAAGTGTTCTACATGAGTCCTACAGTCCAATCAACTCCCATCACGTGTCTCATCTTGAGAAGGCACATTCCCTGCCCCCAGTGGGCACTTTCCTGAGTCTTGGTGAGAGCGTAGAAAGTAGCAAAAGTGTGTGAGCCTGGAGCTCTGGGGATCCTGAGGAACCCTGTCTGCGATGGAGGCCCCCCTCAGGCTTGATTGCAGCGGTGAATGCAGAACGGATCAGCTCGTCCATTAACCTCACCCAGGTCCCGGCGTGTTAGCTTGGGTCAGGCGACTCCCCGCTTCCTGTGTCGGTTCCCACATTTATTAAATGGGGACGTTACTGACTACCATTCAGCATTCTTTTGGTGAAGATTAAATCAGATGCTCCACAAAATCATCTAGCATTGTCCCTGGAATGTAGTTGGTATTCAGTAAATAATAGTTCCCTTTCTTTGCTTCCTGAGAGTAGAGCCCAGGGCTCAGTCAGCTTTTCTTGCCCCTGAGAAGCTACCACCATCTGCTCAATCTGCTCTGATTTTTCTCCTCTGAAGATCGATTTGAGGGCAGGATATGGTTTCCTCGGCTCCCTCCTAAAACATACCTCCAGATGAGCTCTAGGACTATGATTTCGAGGATTTTCTAATAATTATAATAAGGGGATAGAAAGAGACTTCCAAAAATTGCAAATGTTAAGGCATTTTGACTGGAATGACAAAGCTGGTTCCTTGGTCCTAACTGCCTTCTCAAATGGCAAAAGGAAAGAACATTGAACTTTCACCGCTAGGGAGACTCACCACAGATTCTCCATCCTGGCTCCTTGTGCGGGTCATGGCATTATAGGAGCATAAGAAGGCACCTGCACCCAAGACAGATCCGGACTAAAGGCACAAACTGCAGAAACAACAGGTATCCACTTGCTCCAGGATGCGATGTTTAGTCCTGAACCTTCAACATTTATTTCCCAGGGATCCATCTATGGTAGATTTTATTGGAGGCTCCAATTCTTTATCACTTCCTGCCTCTGTGCTCCTGCTAGGGCCCCGTTACAGATGAAGTGTTCATCTCTGCCCCTTGACTTTGGACTTAGACATGTAGCCAAGGGGATGTGGATAGAAGTGACAATGTGCCCATTTCCAGGCTAGCTAGGCTTTCAGAGGCCTCACATTTCTTCTTGTCCTCTTGGGCCTTTGTTGTCACCGTGAGAACACGTCCCAGCCAGCTTGCTGGTCCCAGGAAGAGGACAGGACAATAGAAGAGAGCTGACCCCTCACCGACCCACAGACCTGTGAGCCAGCCCAGGGCAGATGAGCCAGCTGCCCAGTCAAGCCCAGGCTGGATCCACTGATCCCCCAGCTGACCCCCAGTTGCAAGAGTGATAATAAATGGTTATTGTAGGTCACCGAGTTTGTCCTGCAACAGTAATTACCTGATCCACTGCCTCGCACAACAGTGATTGCTTTGGGTCATTTCCTCACGGAGGGAAAGAACCTTTTGATAACAAAAGCTCCAGTAAGGCCTAGACCAACCCCATTCAGTGGTGGGCGGACTCTAATTTTATACTGGGGAGAATTTCGCCAGTAACTAAAACCAGTATCTTCTTATGCTTATATATGTAGTGCCATGACTGATAGAATACCTTGGCAAGAAGTCTTATATTTATTAGAGATTGTAGAATTCTTTGACTCTGAATAACATAGTAGGTATAGAACTCATAGCTCTCTCATAATTAAAAAAGCAGCATTTTAATGTGTATTTAAGGTTCAAGTTTGCTTTTGAATAAGTAAGGTACCTTGTATGTTGAAAGAGCAATACCTGCATTAGCAAATCACAGGCGATTTTGTTTTGCCCACCATGTGATTAAACCTGCTCCGGGGCTGGTTCTTCTGCCCCTGCCCTAGAGAAAATCCCCAAGAGGCGCTGAGCCTCAGGTCATAAAAGCACCTCAGTTCTCTTTAATCTCTCAATTTATCTCAATTCATTATTATCGGTGTATCTAGTCCAAGGTAGTCATCAAACTCTAAACTTCATCTAGAAGTTAAGCTTCCCAGTCTGCCCGTTGAGGAGGCTGGCTTCAGGCAGGTATGTCACAGCGCAGGAGAGAGGTGTAATTAATTTATTTCCCTCACTGGCAATTTCCCGGCCCCTCCACCCATGGGGGCGGGGGTGCGAAGGAGAGAGGTAGAGCAGAAAATTCTTACTTCACTGATGCTGATCTTGCAGTGGTATTTTCTGGTTGTAGGAGATGGCCCTTCATGGTGCACTTTGCTGGAGTCCTGGCAGATACACTTCCATAGCGCCCCCCCCCCCCCCCTGCAGGCCCCCGGCACAGTGATGACATGTGTCCCCTGCCCGGCACCCCCACCCTCTCGCTCAGGCCCCAGTTCTTCACTGAGGGTTTCCTTTGGTTCTGTCATACAGACTACGTCAGCCAGCTGCAAATCCTGCAGATTTCTGTAGTGGGGATGGGACACCATCCCTCAGACTCAAGGGCCCACAGATCAAGGACTCCAATGGCCTCTCGAAGCTCAGTTTATCAGGAAAGGGAGAAACACCCACATTCCTCCTCTATGAGGGGCGGGAGTAGGACCCAGAGCATTGGATCTCTCCAAAGAAATCCTGTACCTAATCTTCAGCTTCTTCTGTGGCCTCTCAACCTCTTTGTAAACCAGGAGTGGATGGTCAGCTCTGGTCTCTCAATCTGTACTTAAGTGTCAGCTTGGGAGGCTGACAGCACACCTGACTCCGGAAGGTGAGAGAGTTGATACCATTGGTTGTGGGGCTTCAGCCAAACCTAAGACAGAATCCCAACACCGCGCGCACATGCTCACACACACACACACACTTTTTCATCTTCTGAGGAAGGCCAGCAGAAAGGGAAATGAGGGAAGACCATCATCTCATGATTTACTGAAATATTAAAGAGGCAACTATTAACCACGTGTGATGGTCTCCCTACCTCCCCCAGCCCCCCATTCTCTCACTTACAATCTTTCACAGCCTCATTAACTTCCTGTTGCCATCCCCATACATGTTGGAAGATCAATGCTTTCTGAAAGGGAGAGGGTCTCATGCAGGACAAAGAACCAAAAAAAAAAAAAAAAGAGAGAGAGAGAAAGAGAGAAGGAGGCAAGAAGGCAACTTTGCAATCATGCTTGAGTCCAGGGCATCCAGACAGGGCAGAGCTGTTCTTTAATCACCTCTCCAACCCACTGTATCCTCAGCTACCACACTGTTCATTACAATTCAGAAAAAAATAAGCACTTCAAGACTTGAGTGTCTTCTGGAGATGTTAGGAAAGAGCTGGAAAACTCACATAGCCAGAGACACCAGACAACTCTTCCAGATGACAGGCACTACCAAGACAACTGGGCAATCCCACATGTGGAAAACATTTCACTCCCAGAAGATTGTTGGGATAACAGTTTTCAATGATTCATTAATAGTTAAAAGCATATGGCTCTTTCTTAGGCAACTGAACTGTTTAGCCTTTTGTTTTTCTTTAAGAATCACAGATGAGGGGCGCCTGGGTGGCTCAGTCATTAAGCGTCTGCCTTCGGCTCAGGTCATGATCCCGGGGTCCTGGGATCGAGCCCCGCATCGGGCTCCCTGCTCCGCGGGAAGCCTGCTTCTCCCTCTCCCACTCCCCCTGCTTGTGTTCCCTCTCTCACTGTGTCTCTCTCTGTCAAATAAATAAATAAAATCTTTAGAAAAAAAAAAAAAGAAGCACAGATGACATTGATGGAGATGAAACATCTTGGTGATAGTGATCAGTGGCATTGTGGTGGCCTGTCCACTGACCACGGCCACCATACTGCTTAGCTGGTCTTCCAAGTGGCTGGCCATGAGAAAGAGTAGCCCTGACCTGTTTGAAGAAAAGGGCAAGGAGGTGAAGAGAATATGAGAAAAAATGAACAAGAAAAGACAAACAATGGCGGCAGAGACTCTTTCTCTCCTCATTCACTTTGGTGTTGCTTCTTCTCAAATAAGAAGAATTAGCAAATGGGGAGGAGAGGAGGCAGAGACAGGTACGTCATTGGCTCAAAGCACCCAGGGAAAGAAAGCAATGAGACACTGAGGTAGAGGAATTGAGGTGGGAAAGAAGGTTTAGGAAATTATCACCAATAAAGAACCTAAATTTTGTAAATAGAAAAAAAAACCCTTTGTATTATAAATATTATTTTGAACGGATATGTGCTGATATTTAGTTTCAATGATATTTAACTTGCAATTGTTTATAATTACAACAAATTAGAAACAAAGTGGCCCAAAATATTTTTAAATAGTTAAATAAATTATGGCCATCAAAACAATAGCATGATATGTAGCTATTACAAATTAAACATACAAATATACTTATTGACAAAGCAGGACATTCATACCATATGGATAACTTTAAAAATGCAGATTAGAAAAAGTATAGGCAGTATGATCACAATTAAATTAAATAAGTTACATATATTCAGATATATATGTGCAGGAAAATGTCTGGAAGGATGTACACAAATTTGTTACAAGTAATTATGTTTGAATGTTGAAATTGTAAGTAATTTTAATTTTTCATGTTCTTCTTTAATATTTTTTATATATTATCCAATAAAAGTTATTTACATGCTTATCAGATAACTATAATATGTAAAATTCTTATAGAAATAGGAAATTTTAGGAGAGAAAGAAAAGCCACCAACCTATGAAGACAGTTAGCCCTGCAGCCAGAGCTGAGAGTTCACATGTATTAGTACGACTGTGAGACTCTAGCAAGACAGGAGGGCCTCTCACCCCCAAACAGGGAGAAGTGAGAAGGGTCTTTCTCTTTCTCTTTTTTTTTTTCTGTTTGCCTAAGTACTGAAACTAAAGAGAAGTCCAAGGAAGGAAAGATTCCATGTGTCTATATTCCTGCGTATACCATTTGTTATACATGTTATTCATGGTACTAGCTTACTATTTATGATAACACAGGAGTGCAGTTAAGGAGCGCTGGGATCTCATAGAAACAGTAGTTGTCTAAGATCTAGGGGAGGTGGGTCCTGTTCCCAGCTCTGCCACCGAACTTGCTGGATCTCAGACAGTTTCAACGCAAGTCAATAAACATTGATTAGGTGCTTATTATGCATCAAGAACAGAGTTCAACACTAACATACAAGATGAATTTGTTATAATTCCTACATCTGAATAACCCAAAGCCTAGCCAGGGAGACAAGCAAACAAACAAATGGGTATCAGACAATGTGGTACACATTATAGTAAAGATATGAATAAAATACCATGAGATCACAGTGACAGGGAGGACACATCTTCTATCAACATGGGTAGGATTTGGGCATTAGAAAAAAGATAGTTTTTGAGTTGGGCCTCAAAAAACAAAGCAAGAAAGGGCATGCCAGGTGGGTCACTTTGCCTCTCTGGGCCTCAGAATCCTCACCTTTAAAATGAGGACTTGAGGGCGCCTGGGTGGCTCAGTCATTAAGCGTCTGCCTTCGGCTCAGGTCATGATCCCAGGGTCCTGGGATCGAGTCCCACATCGGGCTCCCTGCTAGGCAGGAAGCCTGCTTCTCGCTCTCCCACTCCCCCTGCTTGTGTTCCTGCTCTCGCTATCTCTCTCTCTGTCAAATAAATAAATAAAATCTTTAAAAAAAATAAAAAAATAAAAAATAAATAAAATGAGGACTTGACTGGAACAATCTCCAGCATCTGCATTGCTCGGGAAAGACTGACTGACAGCCCATCCTAACAAAAGCCCCAGCCTTGGTCATGTTGCTGATGCAGTCTGGAGCTCCTAATCAGTCTGTGTGTAAGACAGGGGTTGGGTTGCTGAAGTAGTTCCCCTAAGTTGGGAAATTGGATTAAAACAATCACTTGTGTTAAGAAAATGTGTCCAAATTTGGCAATAAGGCCAAGAGGATGACTGCACACTTTCAATGCCTTACTGAAACATTGCTCCTCTGGCCCTGGAGGGGTTATGTAATTCTCTCGGAGACTGTACCTCTGTTGACAATTCTATTTACTATTGATTAGAGCCCAGACACTGTGAAGTTAAATGTTAACTTGTGGATTGGTGTCTGCTAGAAATGCAAATTACTTCTGTTCGGTAGAAGAGATGCCCCAAAGGTTACAGTTATATTGCCCTGTAGGATAGTAACCAGATTTGCCTCTAACTTATGCACACACACGCGCGCACACATACATACGTAGACACACAAGCATGTGCACACGTGCACATTTCCACGTGTGTCTTCCCTAATAGATTTCATAAACTCCACTTCCTTAAATGTCTTTTGCAGCTTTATCTTTTTACTGGTTCCCTCAGTAATGAGCTAATACATTTTGACACTTGTTCATTCTACGTTTGAATGAGTCATGTCTTTAAATTTTTGAAAATTACCCTTTGGCATATGAAAAATTTTTTTCGCCCTCATTGAGAATCAGTTGCAGAAATTTTGCTCTTTCCAGTATATTTGCTATTTCCAGATTTGTTGTGCTGATTTCATTGCGGTGATTTGATTTTTTTTAATTAGTTGGCCAAGTGGAAAGAAATGGATTAAGGGGTTGCTGTGCCCTGTGAATCGTCTGTGGCTCACAAAAGTAGAACCATGGTTGTAGGAACTATGTTTTAATGTTGTTGCTCTGCTTTCATTCCACATTCATTAGTTTTTGACGAACTCTCAAGCCATACTCTTGGCCCCAGAAGATGAAGACATTACCTTATTAAAAGAGGTCAGAGCACAAGAGACCACAGACCATTCACTATTGGGTGCCTACAACTTCTGTCCTGACATCCCATGCCTTCCCCTCTTCTGAACCCACCCCACTTCCCAGCGCTGCCCCTCCTGTAATACACAAGCTGGACAGTTGTCTCCATCCAGGTGGGGGAGCAATTCTTGTTTCTCAACAAGCACCATGATTGACTAAAAAGCCCAACCCTGGGGACCAAGTACCCAGAGGGGGTTTGCTCTGGCTTTAGCAATATCTTATCAGACTGTTACAGGCTTGAAGTCTCCCACCTACAAGATAGGCTTACTTTCCCAAGTGGCGAAGCAAGGCAAGAGTATGTCATAGAAGTCAGAGAACCTGACCTGCTTGTGAAATCTGCCTGTGCTAAAGTCACAATTTCACCCAGAATTAAGTGGTCAGAACTTGGGCACGTTCCCTATCTGCTAAGAGTCTCAGTTTTCTCTCTGGAAAACAAGGATGTTCATCGTACTCACACCACAGACTTGCTGGATGGTTAAATAAACTACTCTTTGCGAGGCACCTGGAGCAGTGCTTATGTCTGAGGTAAGTACTCAATAAACGGTAGTCATTTTCACATAACAAACAACAAACTTATAGTACAAATTGCCCAAATCCAAAGAACCCCGCATATAATTTGAAATTACACAATTGTCTCAGCTTTCTATTGCTACTATAACAAATGATCACAAACTGAGTGGCTTGAAACAATAAAAATGTATTATCTTACAATTCTTTGGGTTTAGAAATCTAACATGGGCTTCACTGGCCGAAATCCAGGTGTCCGCCATGTCTCTTGCTGAAGACTCTAGGGAAGGATTCATTTCTTTGCCTTTTCCAGCTTCTAGAGGCTGCCCACGTGCCTTGGCTCTTAGCTCCCTTCCTCCATCTCCAAGCCATCAACAGAGGGTTGAGAGTTCCTCTCATGGCTTGACTCTGACCTCCTCTCCTGCCTCCCTCTTCCACTTTTAAGGATCTTTGCGGTTACACTGGGCTTATCCAAATAATCCAGGATAATCTCCCTATTTTAAGGTCAGGTGATTGGCATTACTTCCATCTTTGAACTTTATTCCCCTTTGTCTTGTCACCTAACACATTCACCGGCTGCAGGGGTGGGGGGGGGCATACTTTTGCCTACAGAACCCTCCTGTCCCCAGAGCAATATAAATAGGTTCATTTTTATCACCACTGAGCACAAGAGTTACTATCTTTCCACTAAGAGTCAGTGAGCACTGTAAAACTTCTCGCCAGTATTCACGGGAAGCATTTGCAGAGAAGATTCGATCTGAGAAGTGTCACCTTTCAAGCACTTTATGGATTTCCGCATGGCAAAATTAGAAACCAAAATAACAGAAAAGAGCTATGAAAGATGAAGTCTGCATTTTAAGGCTGAACGTTGAGTCACTGCAGATTCAAGACCAAGAATGCCTTAGGATTCACAGAAGCAGAAGGAAACGACCAGTGTAACAATTTTACTGTGGGGCGTTGACTGCTTCAGCCAACACAGAACCAACCAGAAAACCAAAGAGGAGGAGGAATCAGACCATACCAGGACCTGCCGGGGGTTCCCCAAGGCCCTGTGAGGAGGGGTTGGTGGTAACGCCTTGTTCCTTGCCTGGTAAACGCAGTGAAACATATTCCCTGAGGTATTACTTAGGGAGCTGAGCTGCAGATGTAACTGGATACAATGGGAGAGCTGATATTCAGCACACATTTCTACTTAAATAAACCCTAGTTGCTATCAATAGTTTTTCCCACAATGTGCATTTCACATAGAGGTTTGACTCTAGAAATTAACTGCGGCCCGAATTATCTTTGAAAACCCATTCAACAGATTTGAATTCACCAGGACATTGACCCATTGGTGTTCAAAAACCCAGAAGTA
The DNA here is from genome assembly GCF_002201575.2 of Neomonachus schauinslandi. NCBI lineage: Eukaryota > Metazoa > Chordata > Mammalia > Carnivora > Phocidae > Neomonachus > Neomonachus schauinslandi. The sequence goes on from NC_058415.1 coordinate 25,987,569, forward strand.
AGTTATATTGTTTCTCTTTGCCTTTTGGCTATAGCTTCCCTTCCTCTGGGAGGCTAAAGACCAAGATGTAATTTGATTAGGGGTAATTCTCTCAGAGCAAACAATGGGAATACTTTCCCATGTTGCTTAATTGGAGGGGTTGATTTTATATTAGTTAAATGTGTGCATGATAAGAGTTTATTATACTCAAACATTATCAATTATTTCTTCTGATATATCTTAATGTACTTCTAGAAAGGTATTCTATTAGATGAATCTGAATAAATTTGGAATCAAGAATCTGATTCAGGATGGGCAGATTATCTGGAAGCCTTCTTTATGGGATGGAGTCCAACCAGGATGGTCCCTGTCCTAGGGGTCTACCCCTGAGTCTAAATGAGCCAGTGAGAGCAGATGTTCAAAGAGTTGCAAGGTCTCTGCAGAGACCAGCACTCTGACGACACATTCCAACCTCTGCATGGTCCAAGTGTGTCTCCAATAACCGTAACGATGCTTCTCATTGATATGGTGACTGTCAGTTTTACAAGCATCTCACATTCCTGACTTCCAAAAAAAAAAACATTTTTCTTGGTGTATTAGTACATTCTGAAAATAAACCCCTCCTCATTTCACTCCCTTTATGTCAAAAGTAACAAATACAGAAGGAACTGAGGTTTGGGTTTCTGGGGTTGTGCCATTGGTAAGGAAAGGTTTCTGAGCACGAAGTCAACGGAGCTGGCTGCCAACGGTTAACTTAGGCATCTTTTATAATTGCCTTGTGTTTTCTTTCTAACTTCAGGCAAGGGGACTCAAAGCCCAATTTGGGAAAATTCTTTCTTCCTGAAGCTCCTAACCGCTCCCACAATCATTATAAGTCCGAGGAATAAGACAACAGATTTTTCTGTTTGCCATGAACCTTGCTTTTTGCTTCTGCAAATTAACAAAAGTAGTAATACTTTTAGAAGATAAGCAAGATTTCTGTTGTCAATGCTACAGTTCAAGAGAATTGTCTTCAGGGTACAAAAATGCCTCTCTGAGGAGAACAGGGGCTAAGGTTTCTCCGAGAGGCAGGAAAACAAGAGTTTGTTGTCTCTCTTTGCCATGTCATAAATTAAGAAGGAGATCAATTCTGCCATTTCAATTTGTGTCAGCCTGAAGGTCAAGCAGAAGCACATAGTAAATTCTGTTTCTGGCTCAGGAGGATTGCAAATAAAACTGACACCACCCCCGCCATTATGAAAACCTTCGTTTCGATCCCAACTACCCAAGAAAGTCTTCCCCAGCCATTAGAAGATTATTCTCCTGGGTGGAAGGTTTGCCTCTGCTCAACAGGAGGCAATAAACTCTCCTGGTTATTTATTCTATCCAAAATTCTGGATCTATTTCTACATCCTCAACTATTTAATCTCAAAAAGGTTGTTCAGATTCTCCCCGTGGCATCTCATGTAAAGCAGCTACCACCACTTGGGAACATGTCATGAAACCCTCAGAGGATGAGGCAAAGCCAGTTTTATTTCATTGCAACATGTCAGGGCAGAAAAAAATGCCACACCACACGTGAACATGTTAGCCCCACCATCAGGGACATAGCTACCTGAAATGTTTCAACCCTGCAGACTTGCAGGTTTGGCTTAATTGCAACCATGTTGAGAGAGAGGGCGAGGATGGAAAGGAACAATAATAATTCATTGTTGCCAGATAGTCCCAACATTACATTAGATGTGTCTTCAAGGAGCTAAACCACAATCAAAGAAAAATTCTAAATGGCTATTAAGCGCTAGGATGGTGATGAAAAGGGAGAGTATCACGGACGTTGTCATTTCCCTCTCGGCTCCCCCTTACCCGCCAGTGCGCCATCTTCCAGCTGCGGTGAGCAACACCCTTCTCAGGAAATCATTGAGGCTCCCCACCCCACCTCCTCAGGCAGAGACTCAGTGGGAAGGGTTTACAAAGTGCTGACCCCGTGCCTCAAGGTGAGACCAGCTCCCTGGTTTCTCATTGTATGCCTCCATATCCTATTTGCGAACATTCCTGTTCTGGACATGGTAGGCTTCTCCGGGAGGGATTAAATGTATGCATGTGTGTGTCATTGTTTTCTTCTTTTTGATAAGACAAATCGGAGCCGCTCCACAGGGACAGTGCATAGCCTGCAGACACTGGGTGTGGTCTGCCTTGCAAAGAGTAGTGGACACTCTCCAATGTCCCACCCAAATCGCCTCAGCCCTTGCAGAACACATCTGCAAACTTCGCCTCCCATGCCAGGGGCTCCTCGCCTCTCTCTGCCTGAGGGTGTCCTCTCACTGCCAGTGAGCCCTCTGCCCAGGCAGGGCTGGCCAGAATTAAGGGATGTTAGTTGGTGGATCGGTATCCCAGCTTCCTCATGCCTGAGTGCAACAGTTCTGAGGTGGCTCTGCAGTTTCTCAGAGGGTCCTTGATCAGGTTGAGCCCCAGTTGCCCTTCCCTTACTGGTTACTTGTTTATTAACACATGTTTTATATCTTTCCTCTGTTCTCTGGCTCCCTTCCCAACTGTGCTTCCTAGAATCCCCTCCCAAATGTTTATCTTGCACATTTCTCATCTTGTGGTCTGCCTGGGGGAAAGTCAGATTAGAACAGAAGGGTAGGTGCAGAGGCTATGGCCTGATGACCCTGGAGAAGGGATGGCCCCTCCCAGAGAGGTAGTGTTGCCTATGGATGGGGTGAGACAAGGCACTGGTTCCAATGGCTGGATTCCAGAACCACCCTTATCCCATACTCCTCATGCACACTTGCTCCTTGGGACCTATCTATACAGGAGAACTGAGAGAGGTGATGGCAAAGTGATTTGGGGGTTTAGAGGTGGGTGTGCAATACTTAAAATAAATAGCACTGTTTGTCTACCTGAGGAGCCAACTGTCCTTTCTTGGAGAAACTTCACTGCCATCATATTACTGAAAAGCTTCTGGTCTACCCCTGGAAAGACACTCTCCCTCAGACACTCCTTGGACATCTCATATCCTTCCAGGATGTAGATTCTTTGGAGGCTCTGGCCCAGCACCTGGATCTCCACAGTCTCAAGCCAGCCAGGAACAGAGGTTTAGAAGATCTTAAGCCAAAGATTACAGACAATGCAGCCAGGAGCTTTTCCACAGGGGCACTCTGGAGCAGGAGATCAGTGAGGATTAATTACCATGAGGGGGACATTCTCTGAGCACCTGGACCCTTTGGGAAGCTAAGGACTTTGCCTGCACTTTAGGTATGGCTCACAGAGGCCCCTTTCGGCTAAGTAGCTGCAGCCCTACATTACAGTTGGCACAGCGATATAGAACGAAGGAAGCCCAGCCTTCTCCCCTACAGACGCTCATAGAGCCCCAGTCAGGCAAGGGTACACCAGGAGCCTCAAGGAATCAGCATCTTTACTTCCTTCTGGGGTGGCTGTTCAGGCAACACACTCACGGAAGGATCGGGGTTGAGTCGTTTGCACCCTAACTTGAGAAGGGCATGTCTGTTACATTAATTTCTCCTTATTTCCTTGATATTTGGAGTCAGACAAAACCTGCTAAGCCATGTTTGAAACTTCTGACTAAGAACCACAGCAAATATACAGAGGTAAATATGCAATGACTTAAGCTGGCTCAGAAAACATTAATAGTTTAAAAGAAACTACAGTCTGAATTTTAAATATCAGAAACTGATTTTTTTCCCATACCATATTTCCAAAAACACTCGTCTGAAACTCAAACCACAGAGGAAATATGATATGACCAAAGCTTCTAGAAGGAGAAAGGATGAGGCAAGGGTGCAGCTGAGAATGGACACCATCAGCTCTGCTGAGTCGATTAAGAACACTTTACACACATGGCAAAGTGCTCTGAGCAACACACCCTGAGCCTTCCACATCACAACCAAAACCCACATGAAAGGCTATAAACAACCATTGTCAGATGGCTCCACCAGACCCACACAGCCATCTTCAGAAACCTGGAGTGATCTTTTTCATTTTCCAGGGATCAGTCAGTCCCTACAGTTACTACACTCTATGGAACGCAAAAGGTACGTTGATGGACACATCACCTTCCTGAAACTACCATCCCAGGCCAATAGGGAACTTCTGAATTGGACCAGAGAGCCACTTTGCCACAGGGAGGGTGCAGTTTTCAGTCCTGACCCTTTATCTCTACAGGAAATTTAAGACCTAATTTCAGCACTTATCCATGAGAAGTTCTACTACTGAACTAAAGCCCCAGAAGTCTTGACACAGATTGTAAGCAGAAATGAGATTAGTGTGGAGAGCAGACCTGGGAGCTATGGGGTAGAGGATGCCTCTAAACTGAATTTGGTGATTGCAGGTTAGGAGCTCCTTATCCCATTTCTCTTCCTATGACTTCACTGTCAATTACCACCACGGGCTGGGCTTACACCATCTTGCTCAACCTTTTCCCCATTGTATGTGTCACTCCTCCATCTTAATAACATGGACATCCTCCCTCATGACCTGAGGCTGCATGGATTTGGAGGACCCTTGGCAGGGTGTGGGTGTTCACACAAAATGAAAAATTGCTAAGACCAATGACCAATATTATCATTTTATCCATATAACTGGTTTCTCCCATGTCTTAGTTTGGAATGTAAGGAACATCCCCAGCTTGAGAACACCTCCTACCTGAATTTTCAAGAGGTCTAATCCTCAAGAAGATTGCCCCTCTCTATCTCTGTTAGATGCAAGATTCGGGCAGTGTCTGAAGGGCCGGTGCTGGTTGCTTTATCGTCACGACTGAGGCCAGAGCTTAGACACGTTCCCACATGAGGAACTCCATCGAAACGTCTGGAGGTTAGCTGCTTTGGATCTTTGGTTATATGACTATTACAGTACAGATATCCACACTGCTATTTTCCCCTTTGGATGGCCAAGTGGGTAAGGGCTCCCTAAGTTAACCAAATATTGGACACCACCCCCCCCATCTGCTTTCCCTGAGTCTAGGTGTATCTGTTATCTATTGCAGTGTTACAAATTCCCCACAATTCAGTAGCTTGGAATAACCATTTGTTTTTGTCTGTAAGTGCACGAGTTAGCTGTGTGGTCTGGGTCAGACTCTGCCCATCTTGGCCAGGCTCGCTCATGTGCCTGCAGTCACCGGGTGGGTCTTCTGGGGGCTGATGGCCTGGGATGCCCTCACCATTGACTGTCTGATAGCTGGAGTGACAGTGGTGACTGAGTCATGTGTCCCATGTCCCTCAACAGGCTAGCCTAAGCTTGTTCATATGCCAGTGGCAGGATTCCAAATGAAAGTTTTGGGGTGGTTTCTTGTGTAGCAAGAACACAGAGATCTACACCCATATTTCCAACCATATTAAAGAAAATAAACAGAATTTTTTTCCCTTATCAATACATTTCTTCTCTGTCACCATCTTTTGAATCTAGCAGATTTAATGATAAGGTAAGGGATAGAAGCTCTTGGCACATTTTCCCTTCTCCTCTCCCTCTCGGACCACAAAGCCATGGAGGTTTGCTTTCTCTTGCAGCTAGGACACAGTCCTTTTGGCTACACTCACGGGGAAAGGGACCGCACCCCACTATGGGAAGAGCTGTCAGTCACCTTATAAAGCGCAGGCTTATAAAGGAGAGGCAGCCTTATTTCTGCACCAGGCATCCAGAATTTCTCAAGACCAGAGGAAACCTTCTCTCTCCTGAGACCTGACCCCATTTGTTGTCACAGGGATGAGTAAAATTTCATTCAGGAAATCCTTATCTTCTTATATCTAAGGGTTAAAGCAAATAGCAGTAACCTTCAGAAAAAAATGGTGAACCATAATTAAGACCTGTTATCCTGTGGTGCCGAGTACTTCGGGGTGGGAGAAAGGGCACCACGTTAGCTGTGAGGAGAAGAAAGAACCGTGGACAGTTACGCATGGTCCTAATGGTGCTACCTCTCCACCACGTCCTCACCTGGGCCCTGGGGCACTGTGCGTCGTTAGGTTCCCATGGGTGGCTGAGGTCACTATGACTTGTGGAAGAAGGGGCGATGGTCCCCCTTCACCCCATTCCACTTCCAGCTCAGATACTTTCTGGGAAAAGAGACTGGCATGACCGTGTTAGAAGAAGAGGAGAGAGAACAGACGGGATCTGCTTCCTATTCGTTCTAACTCCAATCCTGACCCACCCTGTCTGGTGGTATAATTGTGTCCTGACTCTTTCCAGACTCTGAGCAGTGAACCATAGCCACCCTCTGCATCATTCACCCCTTGGAACTAAAGCTTCCACGTGTGTGGCCATTCTCCTATGTGCAGGCTCCCGGAGCGACACAGAAGGCTAAGAGGCTCCCCTCCACACATGTCGGTGGGTGGTGAGCTGAATGAGAATTTGAATTTCTAGTATCAAGGATGCTGCAGTCTTCTGAGCCATCTTCATTCCATACCCTCTCTCCACTGTAACCTAGACATTTCTTCTAAATGAGTATTGTTCCAAGTGTGATTGTTTTTAGAATGGTTTTTTTTTTTTCTGTTTTAAGTCAAAAGATCCAATACCTTTGTCTCATTCATTTATTCATTCATTCCACAAATATTTTTTGAGCACCTACTATGCATCAGGCAGGCTTCTAGGAGTTAGTGATACAATGGTTAGCTTTGGCTTATGAGTTAATACCAGTGGTATCAGATAACTGCTCAAAAGAAAAATAAAGCATGAGAACAGATTGTGAGGGAGGGAGACTTATAGCTAGGGTGGTTGGAGAAGCTTCTCTGAGGAAGTACCATTTGAACAAAGACCTAAAGGAAGTGAGAGCACAAGTCTTGTGACTCTCTGGGGGTGAGAATTTCACGGGGGGGAAATGTCTCCATTGCTTAGGACCTGCAGAATCACTCAGAAAAAAATATATATATATTTCTTGTAGCCCATATTTCTTCTGCTCTTCAAACATTCCATGATGGTTAAAATTATATGAAAACTTCCTGAGGTTTATACTTTTGCTAATAAAACATTGACAAAAACGTGACAAGGCTAGAAAATGTGTGAGGCATCAGGGGAGGGCTTGCTACCCTGGCACATTCTGGTTCTAAATGTTTCCCAGCCAGTGTAGACAAGGTCCTACTTGTAGTCCTTCATGGATAAATGTGTTTGAAACTTCATTCCAAAAAAAAAAAAAAAAAGAATCAAAACCATATTTGTGCACTCTCTTCACAGCTGTGATCCATGGGGATCTAAGATAATGGGAGGGCAAACCCAGAGACCAGTCTCAACAATCAAAGCCCCTCCCAAACACCTGCCCAAGGAGAGGCTGAAAGCAAGGACAGAAGAGGGAGGAAGCCCCTGGATGTAGAGCCAGCCCTCCTATGAATTCCCACCTCCACGCCCAGCTAGCTCAAGAACAAGGCCATTAGCACCACCTGCGGAGTGATAGGAGCCGTGAAGAACGTCAGAAGGCCCTGGTGGAATGAGTTTAAGAAAAACACAGAACCTTAGATGGTGCCCAAAGCTGAGGAGATAGAACGAGAATTTTCAGACCTGACCCTCCCAGACACTGTGGGGCCCTTGGGAGAGGGTAGGCTGACAGCATCCAGAAACCAAGGAGTTCCAATAGGCACCTTCCGTACTGAACTGCATTTGTGCAGTTGTCCCGTGTTTCTCCCTTTTCTCACCTTTCCATCACACCTGTCCACTGCTTTCTGTCCCTTTCTTCTCTTTCACCTTTTTCTTGTCCATCACCTATCAATTGCTTCTCTTTCTGACCCACTTCAGCCTCCTCTCTCTCCTTAGTATTTAGAAAGTAAATGTTGTTGGGGCGCCTGGGTGGCTCAGTCGGTTAAGCATCTGCCTTCGGCTCAGGTCATGATCCCAGGGTCCTGGGATGGAGCCCCGCATCAGGCTCCTTGCTCAACGGGGAGCCTGCTTCTCCCTCTCCCTCTACCCGCCCCCACTCTTGTGTGCGCATGCACTCTCCCTCTCTCTCAATCAAATAAATAAATAAGTAATCTTTAGAAAGGAAATGTAAAAGAAAATTCATAGTTACACAGAAATTCCAATGAATGAAATGATATTTTACCATCCACAACGGTGTTTTTTTCCTACTCTAATTTTTTAAAATTTAATTTAATTTTATTATGTCATGTTAGTCACCATACATTACATCATTAGTTTTTGATGTAGTGTTCCATGATTCATTGTTTTCATATAACACACAGAGCTCCATGTAATACGTGCCCTCCTTAATACCCATCACTGGGCTAACCCATACCCCCGCCCCCCCTCCCCTCTAAAACCCTCAGTTTGTTTCTCCTACTCTAAATTTGAGGCAACAATGACACCCTCATTTCCTGCTGGTGGCACCTTCCATCAGGATGGACCTTCTAAGTGCAGCCTGACATTATATTTATCATATAGGAAGTACCACAATGTGTTCCCAGTCATATGAACCTCCTGGGAATACGTGCTTAGGAAGTAATTCAATAGAAGCCAAAAAATGTCCCACACATGCCAACGTGCTTTGTAGTGTCATCTATAATGACAAAAAGTAGAAAACCATGGAAGTGTCCAACAGTACTTGAATACTAAAGCAAACTCTGTTTAAATGACTCAATGGTATACTATGTGTTCATTAAAAAACTCATAATCATAACACGATGTGGAAACATGGCAAAATAGAACAAAATTCTATTATCCTCTTAGTACAATTATGTGATGCCAGATCGGAAAAGAATACACAAAAATAAGACTAGTTTTTCTCTCTTACATCACAGTGGTGAAAATACAGACTTAAAAAAAACTCTTTTCATGTTGGCACACTGTTTTTTAACAATAAACATGTAAATAATGTCAATGAAAGATATGATGGAAACTTTATTAGGAAGTCCAACATGAAGCAATCTTAATTCCCCACTAGTAACCCCACGAGATTTTTCTTTCAAAGTACTTGCTATTATGGTATGTTTCCCCATCCTTCTCATATCACCTCTCCCCAGGATCAACTTAAGGGTAGGAAACATTCTTTATTTAACTTCACCCATCCTGTTTTCTGTTGGGCAGACCTGTTACATATGTTCCACATCACGGTCCCACATTATCTGGACAACTTTATACCCCTAAGTGGCACATCCTAAATGACACCTGCTACAGCAGACCTCTCTCTTCTGCTAACTCCCACCTCTGTCTCTTCCTGTAAGCAGCTGGAGTACTATCTCTCTTCTCCTCCATCTCCAAATCCTGCCCACCCTCTGAGCCCATTACACCTCTCCTGACCTTCCCCGCCCTCCATGACCTCTTCAAATTCCTCCAACAGTGATCGTCTTTACCATATGGCCTGGGTTATGAACTTGTCACAACTTATTCTTCTCTGTCCAACTCTACTGTAAAACCCTTGAAGGTCAGAACTGTGTCTACCCTTGATCTTCAAGCAAAGCTCACAATGATCGGCTCAGAATTACTAAGTGATACCATTTATTAAGTGATCAATAATGGAGCAGAGCTAAGGGACATATGAGAACTGAAGAATCGATTGCCGTACCTGTTCTGCTTCTCATCTACCTGTCAGACATAGTCAAGCACCCAAAACTGATCCTCATTAACTATTGCAAAATGCATGTGGACATCCATAAACATGAAGCCATCTGTAGCTCATTTTTCAAACCGTTTAACCAGCACAGATGAATATGTATTACTGATGGTATCATACTGATTTTTATAGTGTTCTAAAGTAGATTAAAAGCTATAGGCAATATTATTAATAACCTAATTTATCAGTGGAGTAAATTTGTAGTTTTAATGTTGTGGTTATAAAGACCAACATGAAAAGTTTCTTGAAAATAGATGTTTTGAGTAATTTTATCTGACATATTAAACCATGAAAAGATATGAGTTAGAATTGCTTAATAGAATACTTAAGCATGCATATTAAATGAATCATATTTGTGACTTTTCAAAAAGCAGACTATTACATATTCCTAAATGGGAAATTTATGCTGTAGAATTAATATTATATGTTACAGATTCATAAATCACTGACTATATTAAAGGCAGAGTGATCTGGTTAAGAGAAATTGAGCTATAGAGTTGGGAAGATCGGGGTTCAGAATTCCGTCTTCTCTGTGACCTTGAGGAAGTTACTTAAACCTGCCTATGCTTCACATTCTTCATTTGGAAATGGCCCAAGACTGCCACCTTCACAAGATTACTTTGAAGATTAAATGGTATTACGTATGCAAAGCACTTAGCACAGGTCCTACTACTCGGAAAGCAGTCAATAAAAGGTATGTATTATTACTGGCCTTATTATTTTTTAATTATTTTATTTTTATTATTATCATTTTATCATAAGGGAATGCCATCACAGAATTATTATTCTTAGCATGTCAAACCTGCAACAAAGTTAATATGAAGCTTCTGAACATTTTCAGTTGGACAGAGGAAAGGCAGTTTTTATAACCATCTTGATACAATGAATCTCAGCTAATGTCCCCCAGTGCAACCAACACAACTCCATTAATAGCAAAGAGCCTTAATGGGGCAACGTTGCAGCAAGGAAACATCTTTTCAAGAAATCATAAATATTACTGATCTATTTTTCTTCCTCTTCCTCGAGAAAGCTAACTGGAAGCGTGTTCGATCCTAATGGACCAGTGGGGAAGGAGAGGGAGTTGTTTTCTCCGAATCAGTCAGAGGAGGTTTGTCTCGATACATCACCCGCAAGTAAAACTTTACCCCCCTGCCCAGAGAACCTCTTAAATGGCCAGGCTGGGTTCCTGAACACAGTCTATTACATTGGTCCTTAATATACCACCTGGAAAAATATTCAGCTTTAATTAAGCTTGACAGTCTCCAAATACAATGTTGTTTAAGCAGCAAAGATTGAGTTTGTTTTCAATATGAGAGAAAACGACAATTAGGTGGAAAAGGAAACAGTTCAACAATGTAGCCTCCCATGTGTGCTGTTTTGGGAGGCAACTAATGAGAAAGAGAGAGAAGAAAGCAGAGAAATGTTTATCCAAAGTCCTCCTGGAGCACAGAAACCCTCTCTGAACCAAAGAAATCATGAGGGTAGAAGGAAATGATGTAGAACATCCTATACAACTATAATAATGATGATGACTTTATAACTGCACACAGCAGAGCAATTTTTAATCTTTTAATTTTCAAAGTACTGCTTTGTACCCCACTTTTACCACAAATATACAAGAAAAATATCTAGAAAGCCTTGAGAGACCCCACAGTGACCACACATCATGGCTACTTCCCTGACTCTCTGGACCTCTCGGGACTTGATGCTGCTGCCCTCCCTGGTTCTCATTTCCTCCTTGGGTTGGAGACTTTCCCCATCTGCTCAGACCTCTCTCATCCTGCTCCTGCCTCCTAAATGTGCAGTTTCCCTCAAAATGCCAGCCTCTCTACCCTATTCCTTGAGGAATGCACCCAGCCCCGCACCAGCCATCAGTGCTATGGAAAAGATCCCCAGAGCCACACACCCAGCCCCGTTCTCTTCCAGAGCATCAAGTCCAGGTCTGGGATGGCTTTGAGGAGAAGGTAGGATATGAACGGCATTTGAAGGCGGGAGGATTCCAATAGTGAAATAGGAGTTGAGAAAGGAGCATTAGAGGTGAAAGATGAACATGGGCAGAGAGCAGAGACACAGAACAAGCAATGTCTGGACCACAGTTAAGGTCTCTGAGGGATTCTTACCCTTTTTAAAAAGACTTTCAGGAAAAGGACTTTTCCATCTCCTAGGGCCTTCGGTTATCCAAATATTTGGGGACACCTTCTCATTGCTTACCATCCAAAGTTGAAAAATAAGTCAAAGGACACATAAACCCTTCCCACACCCTTAGCTCTCATGACAGCAAAAAGAATGTCCCTGCTCCTCAGGGGCCCCATTTCCAGAAGTCTCACCTTCCTAGACATAACCCCCAAAGCCGAACTTCACTAGAAATGCCCCTAGGCATGGGGAGTCTGATGTGATTTGTCCTATACTTTCAGTTCTGAAGCAGTGGTTGACTCCTGCTGAATTCAGTTGCTGGCCTTCCAAACTTTTCTTGCAAAGAAAGATCACCTCACCACTTTTAGAAGCTTGATGTCTTGGATTCTTCTTTTCACACACACACACAAGCAATGGCAGTTAAACGGAATTTGAGTGAATTGTCCAACGTATCTATTGTTGTTTCCCAATACCTGTCTATGGCTTATTATACAATCTTCAGCGCAAGGTCTGCAGAAGACAGAGTGCTTTTTAATATGCTTGAAAGAAAAGCCATGTTATGTAACTGATTAACTCCTCATTCCATTACACGACACAAAGCATGGAAAGTAGTTTCCTGAAACAGAAAATAACTTAACAACTGGGTGAATTCTCCCACTGGGCCGTCCTGGGTTCAAAACTAGAAAAGCAAATCTAACTTTCCTAACCATGTCTTTTGCAAAAATAACTTATCTCCATGGAGAGATGTCATTTAATACATATTTTGCAGCATGTGAGAAGAAGTGTAACACTATGTAATATGCCCATAGACAAAATTAGAAAAAGTATCACTCTTGGCAACTTATAACTATTGAATATATTTCAAGGTCAATGGCTTAGATCAGAATTTTTGCTCTTGATCTCCCTATGAGCCTACCTTTCTTTCTCTTTCTCCTATGAGTTTATGCTAAATATAATTTAAACTACTCCTTGCTGTAGCCATAACTATTTCACTCCACAAAATACATTTTAAAGGCATTTATATATTTCATGGTCAAAGAATAGAACACGAACACTATTTGGCTACCCAAAACACTATGTTCTCTAATTTGCTTTGGATTGTAGTGTGTACATCATAAATCAATTTCCAAAGCCCATTTTTCCACTTGCCTTTACAACCATCCTCACATCTATCCTCACATCTTTCTTTACCAAAAGATGTTTTAATGCCCACAAAAAAATATCTAATCCATGTGCTTTAAAAAAAATAACAAATCCACTGGCATCTGCTTTAGATTATGATGGTAATAGTTCCAAAACTAACTAGGAAATTAGATAAAATATGACAACATTTACTTGAAGGTATTGGAAAGCTGCTAAGGTAACCAGAACTTGAGGGCATGAGAACCTAAAGAGAAGGGAAATGTAAGGAGCTGAGCTGAACTTCTGTGTGCTGATTTTCTCTTCAGGACATCTGCTGAGTCTTCTCTTTACAAGAAGTTAGAATCTGAGAAACTGGGCAGAGAGTTATGGCTAACAGATGAGGAAGCCACTAGAACTTTTGGAAATCTCACCAGGGAGAGAAAAAAATAGGGTTTGATGCTGCCTGATAAGTGGTATTAGAGTGACCAATAATCCAGAGAGAAGGGAACATAGGGACAAGTGATGAGTATCTCAAGTTGCTAAGAGCAAAAGCCTGAAAAATCCATCAGAAAACTGCTGAAGACATAACAGAGTTTCAACAATCTGGTATGCTCATTAGTTTAGGAGCAGTCCCCCAAGAAAGTAGGCAGCAGTAAACATCCCAGGTTTTCATCCCAAGAACAGGGATGAAGAAGAAGGTAGATGAGCCTTACCAAACCCAAAACCCTGCCTTGGGTCAGCACTGTGTCTGATTAGACTAAGAATTTGCCCCCGATTCAAGCTGTCTACCAAAAGGGATGGAGAACCCTCTCTAGAAGGAGTTAACATTACCCTGAGTCCCCACAGTTTTTATGTACAATGCCTGGCATTCAATCAAAAACCACCAGGCATACCAAAAAATAGAAACAAGAGAATGAAAACAGACAACAGAAACAAATGCACACATGGCCCAGTTATTGGAGCTATTCAGACACAGATTTTAAAAGGACTATGATCAATATGTTTTTAAAAATATAGGACAGTAGGAAAATTTCACCAGAGAACTGTAATTTACTCTTTGAAAAGCATCAGATAGAAATTCTGGAACTAAAGAGCTACAGTAATTGAAACTGAGAACTCATTAGATGGGTTTCACAGTAGATTGGCTACAACAAGAGAACCGAGGAGCTGAAAGACAGTGAGTATGAAACCTCCAGGCTGAATCTCAGAGAGCAGAACACACAGAAAATACAGAGAAGATCATTAGCAAGATACGGCAAACTTTGAAAAGTTCTGACCCATCTGTAACTGAGTCCTGGTAGGTAGTGCTCAAGTGGGTCAGAAAATACATGTGAGTAGACAATGGCTGAGAAAGTTCCAGAACTTCTGAAACACAGCCAACAGTTCACGGACCAGGATCAATATAAGAAAATCACAATTAGGCACTTCGGAGTAAAACCGACAAAAAACAAAGGCAAAGAGAAAGATGAGGAATAGAGACAGAGGAAAAAAGACACGTTACCTTCAAAGAAGGAACAATAAGGCTCCTAGTTGAGTTTTTAGTAGAAAACTATGGAAGCCAGGAGACGATGGAATACCACCTTTCCAGCACTGACCGAAATAACTGTCAATCTAGGTGGCTGTACACAGAGGAACCATCCTTCGGAATGAAGATGGAATAAAACAGATTTCAGACAAACAAAAGTTGAAAGTATTAATTACCAGTAGACCTGCAGGGAATTCTTCAGGTGGAAGGAAAAATGATCCCAGATGGAAACAAGGACATAGTACAAGAATAAGGAGCATCAGAAAAGGTGAAAATTTAGGAAAATAAAAACGAATACTGACAGTAAAAACACTCTAATGTGTTGTGGAATTAAAACATATATATGTATGATATCATATAATGTGTATATATTATATATAACATGTATATTATATAACATATACATAAGAGTGAATATATGTTTATAATATATAAATAATATTTGCATATAATACACAATTTATATATAATATAAATATTGTCCTTTTCTATGACAATAATAATGCAAAAGAGGGGAGAAAATGAAGCTAAAGTATTAGACGTTTCTAGCAACATTTCTGAAAGGGCAACATGATAATAAATTAAGGATAGATTTTTGTAATCTCTAAGGTAACCACTAACTAACAGTAAAAGCATATGTAACTAAAAAGTTAATAAAGAGGGAAAAAATAGAACAAAAGGAAAACAGAAGCCAGCATAAAGTTTATACCAAAACCCGATAAGATTACTACAAGAAAGGAAAATTATGATCAATTTTTCCCATGAACGTAAATGCAAAAAGGCTTAACAAAATACTAGCATATCCAGCGATGCATATAAAAGGTAATACATCATACTTAAATGAGTTTTGTCCAGGAATGTTAGGGCAGTTAATATTCAAAAAATCACACAATGCAATTCCCACATTAACAGAAAGGAGAGAAAAGGTAGACAAAGTCATATATCATCTTATAGATGTAAAAAGCACATTTGGAAAAAAAATTTAACACTTATTCATGATTTAAAACAAACAATTGGAAAGTAGGAATAAAATGAAACTTCCTAATCTCAACAAAAATAACCACAAAAAAGCCCACAGGGCACGTGATACTGGGTAGTGAAATATTGAAGACTTTCCTCCTGTGATTGGGATTGAGACAAGGATGTCAGCTCTCACCACTTTCATCCCACATTGTGCTGACGGTTCTAGTGAGAAAAATAAATAAAAGGCATACGGTATTGAAAGGAAGAAGCAAAACTATCATTATTTTCAGATGATATGATTGTGTATGGAGGGGAAAAGAATCTACAGCGAATTTAGTGCACTTACTAAGTTTATTGGATACCAGGTCACTAGGCAAAAATCAGTTGTGGAATGTAAATTAAAATCACCGTGAAATACTGCTACATACCCATCAGAACTGCTGAAATGAACAGAAATGAGTATGTGAATTGTTGGCATTTATATGAAGCAGCAGGAATTTTCATATAGTGTTGTTGGGACTGTAACTTTGTACAACTACTTTGCAAAACTGCTTAGTAGTGTCCAATGAATCTGAATGTATTCAGACCCAGTGAATCAGCAATTCTACTCCTAAATATATGCAGGACAGAAATGCACATGTGCATCCTTCCCCACCATCCCCCAACAAAAACTTGTATACCAAACCTTCTAAAAGTATCACTTGCAATAGCTGAAATCTGCAAACAGCCTGTTTGTCTATCAACAGTGCCACACATAAATGCATTGTGGTATATTGATACAACCCACTATTATACATCTATGCAAATAAACCACCCAATTCCACCCAGACGACTGTCACCAAAAAAGAAAAAAAAAAAAGTTGAATAAAAGAAGCCAAGCACAGAAAGCACATATTCTATGATTTCATATGTATAAAGTTCAAAAAAGAGGCAAAACAAATCTATGTAATGAAAGTCAGAATGGTGATTACATTTGGGGCGATTTCTGGGAGACTTCACAAGGGAGGTTTCTTGGGTGCTGGTTAAATGGATGTGTTCTCCTTGCAAAAATGTATTGAGCTGTATGCTTATGATCTGTGCATTTTTATGTATGAGGGCCATCCGTCAATAACAGCTTATAAACTACATCAATAAAATAACTATTCCTTTAGTGAATGCCTTCTAGGTACAAGAGAGTCTGCTAAGATTTTTGGGAAATGCAAGATGTTTCAAATGGAAGGGGTTAAAAGGTGGTTGGGGAGAGCATATACATGTGAAAAATATGACTCAGAACACAGATACAGAAGGGAATTCGGGGACGTCTAGAACTAGAGGAGCACTAACCATGTAGAGGCCACAGAGCCCCCAGGATGCGTGTAAGTGGATTTTGCCCCTCAGTCCATTGGGGTCTCCCATCCCCTATGTTGGTTGGGACACCATGTGCCACACTTGGTGTCACACATGGTCACACATGGTGATGAAGAGTCAGGATTCAGAAACCAGACTGACTGGATCCAAATCCTGGCTCCCCCTCTCATAAGGGGTAAGCACTGGGCAAACTAGTTACCACTCAGGGACAGGACAAGAGGGTAACAATAGTCCCTAGCTTTCAGCCTAGCTGGGAGGGTTAAATAACCTGACGCAAACACCACCAAAGCATTTGGCACAGACGAAATTCTTAAGAAATGTTAGTTACTGTTCATCAGCCCAGGGGTTGTAATTTGGGGAGAAGGGAGTCGTAGATGAAGGTCCCCTCAAGAAGCTCACACACAAGGGGAGATTGAACAGCTAGCTACTGCAGCCCGGTAACAGCCGAGCTACAGGCTTGGAGTAGGAACCCGGTCATCCTAGTTATCGCAATCAGAGATGGTGACATTTGAGGGTCAAAGATGCATAGAAGTTTGCCGTGCCAGGAAAAAGCTGTGGCAAAGGAGAGGTATCCGTTGGGGAGGAGAAAAGTAGTAAAGAAGGTGCTTCTAAGCAGAGGGAACAACATGAGCCAGACAGTAAAGCCGTAAGGACTGAACTGTATTTGAAAAACAACAACATGATTCAGTGTTACATAGAAATTAACACCAAAACGGAGAAAAACCAACTGGCATATTAACAAATATATAGAACATTTCAAAGCCGAGCAATAAATATTTTTAAATATCTCTTGGTTTAAACGTCCTAGGCTTGTCAACACTAGCTATTCACTGGCTGCCCAAAGGGACAAAAGAACGGCCCCGATGGATTGTCTATAGCATTATGGGGACAGTGTGTGTGCTCCAAGATAGGGAAGAACCCTGTCAGTCGATTTTAAGGGCTCAATCGAGGTGTCTCATTATTTTGACGTAGGGAACGGGTTGGGATTTAGAGGCAAATTGTGAATTACATGAAATGTGGCCAACTAGACACAACCTTCATGTTGTGAAGATTGGGAAGATGCTCAGAGACGGAGACAAAAAACAAACATGATCTGTTAATCATTACAAGCAGGGGGCTTCTCCGAAACCACGCACGGACACCGCATTCTTAGTCACCGCCAACTCCCAGATATATCAAACGTGAACATCCGGATTAATGACTTTTATGCATAAGGATCCTCGCTGCACCCAGGACACTGACCTGGAGCCAGGGCGATGAATCGCACACAGAGTTGGGTGATTTAGTTAGTATCGATGGTGTGCTCCGAGTGGGAAACCCAATCTCCTGGGTGGCCTCTCAGAGAGTATCACGGTGCCACATGCTTCTGACATGGAGAACCTGGGGACTCCAGCACGGAGCTGGAGTGCCGTGAAGGGGGAGGGGTGGAAAGAAGGGCGGGCGGGGAGGTGAAGGGGAGAGCAGAGAGCTGAGACTCTGGGGTTCTTTGTCCACCATTCAAAGACTGTCTGCTGTGTTCTTCTATTGCCTAGCTCTGCAGAAGATGCTGAGGATAAATCAGTGAACACAATGTGATTTCCACTCTTTAGGGCTGCAGTAGAGATTGTTATAAGATTCAATGGGAAAAAGAGAAGGGGAAGGTCAAATCTGCCTGGCCATGGACTAATGTAGAAGAAATGTCATCGGAGTCGGTACTCAAAGGATGTTTAGCAATCAGAGAGAGTGACATGCACAAAGACCCAGAAGTGTGCACGTGTACTCTGTATTGGCCTTAAAGCCCTCACCAACATCATATATGCCAGTTTCTCCTGAAGTGGGAAAGGTTGCCATAGCCCTGTTGGAAAATCATTCCAGGATCCTAGGACCAGGAGCAGTGACTAACCTGGGATAATAAGGTCATGGGGCTCAGTGGATCAGGAATCAAGAAACCTTTGTTCTTTTCTTGGCTGCCAACTCCTCTGACACATACCAGTGGGGAATCCTGACAGTTTGATTGGTAGGTTTGCTGCATTCCTAGAGTCTTAGATTTGAAGGTCATAAGTTATTTCCACTGGTCAATTCTGCTATTAGATAGATTTTCAAATATTGACTACTTAGAAACTCAGGGTAAACATCTGCTATGTAAGCTAGTTTCACTTGACCTGAAAATTAAGTTCATTATTTACCTTGAAGTGCATAAGCCTAACTTTTTGTCAATGGGAAGAGAGGCAAAGAGTAAGGACAATGTACCACCCCTCTCAGTGCTAAGAAGATCCAGTGTTTTCACGGGGGATTTACTAAAGGAGTGAGGGGAAGTGAGTAGGTACCCAGGCTTCCTGAAATCAGAGGTGCTCTGTAAACATTAGAAGTCATTGACTTGAGCTTATTTTCCCTCTGCCATGGAATTTTGAATTATATGCATTTTTATTGTAATCAAATTATTTCGACCTTGCAAATGAGCGCCAAAAATGTACTGATCCATAAAATGGCTTTTCAGAAGCCTGCTAGCTTTAAAATATTAGGCATCAATTCAAAATTGCTCTGAGTTCAGAGATACTGGTGTATTTCAAAAAACAAAGTCCTTTGTCTCCAGAATTTAAAGGGAAATATTCTAAGAAACATTTCCAGGAGCTTTTAACACATAATATTTAAAAAGAAGAATTTAAAGAGAGAAAGTCTAAGAAATACTTCCCTGAGCCTTGAACACATAATATAAGAACTCTTACATCCTATCATCAGGAATGCGGTGACCTTGCAAAACGGAAAAAGGTATCAGATAAACTGCAGCAGTAAGATCCTCCTGTAGGATCATCTCCAGGTAATTTAGACTCCAGGAAGCTTCAAAGAAAAGTCCTGAAATCTTGGTTTACACTGCACCAAGCAAAATCTGGAGGGTGTGAGAAGGACAAAAGCTGAACTCTTATTTGAAAGAGAGGAAGCCAATGATTGTTTAGCCTCTGCTACCCCATTATTTCAGGAATTTCTCTTGTGGAAGTTTGACTAGCTCTCTTGACTTTCTCAGAATTGCAGATGACAAAAATAGTCTTTAATTAACCAGCTTACAAAGTATGATAATGGCTTTCCTTGACCTCTGGGCTAGTCTGACATGCGTAGCTCCAAGGTCATTCCACAGTCTTTTGAAACAGTAATTTGTTTACTGCCAGTTTTTGAAAATTTTTATGTTCGAGTAATAAGGGATGGAGCCCCGGGTGTTTGAGGCAAGGGACCTAGCTCCTGAGAGCTCACAGATTCACCCGAGGGTCCTGACCTGTGTGAAACGTGTCCTGGCCTATAAACGCGTCAGAATGACATTAGCCGTGTATTTACAAAGCTCGGCCCTGAGTGGGTCCATTATGCCTGGTCTAATGGATCTGCATTCCTCTAAGTGCTTTTTAAGTTGTGTAGACTGCTCAGCCAATATCCCTTCAGGGTACTCGAATGTTTAACGGCCATAAATAGCAAGCTCGTCCCCCCAGGGCGATCCTGGGTTGCACTGAGGAACACTGAAGACAGGAGGCGCAAGTCCAGTCTGTCTTCTGTCACCATCTCGTCCACTTGTCTGAACCTCTGTTATCCTTATTGATTCAACTCTCCTAATTGGAGAGCAGAGAACAAACTAATGTCACCATCCTTCCGTCAGTTGACTATCCAACATTTGACTACCATCAGTTACTTCCAATGGCTGACCACCTCCCATCCACTCACACTGTGTAAATTATCTCCTTGTGCTAATTTAATCTGCCCACTACTCCTACCCCAATGAGTGAAGCAGTGTTACTACCGCCACTTGACAATGAGAAAACCAAGAATGGAGATGAAAGAACATGCCCCAAATTACAGAGGTAGTCCACCTTGCGCTATCTTTAACCCCTTTGTGAAGAGGGGGAAAGTCAGCTTGGAGAAGTTAAGTAGCTTGTTCAAGGTTACAGGGATAGTAAGTAATGCAACTTGAATCAGGTCTGTCTGAGGTTCAAGCCAGGCTCTTTCCTCCAAACCCCAGTGGCGTTCTGGGTTTGCATCTTAAAGCCTGCTAGAACCCAGAAAGATCATCAGAACCATGTAATCTTTGCTTTGCAAATAGGGGTTTGAACGAGCTAAGATGAAATAGCTAGTGGTCAGCACAGTTAAAAGTTCAGGACTTGTCACAGCACTCTCTCCCCTAAACCCCCAAAACTCTCGCCTGATTTCACTTAAGAGAAAAAGATCTGAAGCCTGAAGAAGGTCATTTGGGGTGTGGTTTAAGCATAAAAGTTGGCAGCAATCAAAATGTGATTATAGGATAATCCTAACTCTTTAAAAAATAAAAATCTTTGTTATCTTTTAGTTTTTCCTTAGCAATTAATATTTCACAGTCATTCATTTTCAACATTTTTCCTTTCTTGTGACAAGTTCATTATTTAAGATCATCTACCTTCTTTAAAATCAGTTGGCTTTTTTCAGCAAGTGATAATAGACTTGATTTCTTCTAACTATAAATTTCTGTGTATGTGTATGTGTGTGTGTGTTTATATACACATATATACCCATATGCATAGGTCCATAGTATTTTCATATCTGGAATAGAGAATTAGTCAATATTAATAATAATATTGAATTAGTCAATACTGTCAAACATAAATGCCTTTAAATTCAGACACAGAGATGTCTTACACTAATAATAATAGAAGTAATATTTAATCAGAGTGTTTGACCTATAAATATTCTCGATAAGTATATATCGGATGAATGAATTATTTGTTAAGCATCCCCTCTGATTAAAAATAGAATCCTAATCTATAAATCTTTAACTTGCATTTAGTCACTGGACTTTTAGTGTGACTGATGATATGTTAATCATATGTAAAATATCCTAAAACTTTAATATGTGCCAATAAAAATACGTCCTAAAATATGGGAAGAAAATAAAGCTTTCTAAAAAAAGATATTCAGATCTTCTTGAGAACTACTCTGAGGTTTAAATAATACACAGCATATTCAGGAAGAGAAAGCAGAAAGTAGTCCACACATATTTAGAACCCTACACTATTTCATGGAGTCCAATTTATCAGTCTTTCCAGCCTGTAGGAGTATATATATATCCTATGTTTTCTGATTATTTTTTTAAACGTGCAGAAACACATTTTCAGTGTATTGAAAACGAAGAGAACCCAAATTTCATAGTTTCCAGATAAACTGAACATGGAGTCCTAGATCCCAGGTTAATATTGACATATGCTGTTGCTGATCTCCAATAGACAAGATAAAGATGGTTTATATCCAAGTCTGACAACACAACAAACCACATATTTTTTCCTAGTGGCAATTCATAAAACAAGAACCACCATGATACAGAGAAGCCCTGTTTACTAATGAAAGCTTTTATCAATGTTTTATCATGTAGTGGGTTAATAAAAAGGCAGTATAAAAATTAAATAGCTAAAGATAGGAGGTCTTCCTTTCAGAAATAATATTCCGCAAAAGGTTTAACGTCTGCCGTCCAGACCAGGGCTGGATCACTGGGGTCTTCCCACACTGAGTGAGCAGCTTCCATCTGGCAGAGGAGCTGGGTCCTGCAATGATAGAAGGCTTCCTGTGTCCCACACTTTCAAGACCAGTGTGGGCAGTGGGCTTGGTGGGGTAGCCGATCATCTGTTCAGGCAAGGCTTGAAACAAATAGCAGTAAACCGAAAGCTGAAATGGAACTTGCCCCATCAACGGGAACCAAAACTTGTCAGCTAGGCACTTTGGGGCTCAGTAAATGGCACCACACCTAGAGGCATTTACAGGAGGCAGATTTCCACTGTGCCTTTTATTTTGGACAACGGCTGTCACTGGCTTGTTGTCCACAGAGCTTATTCATTATTTTATACATACTGAGCCCTCCAGAAAGTGTCTAGGCATAGAAGATGCCCCAAAACTGCCCTTCAAGGCCCTTACCAAGCTTATCTTTACCCGTGGGATATATCTTTGTGGCTCCAACCATACTAACCTCTCCTTCCCCTGAACTCTCAAATCATTTCTGACTTGAGTCATTTGCATGATGTTCACTATTTACTGCTTCACGCTGGGGTCAACAATAGATTTGTGGTCACCCACCACACCCAGGGAAAAGAGCCCCCAGTCCTCATTTTGGCAAGTTATACTCATTAGTCTTATCAGGACTCATTTCAGGGCTTTGGCTTGAGAGATGAGAAAGTGGTGTTGGCTTGTTCCTCTAGACTTGAGCCCTGGAGAAATGATCCGCAGGGAGCCTGAGGATGAAGCCAACACAGGAAGATGGCAGAGCCTAGCTAAGTGACAGAGAAATACTGGGACCTTGTGGCTTATTTTGAGTCTTAAATCTAGTAATGCCCAAAGTCAGCCTGAAACTTTCCAGTATATGAGATAATAAATTCCTATTGGAATTTGGCTTAGGTAAAACTAAGCCAAATTGAGTTGAGTTTTCTTTATGTGGAACGTGTTAGTTAATTTCATGTGTCAGCTTGACTGGGCTAAGGGATCCTCAGATAAGTGGTAAAAACATTATTTCTGTGTGTGTCAGTGAGGATGTTTCCAGAAGAGATTAGCATTTGAATTGTCAGGCTGAGTTAAGAAAATTGCCCTCCACAATTCAGGTAAGCATTATCCAATCCCAATCCATCGAGGGCCAGAAGAGAAGAAAATGGTGGTGGAAGGGTGAATTTGCTCCTTTTGCTTGAGCTGGGAGGTCCATCTTCTGCCCTTGGACACTGATGTTCCTGGTTCTCAGGTGTTCAGATTCAGACCAGGACTTACACCATCAGCCTCCAGACTCAGACTGAATTACCCACCAGCTTTCCTGGTGCTCCAGCTTGCAGAAGACAGATCATGGGATTTCTTGGCCTCTATAATCGTGTGAGCCAATTCCTATAATAAATTTCCTTGTATATGTATGTACGTATGTGTGTATGGATGGATAGATAGATTAGAAACAGAGAGAGATAGGTAGGTAGAGAATAGAGACAGAGAGAAAGAGAGCTAGCAACAGAATTAAAGATATATCTTGTTGGTTCTGTTTCTCTGGAGAACCCTGACTAATAAGGAAGTAAACAATTCTGATACAAGTGTGCCATGTTTCATCAGTACAATTTCACCTTTTCAAAGGGAGGATCCTGCTGAGTGCTCCCCCAAAGCCTTAGCCTAGTACAAAGTGGTAGTCACTCAAAAATGTGTCGCTTCATTAATTTTCTGAATTGTTCCATTTCATTTGATACTGAAACTAGAAAGGAAGCATAAAGTCATGATGGCCATGGCAAACCCACTTTGTGGTTCCTGGAGGTCTGATGCTCCCCAACTCAGGGACTGGTTCTGAATTTGACATCCTGCCTAAAGCTCACCTCTACCTCATTACCTGATTATTCAGAACTCACCATCCAAATCAAGATTGACTTAAGAGATTATATTTCTATTTTGAAATCAGTATTTTCTTTATATGTCTTAGTGGTCAAATCCTCTGAACTCCAAAATAAAGACATACGGGGATATCATATATGATTCTAGCCATATGGTCACTTCTTTCCACAGGTGGGCAGTTAGACATACAAATCTTAATGGGTTTTCCCAGGTAATGTGCTTCATGGAAGGCTGCCCAGTTGAATAATATATGTCCTCCAAATCCTAGGACTAGTCAACATGCAGACACTCTTTCCATAACTACATATTAAGAAGTTAATAAAAATATATAAAATGTGTGTGTGTACATACATGTGTATAAATAGTATGTGGCCCCTGAGGTGACTACATGGTTGTCAGAAAAGCAAGCCAGTCACTTTGCTCACATTCAAAGCCCACTGGGGCATGCTGTATTATGAATCATTTTTCAGTTTCTCCGAAGCCACAGCCCTTGGCTGGATAGAATCATTTTGGTCCTTTTTGTGAAATTTTGACACCTTTTGACATTATCATTCACTCATCTGACGTTCATTGGTGCCCACTGGTGCCCACAGGAGGTAAGGTTACAACTGTGAACAAAATTGTCAAGGTTCCAGCCCTTAGAGAGTTTATATTCTAGTAAACACGACAGGCAATAAATAAACACACAAGTAAATGATTAAGATTATTTCAAATAGTATCAAGCATTTTGGATAGAATAAAACAGGATGATATGAAAGAGAGTGACTGGGAGGAATGAGGGAAATGTCACCAGGTGACCAGTTTTGAACTAGGATATACTTTTGCTCCCACCTGAAAAACTATGTATGTATGGTCTGTAGCTATCTTTTCTTTGCCCCCCATGTCAGAAGACCTTTCTCACGTCAGGGTGAGGGGTGCAGGACATTACCCATTTTATTGGAAATTGTCTGCTCTCTCCTCTTTTTTTCCCTTCCCTCCCTCCTTCCCTCCCTTCCTTCCTTCCTTCCTTCCTTCCTCCCTTCTTTCCTTCCACTGAGAGAGATCCTTTTCCTTCCTTTGGAGGGCTTCCAGTGGGTCCTGGTGCCTCTTTATAGTATAATCCTGAATTATAGACTTGTTGCCTTCATTTAAAAAATACCCATTGCTCCCAGTGATCAGCTCTTCCACACATGGGCAATAGGTTAAGAGTTGGCAGCCAGAGTCTGAAGACCACACCTATACTAAGCTGGGCAAGAGGACAGAACTCCTAAGGTTCTCAATCTCTCTCTATGTATGTATGCGTCTATATATATCTTCTATCAAACATAGCCACAGATATGGTAAAGTGGCTAACCACTCCTTCTGAAGCTAATGGGATGAATGTCTCTCTTCAGACAAGCCTCTAAGCGTGGGCTATCTGGAGCACCAGTGCCCTCTCATGGATGAGCTGTGAAACATCTTCAAAGGAACATGCACAGTCTACTTTTCTCCAAGACAGCTAACACTCAACACCTCTCAGCCACTGCCCTCCTTCTCCACAGATGAGGAAGATCATGGTGGGCTGTCAGGAGAAGCTGACTTTGCCCACTCCTCTATTCTCCCCCAAAAAGAACCTGTCCCTAGCAGGTGTCTTGGTCCCGAAATCACCGTGTTTAAGGATCATTCTTAAATCTTTCATCCCAGCCAAATATGAATCTTCCTAAGATAATTCACTTTCAGGGATTATGAGTCATTTACCAGATAGTGAGAAAGGATTTATGTAGCTCCTCCTTAACAGCAGACTTTGACCTTAAACAAAAGGAAAGACCTCGGGTGCATGGGGCAACTCAGAGTCCTGGGAGTGGTTCAGGAAGAGAGGGTTCACCCTTAGAATGATTTTGACTTATGAATCTAGTAGATTCATTATATGGTCTTGATTAACGTTCACACTAACTCAAAAATGCATGAACTATTATTATCCTGAGATATTTTGCAGGTGAGGAAATCAATCCTGACACCAAAGAACCTGGCATATGGTCAATGTTCAATAGATTAGTCCCTTCTTTACTCTGCTATTGCACACAGCACAGTAGATGTTCTAAGAGGAAATCTGCACAAATGAAGTCACTCTCTTTTAATGCCTAATAAAATACAAGTAGGGAAGTGCATGATGGGAAAAGCAGAGTAGAGAGGAAAATATAATCAAACACTACCATTTCTTGAGTATGAAACCAATATGATTTCTTTATCCAATTCTTATTTGTAATTCAACAGTTTAAGAAAAATCTTAGGTTTCTAATTAAGAGGCATGTACAACAAGAATTGTGGTATTTTGGGGGGCACCTGGGTAGCTCAGTCATTAAGCGGCTGCCTTCTGCTCAGGGCATGATCCTGGGGTCCTGGGATCAAGCCCAGCACCTGGTTCCCTGCTCAGCAGGGAGCCTGCTTCTCCCTCTCCCCTTCCCCCTGCTTGTGTTCCCTCTCTCGCTGTCTCTCTCTGTCATATAAATAAATAAAATCTTTTAAAAATTGTATTTTTTTAAGTGAAAGTTTACAGAGACATTTCTTGATAAGCATGTTTGCTAAGGACATTACTCACTTTTATCTAAACTTAAGCTAGCTCCTAACCCCCTCATGAAACAGGCATACATCTCATCAATATGACAGCCAATGCTTTTTATGCAATCTTGAAAAGTGGGGTTAAAGGAAGCCAGCATGTCCCCGTAAAGTCAAAACTCTTGGGTTTGCTGGAGGGCCAGAAGCCATGTCACACTAATGACAATGTTATTATTAACATTGCTATCATTATCCTCATTATTATTGGAGACTGTGATGATATACATTGGCAGGAGGAGGTCTTTAATGGATTTTTGTAGGACCAGGAATGCCTGACTTCAGGATAAGATAAGAGCCTCTGGGTGGGTTTCTCCCCATACAGTTTAGAAGGTGTGCTTTTTCTTCTTGAAGACCAAGAGCATGAGAAGTCAGCTAACTATTTATTCCCATAAACATACTGGCTCTTTGTCAGGGGGAGCTTTCTTGGAAGTGTCCCAGTAGCAGCAGGAGACGCCAACTTACACCTGAAAAGTATGGTAGGAAATCTACCTCACGGATAATTTATAGGATAATAACTGAGAGATTACCCAAGTATCTTTTTCTTGAGAGTCTTATTTTTAATGACAACACTTCCCTCAGAAGAATCCCTATAGGATGCCTGATGATCATGTTTTAGAGATAAGTAACAAGAGATTCTAGGAGGTTCCCCAAGGTAACACAGTAAGTGACAGAGTTAGCATCTGAATCCAGGTCCCCCATCAGACCCAATCCTAGTACTCTTTCTACTACTCTCTGCTGTCTCTCCCAGGTAGACCAGCAAGACTCTGACCAAGACTCATGGGCATAACCAATTACTGTTTACTGATTACCACCATTTCTTCTGCTTTATTGTGGGTCATTTTAATACTTAGGCAGCAGTGAGACTTTGTTATCAGCCACATAGCTGAGCTATGTGTTCTATCCGATTGTATTCCACAATTGTCATTTTGTGGCCAGTGTGTAGATGGGGCCATTACTACATGACCACTGGCCATGCATCACAGTTAAAAGTCAAGTCAGTCTTAATTGCCACAAAATCAAGTTACAAGTCAGTCTTGATTGGCACCAACATTTCACAGATGAGTCAAGTATTCGTTGATTCTTCTATTAAAAAACGGTTTCATAGGGTTCTGATTTCCACACCCAGTAAATCAGAACTTCTTTAAAAGAGCTACCACGAGGACCAGAGCCTCTAGTCCAGTTTACCTCGCTTGCCATAGTATGCTCACCATCAAAAGAGTTTATCCCTTTCCAGTTGACTGGTTTGCTTCACTTTGTGAGAAAAAAAATGTACTAGGAGACTTTAAGACGGTTGCAGAGATAGTATTCCTCTCCACCTCTCTAGGCATTGGGAAGCTACTGGGGAACAAAACAGATAAAGTTCCTTTCCACAAAAGTTTATACTATCAGTAGATAATATTCATTTAGGCCTCACAATTGTAGACTGTAAAGGACACAGTTGTCAATTCTTTTAAGGTTTGTTTGTTTAAAAAATTCAAGTTCAGGTCTATATTTATAGTTAGAAACTCAATTTCTGATCTGAAGTGGGAACATCTTTCAGTATAAACCTTGTTCAGAGCTTACCTAGTTAATGATGGCACACTAAAGCTATATGAAATTTAGAGCTTTTCCATGCAAACTGGACTTATTTTTCTATCAATTAGCCATGCTTAATCTCTCCTCTTTGCTCTTTCTTTTACTGGCTGCCCACCCTTATCCACTTCCTATTCAGGGTTAATAAGTGAAAGAATGCATGGGACTAATATCTGTCAAGAACTCGGAGTTATTATTCTGGAGAAAGTGGTTGTGGGAAAGGAGGACCTCAATGAACTCCTTTATCTCCAACCAACAGGACCATAGTTAACTGAGACGTGGTTTTTGGCATTTCCTCTTATTTCACAAAAAGAAAATAAGGAAGTATATATTCAAACATGTATTTGCTATCTCAACAGAAAGCTCCTTATCTTCCCCTCAGCTGCCTGCCAAGCCCCAGAGGGTTTCAGGGTCAATGATTATCATCTCTCCATTCAGACACTTTGACATCTGTGAATATGTTGACCTTGAAGATTGGACCAAGTCGTTCCTAACAGATGTTAATTTGATTGCTCAGTTCTGACCTCAAGTGAGGTCTGGCTTTTGTCTTCATCACTATATTAAGATAGTGATAACCTCCCTGAAGTCATAAAAATGCCCTGATAAGCCTTATCGATCCTGGATTTGAAATTGAACAGATAACCCTAGTGTATTATGGTAAACTTTTAACCTACTCTCTAAGATATATGTCCACCAAGGCAGATACAAGAGTTCATGGTTTTTGTTTCATAAAAGACTTCTCCCTCATTTGTTTTTACATTAATAATTACTGCTTTAAAATTAACACAACCTACTCTGTCCACATTGCATTTTTTTTGCCAGCTTCTGACAAGAGTAAGGATCCTTATAATCAGGAAATTATTGAAAATCCTTCTCTTAGAAAATTTTGCACTGTGAAAAAATTGGAAGACAATAGTGAGACATTAAAAATAGTGATATTCATTATCTGCCTTTAAACAAATCCTGTAGATTTCAGCCCCATGTCAGAAATGACTCTATTTGTGTAGATGAAGACCCTGAATCTCAGGAAATAAAGCCATTTCTTACTGTTGTGTTGTAAGAAAAGAGCATGACTTGGAAGTCAGACTGGGTTCAAATACTGACTCCACAACTTACCAGCTGGATGTTCTTGGGCAGATTACTAGACAGAGCTGAGTATGCATTTCCTAACAGGTAAGATGAGGATAATATGCACCTTTTGTTATTAGGATTCAAAAGATACCCCTTCCTTCAAACATACAGATCACAAAGAGACTCTGAAACCCAAGCTTCCTTGTTAACCACACCCTTAAACTCTAATAAATAAACTATATATTAATAACACATTTTGTCTTGTTGTGAGAAGCTTCCTAACCTGAAGTAGAGCTACTGCTGGCCAAATGCAGACACAGGGCTTAAGTAGGAAAATAAAACATTAAAAATCACTAAACTATCTTACTGCCCCAGAACAGGAAAACTGTGTGTCTTAGAGACTTGGAACAGATGGACTAAGTTCAGGAATTTGGCTGAGGTGGTAAGGAATGAGATCTGTGTATAGTCAAGTAGGGAAGGTGGGAGCAAGATCTAGAAGGTTCTAGAAGAAGCCACTGACAGTTCTAAACCAAAACAATCCTTGGGCCAGGCCTCCAGCAGCTTTATGTCTGCCAACTCCTGCATTATTCAATGCACAATGTTGCCAGAGGTTTCTTGGGGGGGGGATCCCCCCAAAAAGACAAATCAGGACCACATTCCAAGGTAACTGAGTTGACCTTCACCTCTCCCTTCCTGTTTGCTGATGCTTGAAATTCTTTTAAGCTTGAGTGGAACACTTTTCATCCCATAATTACAGCTAAAAGGCTTAAATTTCACAAGCTTATTTCAGACAAGGTGTTGATGAATATGAGTTCCAGTCAAAATATAATCAACCAGTCAACAAGTGTCAGTGACTGATTATCAGATCTTTTTTGTGTGAAAGAGGAAAGAGGTGAAGGGAGCAAAGCACTGTTCAGCTAAAAGGAGATAAAAGGTCACCACCAGAGGGAAAGCTCATGGAAAAGTAGTTTTATGTCACAGTTTTGCCTGAGAAGAGGCCTGTTGGCAGTTGGGAGGGGGTAACAGAAGCTGACTGAGCTCTGAGGTTTGGTTTAGGGACATTTGGGGTTTCTAATAACTGTTTTGGTTTGATTTGGTCAGGCTTCTGCAAGTACCATAAATCTGTTGCAATGATTTGTGAACTACTTTCCCTTTGGTGGTGTTTATTTATTGTTCACTGCACTGGTTGGCTTCTTACTGGGGGGGGGAAAAAGAGCTTCTAATAGATTGACAGCATACGTGCTGGAAGGGAGAGGAGACTCCAACCCCCATCAGATGCCTCACCTCCCTCTACAACTTATTCCTTCTGTGGTGACCCAGACCAGTCAGTCAGCCCATCATCACATCAGGTATTCAGAGAGCCAGTCAGTCAGACATTCAGACAGACATTCAGTCACACATTCATCAGCAGTTCAGCCAATCAGCATGTCAGACAGGCAGGCAGGCAGTCAGTCAGTCCATGTGGAATAACTAATCTTCCTAACCAACCACCTATTTTTGTACTCTACTCATTTCTTCTCTTATACTAATTAATATAGCCTCTGGTGCAGATTTCAATAAGGATATTTAAAGTGCTAACCGTCCTTGAAGTGTTGTGAGTCAGGCTACTTCTAATGCTCGCTAATCTTCCAAATCACAGATCAGATTTCACTCATACACATTGCATGTATTTACTCTAAATTATTTCAAAAGAAAATTGCCATAGAGATAATACACTTGACTGTCAATAGGGGACTGGTTAAATAAATTATGATATACATGTAAAATAAAATACTGTACAGCTCTAGGAAAGAATGAGGGCACACACATGAACAGTTATGGAAAAATGGAATATTCTTTAGCATTTTTGTCACATGAAAATGGATAAGAATAGGATGCCAGATATAACATGCCTCCACTTGAGTGAATGAAAGAATTTATAACCTGTGTATATGCATAAGTATCTCTAGAAAAATATATAAACACTAGAGAAAAAAGCTAAAAATTTTAGCCTCAATAATGTTGAAAATAAACAAATTTGGACCCTAAATATATATATATATATATATATATATATATACACACACACACACACACTAGATTTTACTGATTCAGTGGGGGTATAAGGTGATATGAAGGTATTGGGGTGGAAGAGTGGTATTTCAGTATTTGTTCTTTGTGCCATTTCTAAAATAAGTTCAGTATAAAAGATGAAAACACTAATAGCCTTTTAATACATTACAGAATAGTTTGTTGATACAGGTACATCTCAGGAAATGTTCTCATATTTATTCGTTCTGTTGATGAAGACTGAGGCCAAGACACACCTCATGCCTGACTTGTGAGCAGGGACACTTCTGCTGCTCTTTGTAAAGCTGTCCTTATCTTGGTGCTGCCCTTCTCTCTCCATGGCTGCACATGCTTTGTCTTTGCAATGGTCACCTGTTCCCAACAATTAGGTCCCCCACCCATAAGCCACAAAGGCCCCCTGGTCCTTGGCACTGGGCATGTCTGTGTTGGCTCAATGCCTCCTCCAATTAGGTCCCCCACACATAAGCCACAAAGGCCCCCTGGTCCTTGACACTGGGCATGTCTGTGTTGGCTCAGTGGCTCCGTCTTCTGCCTCACTCACATCCTGAAGAAAGTACACAAGAAGTTACCAAGGAAGAATATGCAATTCTTTCCTCCACAGTTAAAGGTGAATTCCTTAAGGGCCCAAGACAAAATATACTTAGCAAAAGCCAAAAACAATAACAAGAGCTGTGTTCTGAAAAACAATGATTCACTGAGATTTTTGTTGATGTCATTCTATTGCCCTTAAATTAATTTCAAGGGAAAACTGGTGAACTTTTGTCCTCCAGGAAGTTTTTCTTTATTGCCTGCCCTCCCCCATCCTTCTCCCTCCAACTTCTTTCATGCCCTCCCAATCAAAACACCACTAACGACACCCCCTGCTAATCGCTATTTTGCTGTCAGGCCTAAATGGGTCAAAACTCCAATCACTAGCGAAACAAGAGGCAGTGTGTTTGGCTTAGATCTGGGAATGTACAAATGCTTGTCTAAGTACCGGTTTTCATATGCTAATATGCTATAGGGAAGCATTTCTGCTGGGCTGGAGGCCACTGACTAGAGCTGACAGACCCAGTTTTCAAGAAGGCATTGGATAGGGTAGGGTAAGCAGACTCTCCTCACTTCCACAAACTGGCCTCTCACAGGCCTTACTGACACATCGATAGCTTTGGTGTGATGCACGTGGTATTTTCAAAAAATTTTTAATTAGTAACAGATACCTCAAACATTTGGACGTTTCACAAAAATATGGATCTAACATCCCTTTGTGACACAGCTGGCTGGCCAAGACCTAAATCCCTCCATCACAACTTTTGCATGAGCTGAATAATGACTGCCCCTTGAGTTAAGGCACACTCTCCAATTCAACAAGGCCCCAGGTGCCTGGTTATTCTGGTGACATCTATTGCTGAGTGACAGATTGCCTCCCCAAAGTCAGTTGTTCCGTTTTAATCTTGCTCCTGATTCTGTAGTTATAGGTAGGTGTTGGCCAGGCCACAGTAATCTGAAGGTTCAACTGGGCTGGAGGCCCAAGATGGCCACTCCCAGGGCTGCAGTGGATGCGGGTGATATTGCCTGGTGGCCCAGCTAGGACCATAGCCCGGAGCACTAATAAGTAGCCTCTGCAGCATGGCAACTGAGGGGAGTGGGACTTCTCACATAGTGGCCTCTTCCCCTGTAGCAAGTGTCCTAGAGAACGGGGCAGAGCTGCATGGTCTTTACAACCTAGCCTCAGAAGTCATTCTGTTGGCTGAAACAGTCATAAGCCCATCCAGAGTCATGTTGAAGGGACACAGACTCTACCTCTCACCGTGAGATACGTCACAGAACTTGAGTCTCACTTACTTGATCTGCTTGGATCCTACAGACTTTTGAGGGAAAACCCCACCCCCACCCCTGGAGCCTGAATGAATATTGATAGAAATGTATCTTCCTCTTCCCTTCCCCTCCCTGCTCTCTGTCCTCCATCGAAGTGGGTGGGGGACAGTATTTACTGAGTACCCCCCAGATGCCATTCCTTTATCTTACAAATACTTGTAGAGCACCTATCTTGGGCCAGACAATTTCCATATATCTTCTCAAATTTAATACTCACAGCAGCACTGCATGGTCGATGTTATCCCCATTCTACAGATAAGAAAACCAAAGTTCACAAATCAAATATTTCAAATGAGGTTGTACAGCTTCCAAAGCATTGATCCAGGATTCTAAATCAGCTGTTGCAGTGTGTCACATGCCAAGAGGTATTATAATTTTTGCTTTGGTCCCTGAACAATATCTCTACAGATGTGTGGTGATGTACTGCATCTCTAGTCAGAATAACAGATTGTCCTCATGTGCATGAATCCCCTGGTTCACGTCTCAGTGGAGACAAGGCCTCCCCATAGAAGGGCAAGTGTTTGGAAATTCACAGATCCTTGTGTTTGTCAGCTGTACCCTGGAAAAAATCAACATTTCTTATATGAGATTCTCCCCCTCACCTCCCAAAAAACTAAACAAAGCAGGAGTTCTGGCATTTGAGCCTCCAACCACAGGCTTTAGAATGCAGACAGGCACACAGATTCATGCAGTGCGCTGCTTCTCATTTCCCTTCACATTTTGGGTGGCTGGGAAGAGATATGAAATGAATCAAAGAGGGAGAGACGTAAATGAGGGGTGGTGAGCAAGGAGGATAGTAAGTATCTGCAGTCTCAGAAAAATAAGATCCTTCTGCCCAAGGCAGAAGTATGGGGGTATATGCCCCATTTTTTTTTTCTTTAGGTAAGCTCCACACTGGGCAGGATGTGAACTCACGAGCCTGAGATCAAGGCCTGAGCTGAGATCAAGAGTCAGATGAGCCACCCAGCTGCCCCAGAATATGCCCAGATCCTAAGGGGACTTGCATTTCTGTATTCTTACACAGGGCCCAGATTTCACTGGTTTATTGTCTGGTTTGAGATTTTCCAACCCCACCTAAGTCTCCTCTCTTACCAGCTAGTTCTCTTTCTTCCTTCCAGTAACACTGTTCCTTGGCATGAGTAGGAAGGCTACTCTGTTCCCTATAACACAGGAGCCAAGGAGAGAGGATGAGAATTAATGTTTACTAAGCCCCTCCTACTGCTGGGCATCAGGCACAGCATTGTATTCATCGCAAATCCCAAGTGTAGGAGATATCAGCTCCATTTTTCTTTTCTTTTCTTTCTTTTTTCTTTTATTTTTTTTTACATATAATTGAGATATATTGGTTTCAGGTGTACAACATAATGATTAGGTATTTGTATATATTGTGAAATGGTCACAAGAAGGCTAGTTAACATCCATCACCACATATAGTTACCAAATTTTTTTTCTTGTGATGAGAAATTTTCAGATGTACTCTCCTGATCCATCTCTTGATGGCGTAGATGTACATGAAGAGAAAAAATTAATAGCAGCCATCTTTGGAAGTGATCTACCACAGTATGTATCATGCATTAATATTTTTTGAGGTCATTTTAAGTTTTCTGAGGACTAGGGATTTATTGAAATTTTTAAAACATTTTTTACTGTAAAAATAATACATGCACAGAAAAAAAAAGTTCTTCTGTACCATAATGGTATCAAAGGGAAGGATATAAAATAAAAAGTAAACTTCCTTCCCAAACCCACCTCCCATTTCTGGGGTCTTCTTAAGCTTCTCTTTGCCTATCTCCTTTTTACATCATATACATATATGTAAACTATATTTTTCCAAATATACTATCATTTTTTAAATATAATATTCCCAAAAGTCTGTCCCACCTACCCCCATCAATCACTGAGGTATGCAAAGATGGTTACCTTTTAGTTTTTAGTTGCTTCTTGAGAACTATTACTTTCAATCCCTTAGAATATTTGTTCTTGGCAAACAGTAAGTGCTAAATTCATGTTGACTAAATAGAACTGAATTCATGCAGACTCTCACAAACAGACATTATGTTGTCCTTAAAACCTTCTTCTTGGGGCACCTGGGTGGCTCAGTCGTTAAGCGTCTGCCTTCAGCTCAGGTCATGATCCCAGGGTCCTGGGATCGAGCCCCGCATCGGGCTCCCTGCTCAGCTGGGAGTCTGCTTCTCCCTCTCCCTCTCCCCCTGCTTGTGTTCCCTCTTTCGCTGTGTCTCTCTCTGTCAAATAAATCAATAAAAATTTTAAAAAGTAAAAAAATAAAAAATAAATAAAACCTTCTTCTTCTTTTTGTACTTTTATTCATCCCTTTATCCCCCATTTTAATTCCTTTTGGCCTTCCAAACATTTTTTTAAATACAGTAAAATAGCCTTAAATATGAGAAGAGATAGAGAAAGGACAACATGAAATAATGACATGTCCAAATTATAAAATAATTACTAAGAACTGAAGGACTGCACTTCTCTATACCAACTACACAAACAAAAAAATAATAAAGTTTGGAAAACCCAAGACTGATAGCCAGTTGCTTCCACAAAAAGGTCAAAATCATTTGAAATTAGCATACCAATTATTTGCTTTCAGATGGGTGCATGAAAGTCTTGAAAATTCAACTCAACAACCATTTATTGAGCATAGACCATGTATTCATTGTCTGAAATGTAAGATGACTGTGATAGAGCCATGTCCTTAGAAGAGTCCACTATTCAAAGGAGGAGAAAGACACAGAAATGAAGAGTACAAGGGAATGATTGTGGGGCTGGTAGAGAGAGAGCAGGGCTAGAGGGGCACCTGTAGGTATCCTCAGAAAATGTGTATTATGGTACCACTGTTAAATCCCACCTGGACTTAGAGTTTATGGTAGATTGTTCATCCTGAAATCTGGTTATGCATATTCCTTTTAAATATTTTTAGAAAATGCAGGGAAAATATTTTAGAAAATATTTCTAGAAAATTCCTTTTTAAATATTTTTAGAAAATGCATCCTGAAATCTGGTTACGCATATTCCTTTTTAAATATTTTTAAAAATAAAAATATTTTTATTCAGCCCCGAGGTAACTGAAAAAATCACACACCCAAAATCAGCCATGTTCAAAAGGATACCATTTTTTACAGCATAGGGAATATAGTCAATGGTATTGTAATATTGTTGCATGGTGACAGAGGGTAGCTACACTTGTGGTGAGCACAGCATAACGTATAGACTTGTCTGATCACTATGTTGTACACCTGAAACCCATATAACTTTGTGTGTCAACTATACTTCAACTAAAAAATTAACAAAATTGAAAAGGATACCAATTTTCATTTTACATATGAAGACAGTCTACTAATTTCCAGTAATCATGTCCTAATTTCCAGTAATCATGAGGAATCATTCTTTACTATCTCTGGGGTCTGAAAGTATTGGACGCTGTCATGGGCAGCCTCCAAACCATTCACTTTCTGACTGCTATCTTTAACGCCCTAGGAGAAGAATCTCTGACAGACTACTGGAACACCAAATATAGTGCTGACATGGTACAAAATGTTTAAAAATGAATCTCTCGTCAAGGTTTTCTGGAAGACAATCCAGGTCAAAGGGACATTGCCTGAAACCCGATGTTGATAACTGCCCAGATTATTCAAGAGGGTGGTACGGAAGCAGGGAGAGGGTGGAATGTTAAGAAAGAAATCAATTAGAAATGGATTTTATTCCCAGAGTGCTACAGAAAGCACAAACTTCCCTCTAAGCCTTTGTCTTTTTAAACGTGACATCTCCTCCATTAGATGCTCATCTTGTAGTTATTCTCTCTTTTTATGTCAACTTTCCTGTATAGGACAGCAGTACTATGCTTATAAAACCTCACCGTGGAAAAAAGAATATGGGAGAATGAGAAGAGCTGAGCTGAGGTGCAATGAAACAGTAGGAACCCCGGGTCTTTGGTGTCCTTACTGTCCTTTCAAATGCCTTCTGTACCCACCTGTCTCAGGATGGCTGCCCCCAAAAGCAGACCTTGAGACCAGAGTGTCAGTACAAGTAGTTTATTTAGGAGGTGATCCCCAAAGCCCTGTTAAGGGAATAGGGCAATAAGAAAGGGAGTATTATCAGGCAAATTAGCACTAGGACCACCAAGGCTCAACTAGAGAGGACCCTTATAAAGAGTGCAGAACGTTTGAGTTATCCCCAGCAAAGAGCAAGGAAGCCTGGGTGTTCATCCACTAACCACCATCTAACATGGACTGGGCTGTTCCCAGAGACATTAACAGCTCAGTTCTTCTGGCCTCCCCATTCAAAGCCAAGAGAAAGCCCTCACATGGAGAGTTGCTAGCGTCCAGTAGGAGGTTGTGGGAATGCCCTAGAATGGTGCCAAGTTATATGGGCGGGACACAGACAGAGTCCACTGCACCATCCCATTTTTTTATTTGCTCAGCATTCCCAAATTCTGTTCTCTCCATGTCTTTCTCTCCTCCCAGCATATTAAAGTTAGATGTCTTTTCTTCTGTAGAGGGAAGAGAGTTTGCAGGTGATGAGTAAAAGAACAGTTGAGCATGTAGTGTTATTAAAAAACCTGAATAAGAATTATTTTTATGAGATTTAGGTCACAGGGGAGGGTTCCTACAGAACGGATGGGACTTCAGGGGGAAATTCTTGTCTTGTATTTGTACTAAATAACTGCTCTGATGAACAATAATGACTAATGCGAATGATGCAGTTAAACTTGTTTCTTCTTGTCTCCTCATACCACAGACCAATATCTGCCTAATGTCCCAGGTAAGAAAAGAAAAATCAGTAAATTTATACACTGTGTTTTGTTTAAGCCTTCTACTCCCAAAGCAAATTTTTTCATGAATAACTTAAATTGAACTGGGGCCCCATGTGGGCCAGTCTTGTGATGGTGTCTTATTAAAAGAAACAGTTGGTTTCTATCACCAGACAAAAAGTAACTCAAGCACTTCAAATCTTTGCCTAGTCTATTGAGACTTTATGCACAGAAAACCATTTTTACAATTTTGTCTCCCCATCTCTCTGCCTTCTCAGTATCATTTGCAGGAACTATAGCTGCTCCCCCCAATTTTTTTCCCCACTCGTCACTTCC
Source organism: Neomonachus schauinslandi (assembly GCF_002201575.2). Lineage (NCBI taxonomy): Eukaryota > Metazoa > Chordata > Mammalia > Carnivora > Phocidae > Neomonachus > Neomonachus schauinslandi. Next base: position 26,025,738 of record NC_058415.1, read on the forward strand.
CATCCCTCAAAACTCTCCTGCTTTCAATCCCCACAACTTGTATCTCTCCCCCCTACTCCTGCCTTTTTCTTGGTACAATCTACTAAGACTGCTTTTTATCTTTGGGTCTTTTGTTATTGTTGTTCTTTTTTTTTTCCATGGCATGTAATCTCTACAACAAAGGCTATCCAGAAGCATCTATTCTTCTCCCTAGGAGCCATAGTGAAATATGTGTGTGCTGGGGAAGGGGGAGGATGTAATGTATGGAGTCAGAAAGGTAGTGAATCCTGACTTAGAGGTTAACAATTCTGCTCTTGCTTTACTCTACTTATCTATCAATCTGTATTTACCTATGTCTATCTGTCTGTTGGAAAAGGACTAAAATGAACAAGAGGAGAGAGTTCCTTGTTTCCTCTTGCCTTCTACCTTCACCATCTTTACTTCCTTTTTGCCAGCTACCACTTCTACCTTATGAATTTTGACTAGCCAATAAACTGCAAGACTTGCATAAACCGTTCTTGGGAAATAGTGTTCTGGTGGTTATAAAAAAGGAGCACAAAAGGGAATGACTCCCAGCCCTGAGTTTTGGTTAAAGTTGCAAATTGCTGCCTTAGCCAAAATGGCAAAGCTAGGGACTCAACTTAGCTAATCCTCAACTTTGCTAATCAACTTTGCTTGACCCTGCTTCCACTGGGGAGTCACCAGGTGTTTGGGTGCTCCCTGAATCAAGGAATTCACTGGACAAAGCCCTACCAACCTTTACTTGAGTCCCTTAAATCATTTTCTTTTGACTTTATCTCCACATACAGTATGTATATACACATATCCATATCCATATGATGTATGTGAAGACAGATTAAGTTACAAAGCATTTTCATATTCACTATACTTACAAAATGCCAATAGCCTTATGAGGTAAATGTGAGTATGAATTATTTTCTTCATTCTATAAGGGAGAAAATTAAAGTTCAGAGGAGTTAGATGGGTTGGCCCAAGGTCACACAGCTTGTTACTATACATTCAAACCTGGGCCGCCAAGTCCCCTGCATTTCACTATAGTACATCTGAGCATTCCATGGTACTTTTGAGGATTCTCAAAGGATTTTGTATGCCACTCCTTATCCTCCACACCAAGGAACACCCCAAAATCCAGGACAAAGTGAGGACAATCCACTGTCTTAGAATCAACATTCAAACTCTGTGTTGGGCTATATGTGTGTAATGGTGATTACGTTTGTGTTTGCATAATTTGTGATCACGTATAATCTTTTCTCATTGTGGAAAAATAGAAATTGCAGAAAATCGCAAAGAAGACAAAAATCACCTTTGATTTAATTAAATTTCATAATCACTGTTAACAGTCAGTGTGTATCTTTCATAAACATATATATTCTTGAATTTTAACACTCGATATCAGAACAAGACATAGACACTACAGGAGAGGACAATGATAAGCCAATTCCATTCATGAACAGCAACACAAAATTCTAACCAAAAATATTATCAAGCTGAATTACGCAATTTATAAATAAGATAATACACTGTGGCTGAATTGATTTATTACAGAAATTTGGTTGGAACTGATAATACAAGTCACTATTGCAATGTACCACATTAAAAGTTTGTTTTTTTAAGAAGAAAGTATGATCTCAACAGACACAGAAAAAGCAGTCAAAAATTAACATTCATTCATGAGAGAACTATGAAAGTGGGAAGAGAAGGAAACTACCCCAATCTGACAGAGTGTATCTCCTGCAAATATCACATGCAATAGTGAAATATTAAAATCATTCTCTTTTCTATGAGAAATAAGACCAGAATGACTGCTTCTCTTCAATATTTTCTTGGAGGCTCTAGCCAGCACAGCAGGAAAAGAGAGAGATATAAACATATACTAACTGGAAAGGAACAAACAAAGCTCACTATTTACATATAATTGTCTACCTAGAAAGCTCAAAAGAGTCTACAGAGAAACATTAGAATTTAGCAAAATTTCTACACGTAAGTTTAATATATGAAAGAAGAAGTGCAGGAAGGACATTTCTGTTCATCAACAGCAGTTAGAATGTCTAATTTCAAAAATTAGAATGGTGCCAAAGACCTTAACAGACACCCCACTAAAGAAGATATACAGATGACAAATAAGCATATGAAAAGATGCTCCACATCATACGTCATCAGAGAAATGTAAATTTAAAAAATTAAAATAATCATGTGTAGAATATAGTTGATACACTTACTAGAATCCAAAACATTGACAACACCAAATACTGGCGAAGATGTGGGGCAACAGGCATTCTCATTCACTACTGCTGGGAATGAAAACCAGTGCAGCCATTTTGAAAAACAATATGGTGGCTTCTTAAAAAGCTAAGCATACTTTTACCATACAGTCATGCTCCAGCAATCATGCTCCTTGGTTTTTACCCAAAGGAATTGAAAACTATGTCCACACAAAAACATGTACACAGATGTTTATAGCAACTTTATTTGTAATTTCCAAAAATTGGAAGCAACAAACATGTCCTTCAGTAGGTGAATGCATAAATAATCTGTGGTACATCCAGACAATGGATTATTGTTAAGTACTAAAAAGAAATGAGCTATCAAGCCAGGAAAAGATATGGAGGAATCTTAAACGCATATTACTAAGTGGAAGAAACCAATCTGAAAACGTTACATACTCTATGATTCTAACTATATGATATTCTGAAAAAAACAAAACTATGGAGACAGTAAAAAGATCAGTGGTTTTCACAGGTTGGATGGTGGGGAGAGATGAATAGGCATAACACAAAGGATTTTTAGAGCAATTGAAACCATTCTGTATGATACTATAATAATGGATACATGTCATTATACATTTGTCCAAACCCATAGAACGTACAACACCAAGAGTGAACCCCAATGTAAACTATGGACTCTGGGTGATAATGATGTGTCAGTGTAGATTCATCAATTCTAACAAATGTACATTCCGATGGGGATCCTGGCAGAAAGAATATATGATAGAGAATAAAAGCGGTCCTTTTCCTGCTGACATCACAGGAATGAGCTACTATTTCTAAGTTATGTTTAGAATAAAAGCTGGTTTCTTTAAATTTAATTTCATTATATTTGAAAAGACTACTGATAGAGGGTAGCACATGGTACCTTGAGCCTGAGCTCTGGCTTGGAGCCTTAGCAGCATTGACCGAAGCTGGGAAAACTGCCATTTCAAAGCTACAGTTTTCTGAATTGCAAGAGGCAGAGATTTGAACACACCTCCACTGAAAGTATTCCCTTTTCTAGAAGTCAGCTCCAATGGGCCAGACATCCATGCAAATGTCAAGCAGAGTCCGGTCAAGCAGAGCCAAGTGCTCTGTACGACAACGCAGAGGGTGTGCGCTGTCGGCAGAGTTACATCTCTACAGGCTCTCTGGGGTCTCTGTCCGATGGCTCCATGCCTCACCCTTGCTTGTGCCCCAGCAGCTGGACATGCTCTCATTCGAGCTGACGCTCACAGAAGAGCAGAACTTTGGGAATCAGAAGAGTGCAGGAAGGACAGGGAGGACGGCCTGGAGGGAGGATGACCAAAAGAAACTTGGGAGGGTGCGGTAGAGTTTGACCTGGCCTGAAGGGCTCATGACCCACATATGGTTTTACTTACGTCTAAACAACCCAGATTCAAGAAAATACTGAACATTAGGGGAGCCCTGCTTTCTTTGTACTACGGAGGGAGAGATGCAGTGGAGATAGCCTCCCACCCCTTCCCTCCTTACTTTTAATCTTTTTAAAGCGTGTGCTATTATTGTTTTCTGATGTGATGGTGCTGTGGCAGTGGCACATTTGTGAGTTTGGGTCAGGGTGTCCCAACAAGGACATGGATATTTTTCAACTGTCAATGATCCTGGGAGAAGGATCCAGGGAGGAAATGAAGACTCAAATCTGACCTTAGAAGGAAGAAGAGGAACAAATTCTGCTCTCTGGGTCTTCTTTTTTGGTCATGGACTCTGAAGACACGTTTCTGAAGTCTTCCAACCAGAGGCTCTGCCCTAAGGAGGCACCCAAGGGAAAAAGGAGGGAGATAGACCCTAAAGTCATCTGATGAAGCTGGGTCAGACCCTGTGGGTTCTGAAGTCAGCCATCCCTCTGGCTGGGGTACTTAGACCTTCTCGCCATTCCCCGGAACACAAGTCAGACTCAAACATTCAACAGGATTTTACCAAAATAAGATTTTACTTGTCTTGAATAGACAAGATGGGGTGGGGGGCAGGGGGAGTTTCATTGGATTTTCCTAGACCTGTGATTCTCAAAGTGCAATTCCAAGATAAGCAGCATCAGTATCCCCCAGGAACTTGTTAAGTAAGAATGCAGATTTTGGGGTCTCATCCCACACTTACCGAACCCAGAACTCTGAAGGTACAGCTCAGAGATCGATGGCTTAGCAAGCCCCCAGGTGATTCCAATGCACATAAGGAACACTAGGCATTCAGTTCAAATCTTACACAGGTGAAGAGCATCACCTTGAATTTAACTTTTAATGTGACCTCATTTGAACACCCTGCCTGTAAAGTCAGAGTCATTAGTCATTAATGCTGTTCACCTACTTATTATTTCCAGCTATCTGCTTTCTGGGTCTATGGCAGCATTATATTTCCCAGCCCCCTTGTGGTTGAATGGGACCACAAGACTAGGTCTTGGTGTTGCCAATGAATTGTAAAAGGGAGCATTAGACTGTCAGTACTTGACCCCACAGACCTTCCTCTTTCCCTTTACAGTAACGTTCAAGACAGTGGCTGCTCCATCAGTCTGGACCCCAAAGCAAGGAGATGTGAAAAAGGCCCCCAACCTTTGTTGTTATACGCCACCAGGATTGATGGGTTAACTGCGCCTGCACCTGAGTAATGGGTGCAGGTGAACTGACCAGTACCTGAAACTGTGACCACAGGTTCTATCATTTCTGTCAATGCTCTTATTTCAAATATCCTGTCCATTTTTAAACCACCAGTCCCAGTTTTTACTTCAATCACCTATAATCTGTTGGTTCTATCTCCCCAATGGACTGTGAAACTTATCCTCTGTCCCCCACATTGTCTAACACAGAGTTGGGGGCACAGTAGGAGTTTAATATATATTTATTGGTTGATCTGTTATAATCCACATCCATTTTATTTTTTATTTTTTTTTAAAGATTTTATTTATTTATTCATGAGAGACAGAGAGAGAGAGAGGCAGAGGGAGAAGCAGGCTCCCAAGGAGCAGGGAGCCCGATGCGGGACTCGATCCCAGGACCCTGGGATCACGACCTGAGCCGAAGGCAGACGCTTAACCATCTGAGCCACCCAGGCGCCCAATCCACATCCCTTTTAAAAGACCGTTCTCCCTTTACGGCCTCTGTTTCTGTAACTATCTACCACAAAGCACTCTTCATATTTTCCCCTTCAAATGGCTTCTTTCCCTCCTGATAGTACTTAAATTCAGCATTTGAGTCTCCTTGCTTTGTTTTAATTATTAACTGTGATTAGATACTCCAAGGGTTCTGGAGCAACCGAGCAATTGAACACGTATAATTTTCCTGATTATTTGCCTGACTCAATTCGGAACAAAAAGAAACAAACAACAGAAGTCAAAGAAGGAGTGTTTGTTTTCTCAGCTAGATCTCTGTGGATTTACACCTCTTTCCCATTTGCACTAATGAGAATTGCATGAGTAATTCCCCCACAGTGAACACAACCCTTGAGTCCTTCCAGTGCCTTTCTAAAGTGGTAGCAAGAATTTAAAGCTATTCTAGTGCGTGTAACTGAAAAATACCAACTACCACATCACATGTGTGAACCAAACATTTCTCTTGAATTGCGCCTGGAGCTCCTGAAGATACAGGATTGTATCTCATCCTATCTTTGAATCCTTAATGCCTAACATGGACTCTAGCACATTATATGCTTTTTGTTGAGTGAATGAATGAATGAAATGAATCAACCAATGCAATCAAAGTGGGTTTTTTTTGTTATTTTACTAGAAGAAACTAAAACCCAAATTTTGTTAATTACCCCAGGAGAGAAACATAATTACCAAATGTGGGCCTTGCTCTGTGGAAAACAGACCCTTTGTTTAAGGGTTTCTGTCTTAACTAGAACCATTAATCCCTGAAAATGTGTTAGTCTCATCCCAGGAGGTCCATCCTCCAAGATCATTTCATGTGTTAAGAGTCCCCATAAAGGCAAAAACCCCTATTTAAACAGATGATGGACCTGTGCCAAGAAGAATAACTAGAACACATGACAGTAATTCTCACGTTATTTTTCAGTAAATGCTGACAATGCTAATTAAACAAATAAAGCCAATGAAAGCAAATACCTTACTCAGAAAAGGGATGGGGATCACACTGGTTCCTTAACTCCACAACTCACTCTAGGCAGCCAAGGTACCAACAGGGTAAATCCACAGTGTTAGGTCAAAGCTCCCAGTGTTCTCTTGCGGCAGAGATTCAGGGTTGTATGCCAGGATATTTAAATATTTAGCAACCTGAATCTGATCCCATAGTCCAAAGTAGATCAAAGGACTCTATTCTCTGGAGGACGCTCTGGCAAAGGAATTGCTTCTGGGACAAGCACCTCCTTTTCTCCATATCTGTTCCTATGTGGAATTCTCCTCTGGATAGGTAGGATATTTGAAGTGGAATGAAGCAATTTGCCCAATTAACTTGCTAAAATCTTTTCACTGTCCCTTAATTAAAGATTTGGTTGGAATATAAATTTCTATTTTCAGATGCAAAATTAGTCATAGAGTCGAATAATTTACACTTTAGTGTGAATTAGTTTCCATACCGTGCATTTTTTTTCCTGAATCTTTTGCCCACTTAAAGTAACAGAATAGTAAGTAGTTGAGTTCTACTCAACTCTCCTTATCCTGTTTCCTATATGTCATGTGAACAGTTATTATATTAGAGAGAATTTAATAGTGAACAGAGAAAGCATTTCTCAGTGCAACTGTTCTAGAGTTAGATCATCAAAGCACAAAATTCCTTTGCATTGTTCTCTTTTGATTAGATTTATTACTTGCAGCCACAGAAATCAATTTTGGCTGATCCAAAGCAGAAAGTCTGTGTGTTATAAGTATGTTGGGCAGTTCCCATAATCACCAAAAAAGGATGACAACCAGACTCACAAACAACGCAGGCAGGAACAACATCTCAGAGCAGGTCAAGGAACCAGCAAGGTCTCCACGGGCAATGCCTTCAAGCTCTAGATGCCACAGCTTGAACCCCCAGCCGGTTGGTAGGAGGTACTGGAGACCACCATGACCGCCCTGCCATCAGTCACTTCCCTGGAAATCCCATCCTACTGTCCTACCTCTACCTTCACAATGGGTGCTTCTTGGTCTTCACTAGTTTCAAAGTCTGGGGCACCTTCTACTGGTGGACTTGATCCTGTTGCCTACAAAGTAGCAGCAAAGGAGGCTGACAGAGGAATTGTGGTGTCTGATACGAAAGGCAAATTCTGCTTCTAATGAATGCTCACAAAGTAAAGATACTGACAATGTCCTAGAAATTGTTAGAGATTTTATTCTCCAAAGTTTAGATGTCTGCCATGAAATATGCCCAGATTATTTTTTTTTTTAATTTTTTTTGAGAGAGAGTGCATGAGTGGGGAGGGGGAGAGGGGCAGAGGGAGAGAGATAATTTTAAGCAGGCTCCACGTGGATGTGGGGCTCGATCTCATGACTCTGAGATCATGACTTGAGCTGAAATCAAGAGTCAGATATTTAACTGACTAAGCCACCCAGGCACCCCGAAATCTGTTTATTTTAGTGAAGGTATTGATATATCAAAAAAATCTGTGTGTACTTATACCCAAGTTTCAATATCATAGAAGTTTGAACCTTCAGGTAGCTTGCACTAGGCAAGGCAACTGTTACAAATTAGGACAGAGGGAAGGGAAAGAATATGACCTAATTCTTCTAAAACTGAAGAAACCCCAACAGGAGTTGATGTGTAAAAGACTTGAGGATCTTTAGGGAAAGAGTATGCAAGTTAAGTCCAAGGATTAATGCACTTGCTTTTCTTCAGGTCAGAATTCATTGCCTAAACTGACATCCACACTGTGATTTGATTGTTGCAGAATTTTCCTCAGTGTTTTATTTGGTTTACGTTACATTGTTTCAGCAATATCTGGAGGATACCAGAGTTAAGATACTTCATGGTAAGGTCTGCCCCAACCAGATCTTAACATCTGGAATCAATAAATCCAGTGGGCAGAGCACAGTGAATTAGAAGCTAAGAGGTTTGGGTTCATTCCTGACCTCATCACTGCATCCCAGAGTCAACGTGGTGGGCAGACATGGAACACAAGTTTGAAATGGCTTTAGTAGACAAAAGCAAATTTTAATACATTAATTCCCTCTCTGTTCTTCTCTGTTTCCTTAAATACCTCCATTTCAGAACAAGAAGTGTAGATCCAAAAAGCTAAGAGTGCTAGGTGAGTATCAGGACATTATTACTTGCCTGGATACAGTCTGAGAAGATGCCACATGGAGTCATGTCAACCATGACAGAATCTCGGAATTTGAGTAGACATTCAAAATTACCTACACCAAGTGCCATATAGGAATATCCTCTACATCATCCCTGACAGGCATTTGTCCAAACTTCCACTTGAATCTCCACGGGGTCCAGTGATTACCAGGACTTCATGGCCTCCTAAATCAGCCCATCCCATTGTTGAACCATGCTCATTGTTTGGAAGTTCTGTTTGCTTATAAAACTCCATTCCACCCAATGGTCTCACTTCTGCCATGGGGCCATAGGAACCTCTGATGAGAGTCTTTCAAATATTTGAAGACATCTGCCTGTCATCTTATCAAGCATTAAATTGTGTCAGGTCCACTTCCTTAATATTTCTAGTACCTGCCCATTCCTCTCCAGTCTCACTTCCATTACATCCTCTCCCCTGAATTATTCCCGGTGTCCTAGGAGACATTCCTGCCTCCAGTCTTGCCTCCTCCAATCCATTTTCAATACATTATCCTTAATAATACTTCCAGCATAAGTATCTTTTAAAAGAAACTCTCAGATAGCTTCTTACTGCCTTCAAGATAAATCTCAAATTTTAAGCCCTGTTAGCCCTTTATTATCGGTTCCTTGCTTTTTCCTCCAGGCTCATCACTCATCATCCCTTCCCTTTTACATAGTACCTACCAAACTCTGATTTACTTTGAGTTCCCAGACCCATCTTGCTCTTCCACGTGGACTCTGATCCATGCCCTCTTCCTACCATGCCCTCATTCCCCATCAACTGGATCATCCATGCTCATCTTTTCAGACTCGTTCTCCACCATCGCCCTCACAAAGCTAAATCAGGCACCCTCCCATGGCACTCTGTTCTTAATCCATACTATAAATATTAATGCACTACATTAAAATGATCTATTCTGTCTCGACCACTAAAATGAAGCTCCATGAAGAGGGCAATCTAATTCCTTGCTCACTGCTGTATCCCTAGAGTGCAATTCAGTAGCTGGTATGTTGCAGGAGCACCATTATTCTCTGTTGAATGATGAATCCAGCTTCTTCAATCTTTCCTCCTATGACTTGGTCACTAGATCCCCCATGATCCTGGCTGCTCCCCCACCACTGTCCCATATATTCTCAAGTTAACAGTGTTCCACCTACAACTTGACTCATGAACTCAGCCTTGATCCCAAGGTCAATGGAAAGAGGGGAAAGCCCTAGGAAAGAAATCTAACTATCCAACTATCCCTCCTTCAATTCTTCTTGCTCTGAGGTCACTCTGGACTTGGTCAGAATCCCAGCATGTGGGATTCTAATAGGTTGGTGACTCTGCCAAATACCCAGTGGAGTTTTTGTTCCTCCATATGGGAATTAACAATAACTTAGCCATACACTGAATAACATATGCATTAAGCAGAACTTAATAGCTATTAATAAAATATTGATGCATTTGTTTTTCTGGCCAAATATTTGAAAGTAACCGGGACCATTTCCAGATGGTGACTTCATTTTGGCATCCTGCGATAGGGAAAGTCATTGCTGAGTTGTGCTGTTTAGCGTATACTTCGTGGGTTATTTTCTTCATGTATATACACAATGATTGTATTAGTGAATCACTACCTCTGACAGTGGGCCCAGAGAAATTTTCCTTGAGAAGATTTTATTCAATATATTTAAAGGTTGTTCCCTGAATCTTTTATTTGCAAGCTCTTGGCTTTAACCAATTTTCTACATAATGCTCTAAAGCTTATATACTACTTGATCACCCACTGCATTTTACTCTTCTTAATGCTTCTAACTATTTTTCCCATTATTCAAGTTTTCTATTCATCTTCATCTTCATCAATACTGAGTCTCCATTCAGTTTCATAGTCCATTCCATCTTTCCTCATTAGCACGGCTTCTCAGAGTTCTTGTACATCACTTAATCATTTGCACACATCTTAAAACTTTTAACCCTTCAAAAAAGGATATAAATGCCAAAAAATCATAAAATTCTGTGATTCAATAGCAACATGCACAGAAATGCATGCAATTCTTGCAAAGAGTCACTGTATTTTTCATCATTTGTAACATCTATAAATAAACAGACAGGATATTCACATGATCAACAGAGACTTCCATGTTAACTGGCAATGTGACAGGTATGATCATGTGAAAGTTATGCCCAACTGCACTTTGAAAAAACTTACCTAAGCAATTTCGATGATGGAAGGCAGATAGAGAGAGAGAGAGAGGGAGAGAGAGAGAGAAAGAGACAGAGAGAGAAAGAGAGAGACTGACTTTCCTTTTATCTACTTCATGATTTGAAACAAGCTTTAGGATGAAATCCTTTTTCTTTTTACTGAGCACAGAGTGATGAGAAGGGACATGAAATCAGCCTTTCTGAAGAAGAATACCAGCTGAACAATTAAACCAAATATAATATAATCTTGAGGAAATGACCTTTTCACTCTCAGCCCAATTTTCATATCCACAAAAAGGAAAACGGGAATGCAAGCTAGTCCAGCCAATCTGGAAAACAGCATGGAGGTTCTTCTAAATGTTAAAAATAGAACTACCCTACAACCCAGCAATTGTGCTACTAGGTATTTTTTCAAAGGATACAAACATAGTGATTCAAAGGGGCATCTGCACCCCAATGTTCATAGTAGCAATGTCCACAACAGCCAAAATATGGAAAGAGCCGAGCTGTCCATCGATGGATGAATGGATAAAGAAGATGTGGTGTGTGTGTGTGTGTATAGATAGATGATAGATAGATAGATAGATAGATAGATAGATAGATAGATAGATAGATAGATAGAT
>NC_058415.1:26037025-26092613 GCF_002201575.2 Neomonachus schauinslandi
GATAGATAGATAGATAGATAGATAGATAGATAGATAGATAGATAGATGATAGATAGATATGGAATATTACTCAGCCATCAAAAAGAATGAAATCTTACCATGTGCAATGACGTGCAACTAGAGGGTATTATGCTAAGCAAAATAAGTCAGTCAGAGAAAGACAATTATCATATGATTTCACTCATAGGTGGAATTTAAGAAACAAGACAGATGATCATAGGGGAAGGGAGGGAAAAATAAAATAGGGTGAAATCAGAAAGGGAGAGAGACAAACCATAAGAGACTCTTAACTATAGGAAACAAACTGAGAGTCGCTGGAGGGGAGGGGGGGAGGGGGTAACTGGGTGATGGGCATTAAGGAGGGCACTTGATATAATGAGCACTGGGTGTTATATGCAACTGATGAATCACTAAACTCTACCTCTGAAACTAATAATAAACTATATGTTAATTAATTGAATTTTTTTAAAAAGCAAAATGTTTTGTGAGGTTCTTTCTTCTCCCAAAAGCTTATGATTCTACGATAATAAAAATTATTCTGCAAATACCAAATCATGTATGTGGTATATACTTTATTACAACTGAGGGAAAAGGTGTGTAGGAGGGAAGGGGGTGGTGTGGGAATGTGGCAGCTCTACAGACAGAGACTCAAAACAACCATAATTAATTGTCACAACCTGGTTTGGTCAAGGGCCAGATGAGCAAACCCTATGAGCCAGAAATCCAGAAATGGGATGGATTCCGCAGGACAGAAGAGTCACAATGACAGAAAGAGACCATCTGGAAAAGTAGGCTGGATGAAAACAGTCAACATTTATTGGTCAATTAACCATTGCTCCTTAAAAATATAGAGAATAACCAAGAAGAGTAAATGAGTTCATACTTGTAAAGCCCTGAAACAGTACTTAGCACACTGTAAGTGATCAATAAATACTAGTTGTTACTATTCACAGCTGTACATATTATACAATAGGCAGATTTCTAGAGATATTACGAAACTCAAACATCATCCACAAATGCCTTGCTCCATTGGTATGGTAAGGTTCAGGAAAATTTGAATGTTCGTTGACCCACTGGAATTTGGAAATTCCTTTTACTTCTTCAGCTTTTCCCAGGATAAGGGCGTCAAAAGGTGGAGAGAAGAGGTGAGATGGGTCTAAGATCCTTCTTACTTAAATCCAAAGCTAAGGGCTTCCTCTTTGTGGAGCAAACCGAAGGGAGTGAGGGGGCACAAATGCTAAGAGGGTGTGTCCTGGGGGACTCTTGAGGAGAACAGAAGTGAGCACCTGCTGTGATATTCTGGAGAGTAACATATACCAGAAGGCTTCCAGGGACAATCCAGAGAAGAGATTTAGAGCCCAAATTCTCACAGGAGGTAAATGGGTGTTCCCAGCCTGAGGTGGCCAGGAATTCTCCTTGTTCCTGCCCAGTTTGCACTTGTGAGACGCATATCCATAGTGTCACCTGCCAATGTGATGAGTGCTTGGAAGTGAACAGCAATGGCCCTGCCCTGGCCTCTGGAGGAACAGCTCCCAGGTGCACCATATTCTAAGTGAACTGGATGGCCCCTGGGAAGCATGAGCTGGGTGGCCTTGCATGGAAGTCATGTATGTCTTGTAAAGTTAAATTATATTTCCAAATGTCCTAAGGACATCATTTTTAATGATAAGATGAATGACTCAGGAAGTGAATAATCCTCTTGTATAGTCAGGTTAATTATCTGTTTTATTTATTGGTGTGAGTCTGGACTTTCAGATAGTGTGAGGGGGTTTCCTATAGTGGGATATAGCTCTAAAAAGTGCCTCCAAAATTTAATGTGCGCCTCGATGTGTGATAAGTTCACATCCATACCCCCTACATCTAGACTAGTGTTTGGCACATAAGAGGTGCTCAATAAATGGTTGTGGAATGTTATTTGAAAGGAAACAAGCCTTTTCTTTGACCACGGTGTGGCCCTTGTGGAAAACAATGGAACTGTGAGCCCAGAACTTCAAAGGATAGTCTGGTAAAAAAAATTTTAAAAATTCTAAAAAGCCAAACAAGAAGTCATAAGAAACTGCTAATGATATAACAAAGAATGTAAAACGTCAGCCTTCACCTATTGGTAATTGTTCCAGCATATTCTGTCTCTGACTGAATGTTCCACAAACAAGCAATTAAGGTAATCTTCATCACAGGAGGTAGTTTGAAGAACTCTAAGCCACAACATGTTTCAAACAGCTGGGGAACAGCAGAAATACTGTAGAAAAAAAAAGACACAACATCCTGGGAGCTGGTGTTTTCATGGAATTTAGAAATAAATGTCAAGCGATGGAACACAACCATTTATGAGGCACCAGATTAGATTCTTGGGTTGCTACAATTGTTCAGAGGACAGAACAAAGATTTCTAGATGTTACCTGGCAATGAATAGAGCAATCGCTGGTGGGCGTTTGTCAGCCTGTAAAGGTAGCCAAGATTCAAAGTCACAGGTCATAATGAAAGAGGAAAACTTCCCACGTGTGTATCATTTGTCCTACTTTTAAATATACATTTAAAATAAAAACTATTCTCACCTATTTCTTCCCAATGGGACAGAAAATCTTTCTGATTTCTCAAACTCTGTTGAGTACAGGGTTAATTAAGGACTGATTCCTCTTCAGTGCCTAGTGAGTTCCTTCACACACGCCCTAGACACTCATACACAACCACTCAGGCATTCACACACTTTCCTCCCTAGCTGTGGCTCATGCTTAGCCCTTGTTCTGGCCTGGCGTCCTTTCTTCCCTCCTCTGGTGACACCTGACATCTCACTGTGCAGATGTAATGTCCTTCACAAAGTGTCATCTGATCTCAGTGACTTCCATTCTTCCAAATGTATCGGTTTCTAAACATAACCTTTGCCCCTTCTGTTCACTTGAAGAAATACGATAGCCAGTGGAAACTAACACGGTTTGGTGATTTCCCGCAGGGACCCAGGTCAGCAGTGACTTTCAGTTTCCTATTCGCCCAAGTGTAGCAGAGGCTGTCCGTGTCTGGCCCTTGTCCCCTGGCCACTTCTCTCCCTGATGTGAAAGATCTGAAGTCTGCTGAAAGCAAAGACCTGGGACTGATGGTGGGCTCTTTGATTCTGACAGTGTCATAGAGTCCCCTCAGCTGACCCAGGCCAGAAGTCCAGAGAGTTAATGCCCCTGCAGCAGCCCCCAACAAGAAGGTCCATAAAAGTTTTTCTTTTTCTTTTTTTTCAAACAAAGCTTAATTTATCTATGGGCATAACAAATAAGTCAAATATTCTTGCCTAACACTAATAAATGGTTAAACTGCACAATGACATTTTAAGTAGTATATTTATTAATATATTTTTCTATTGGGTTTTCAATTATATGGAAGTTATAAGTGATGTAGATTAATAAAAATATATCTTACAGATTATTTTGTTCATGCATGCATTTTTAATGCATTCATTTTCTTTTTTTTGTTATGTTATGTTAGTCACCATACAGTACATCATTAGTTTTTGATGTAGTGCTCCATCATTCATTGTTTGCGTATAACACCCAGTGCTCAAAGAAGAACCTTTACCCCTTCATCATGGGACTTCCAATAGTATTAAACATTGTCATTTGTCCGGAATCAGATATTGACATGTCTTAAAGAAGCAGGCACCCACGCTTGAGTGATCTTTGGGTAAAGCAGAAAGGGGCTGGGAACTAAGGGTTTAATTTATTTATTTTTTTTAATTTACTTATTTGTTTGAAAGAGAGAGAGGGAGAGAGGGCATGAGTGGGAGGGGCAGAGGGAGAGCGAGAAAGAATCTGAAGCAGACTCCTCGCTGAGTGCGGAGCCTGATACGGGGCTCCATCCCTCGACCCTGAGATCATGACCTGAGCTAAAACCAAGAGTCAGACCCTTAACTGACTGCACCACCCAGGCACCCCCTAAGGGTTAAATTTGAATGCTGAATTCCTGTTAACACCTTCAGGGCATCCCTAGAAATACTCCCCCACATATTGAGTGTAGTTGGATAAAAGTTGTGATCCTTGCCCATAATAGATTTTAGAGTCCACGAAATAAACATATAATACTAAAATAGATATAAAATAGCCACTTACTCCTCCCAAAATAATACTTTCAATTAAAATAATAGTTAATGTTGTATATTTTAGTCACTGCACTACCATTGCTTCCCAAAAAGGAATGGGGAGTTTGTTAACGTGTCCTTGTGCTATGGTTGAATGTTTGTGTCCCCCCGACAAATTCTTATGTTGAAATCCTAATGCCCTATGTGAAGGTACTAGGAGGTGGGGCCTTTGGGAGGTGCTTAGGTCATGAGAGTGGAGCCCTCATGAATGGGATTAGTGTTCCTAGAAAAGAGATAACCACAGAGCTCCCTAGACACCTCCTCCAAGTGAGGATACGGAGAGATGTCTGTGACCTGGACGAGATCCCACCCCTAACCACACTGGCGCCCTGATCTCAGATTTCTAGCCTCCAGAGTTGTGAGATACATACTTCTGTCATTTATAAGCCATCTAGTCTCTGGTATTTTGTGATAGCAGCCTGAAAGGCTGAAAACACCTAGTTTATAATCACTGTATATCTATTTGCAAATTATATGCAGGGGGTGGCAGCAATGACAAGAAAGCACGTGAGTACTAACATTTGTTAGAGCATTTCGTTATTCGTACAGACCTCTGTAGGCGATCAGTATGTGATACAAACACAGGATCCCTCCAGTGGAATTTGTTCCTTGTCACCTGAACTGACAACCCCACCAAAATACCATGTCATAGCAATGCCAGTGGTCAGCCTCGTGAAATGACTTCTCGCAACTCTTGCAAAAATGGCTTATCAAATCTGAATAATAAACCAGATGGGAGAGCAAGTACATGGGAAGAGAAAAATCAAACCCCAAAAGATCTTTCTTGGCTATCATAATATTCTTATTTTATTCATTACTGACTGAGTGCCTGGCATGGATACACATAACAAGAACAAACTGAATTTGAATGGTTTCTCACCACTCCCTTTTACCCTTGCTCCATTGACCCATTCTTTCCTGTCTTTAAATGCAATCTTGGACTTGTCCTATAGCATTTGAGGTCACCCTCAGAAAGTAATCAAGTAGTTCCATTACTAGAGCATGCAAATGTCCAGGCCACCTTAATAATCACATATCTCTCAGTCCAGGACAAGGGGATTATCCCAACTTTGATCTCTTATCCAATTATAGCTTCTCCCTACCCCTACCCAGCTCAGGCCTGATCCAGGGTTAGCAGCAGGTATGAGTGGCTGCAGTGCATCAGCTTCTTCACTGTCTCCTAGCTCCATTCTCACTAACAAGCTACGCTCCCCCCCCCCCCCAGGTTTCATTCCCTCTGTGGCGGGAGGAGGTAGCATGCAAAGAGGAATGGAGCCTGAAGAGTTCTGTCTTGAATGGTGCTTGCTCACCATCATCAGTGCTCTCTGAGCACAACAGAAGTCCAAAGCTCACTCTTTTTAGTGGGCTACTTTTGGATTCCTCAGAGATCCTCTGCTGGGCACCTTCACCTGCAGGTCCCTCGGCTGGGAGGTGCCTTTCTCACAGATGATCACTTAGTACTCCTTCTCATCCCTAGGTCACTCTGGTGTTAGCTAGCCCCTCTGCCCTCCAAGACTTCGCTTGGACAGGATACTTTTTTAAATGACCAGACCAAGTTCCTTCTGCAGGGTCCACATGGGGGCCATGGGAAGCATGACCTTTGCCCTTGTTCGGTGGATGGGCAGGTCTTTCCAGATACAACCCTGTGGTCTCCCATTCATCTGCACCTGCTGTCCTACCCTTAGACTTTTTCTGGTAAGATTTAACACCAGCCTCTAGGTTGCCAAATTCCATGGGATTCCTCAAAGCTCCCCTTACACAGTTTGAACTGAGAGAGATAAATCCACTCCATTCCCTGTGGGGCAGGAAATCAATGTCTGAGAACTGAAACAACCCTCCTCCATCCTGCCTCCTTGATACCCTCATGATAGGTGATGAGCTAGCAACTGGCCAGACTTCCATAATCTCCTAAAGCAGTCTGCATTCTGCAGATGTACTCCAATCCCTCTCTCTAGGACTTTTGGGTATTTGGTACCTGCTTTACTATTCACAGCTCTTGTAGACTCAGCCAAAACTGAGACAGATTTCCTTTTAAATACTGCATAAGAATATGAAATTTAATAATGGCATAATGAGAGAGAGAGAAAATTATATTCACTAGAAATCCTTGAAAGGGGAATGCTGTATTTGTTTGGAATAAATTCCATAAGAGAGAAGCTGAGGTCCCCCAAGGGACCTGATTGTGGGCAGAACCTCCTTACATGGCAAAGAAGATTTTAAAAATTGTGCTAGGGAGGGGGGAAGCTGAAATAAAGCCAGTGAAATGGGGGAGGCTATATATACCCTCTCCATTCTCATTATGGGGATTTTAATATGCATTCAAGCATTAATGTGCATGTGGATTTCTTGTTGAAAGCAGTGAACAGTATGATTTATGTGTTCTGGAAGACCCAGGTAGAGTGTGATAGTTAAGAACACAGTAGTGGGGGAAAGCATGAGTAAGCCAGGTCAGGGAAAGCAAAGAATTCCTAAGGAGTCATCGGGACAGTGCCAGGCTCTGGGATGAGAACTCTACCCAGTGTCAACAAGAATGTCGAGTGGGGGAGGCATCTGCAGCCCACTCACCTTTGTCTAGTGAGAAAAATAAGATACTGTGTTTGCTCCTGTCAATCAACTTCTTAAGTTCACAGTGGAGAGGATTAAGATCACATAGTAGTGGGGCGCCTGGGTGGCTCAGCCGTTAAGCGTCTGCCTTCGGCTCAGGTCATGATCCCAGGGTCCTGGGATCGAGCCCCGCATCGGGCTCCCTGCTCCGCGGGAAGCCTGCTTCTGCCTCTCCCTCTGCCTGCTTGTGTTCCCTCTCTCGCTGTGTCTCTCTCTGTCAAACAAATAAATAAAATCTTTAAAAAAAAAAAAAAAGATCGCATAGTAGAATTGACAGACCACATTCAAATCCTCTCTCAGTCCCTGGTTCTGCCATTCTGAGTGATTTCAGCAAGTTTCCTGACATCCCCTTCTTAACTCGAGGGTATTCATCTATCAGATGATGCTAACACATGTCTCACAAAATTATTCTGAGACGGGTATTTATACTCGTGAAAGTACCTGCAGGAAGGTAGGCAAATGTAAGTTTCTTTTCTTCCTTCCTGATGCCCTGACTCATTTCCTTTCTTCCCATCAGGAATAAAAGGAACTAAGTGGTTGAATTGAAAATAAACTCAGTAAGACTCAATAATATGATATGGCTTCCCAAAAGATAATGCAAACTTAGATTGCCCCTAAAAGCAGGGTGTCTGGAATAATGGAGATTATGACCAAATGAACACTTCTAATTTTATATATTGCTTTAAGTTCTGAGCACAACACTTAAAAAGGGGGTAGAAATAATTTATTTTTACTTTTTTAAGATTTATTTCTTTGAGAGAGAGAGAGAGCAGGGGGAGGGGCAGAGGGAGAGGGAGAGAGGGAATCCCAAGCAGACTCCACAAATGGGCATGGAGCCCGACGCAGGGCTCAATCTCACAACCCTGAGATCATAACCTGAGCCGAAATCAGGAGTTGGACACTTAATTGACTGAGCAACCCAGGTGTCCCGGGGGTAGAAACAATTTAAAGCATGGTTGTAAGAGGGCAAATGAGGATGATGAAGGTCTTCAAAATAATTTCATTGGAGTCATTATTTTTTTTAAAAAAGGTATGTTTCTTATGAAAAGAAAAAACGCAGTGGGGAGGCAAGAAGGCGATCTAATATTTGGAACTCTAATGCGTGGAAAAGCAAATCGATTCATTCAGCAAGGTGGACATTTGGTGTTGTTTCAGAAACAGCGGTACATGTAGGTCAGGAGAATTCCAGCTGGACTCTTCCCCTGGCCAGCTGCGTGATCTGGGACAGGTCATTTTTATTTTTCTGGGTCTAATATATCCCATCTGCAAAATGAGGGTACACTGTATCAGTGTCTTTTAAAGTCTTTAAAACTACCAATGGTAAACAAGCTCTGCATTGTAACCTGACAAACACATGAATCTATTTACGGGGAAGACAAAACTACAAAATAAAATGTATCCTTGCTACAGTGATGTACTCTGATATCCTAGCCTATTTCATTGTTATACAATGCTGGTTGTACCCTACTAGATTGGTTTTTATAACTTGCTAGTGGTTTCTGCAGTTTGGAAAACATTGTTAATAGGTCATCTAGAAAGTCCTCTACAATTCTGATATTTGGTAATTCTGTGAACAATAACTGGTTCTTGGAAGTTTCTAGGGAACTTGTTTCAGCTTAACATACAGAAGGCTTCCAAATGATGAGGGATGTCAAAAGAGGCAATGGGATTCGTGCAAGGTGGTGTGTTCCCCATCCTTGCAGGCAGGCAAGCAGAAACTGGATGACCATTTAGTTGGACATTGCAAAAGGGATTTAAACATTAGGTGGTTGATCTTGATCTATACCATCTTTTGATTTCTACTGCTCAGCATCAGTGATTCTATGATTATCGTGAGCATTTCTTTGCAAATAAAAACTAAAAGCCCACATAGATAAGAATCCAAAAATAGGACAATGCTTTTACCATTATCCTTTCTTTACTAAATATTTTGGGACAACTACAAAGGATTAGCAAAGGATAATTGGGAAATCTGAGAAACAGAAGTTGTTTACTGCTCCTCTGTCAAAAGCTATTCCAGCTTTGCCTGTAAATTTTTTTTTAATGTTTTGTCCAATGTGATTTTTTTTTCTACAGCTTTAAGAAAACCATTACTGAACTACTAAAGGTACATACTTGTTCAGAAATTAGAATAGCTAGAATACCTCTGGATTAGAACGCACCAAAAAAAGAATCATAAGGTTTATGAAAGCATTAACCTCTAACCGAAACATGTATTTGATTAGGTCCAACAGAGCAAGAGGTCTCCATATCTTTGAGCTAGTTTTTGACATACTTATCAATAAGAATGAAACAACTTGATACAACATTTTCTGTTGCAGAATTAGAGGCTTGTTGCTCGAGAAAGCAACAAGTAGATCCAGGGCCTCCTCATCCCATGGTGACAGTAAAACTGAATGCCAGATAACTGATCTGCCCCTAGAAAATTTAACTCCTTCCTACAAATTCTAGAAGTTTATGCCCTGAAGTGGAGAGATCACAGGAAGGAAGATGGAATGGTCATTGCTGGAAGAAGGCCTGCTTCAGTAACCACATCCATTTCTCTCCAGTGCAAATGTCCTGAGAGGTCATTTAAATTTTGCCACACCTACTCCCAATGATTGTCTTAAGGGGAGGAGGTGAGTGGCCCACACATTCAGACATGACCAAGGCTTCAAAACGGTAGATTCTATTTACACTGAACCCCTTCTGGTTATAATTTTGCAACTGGTTATGGTTTTGCAACTATCCCCAAATGTAATGATTAATTAACTGTTTCTAGTTGGACCCAAAATTAAATTTCCATCAGATCCATTAAAATCGTTTGGCTCCACTATTCACTTAATTTCCAAATTTTCCTATTTAAAACATTTTGGAATGATGGAAAGCAAATTTATAGCAAGTCTGGTAGGTTTTAATATTTCCATTACCTCTTATCCCTCAGATGCATGATAATTTTCTGTCTGAGCTTACTCCAAAAGGAAAAGTCATTTCTACTAATATTTGGTTTATCATCTCCTTCACTAATGTACACAATTAGCATTGACTCTGGGGAGCTTTGTGGGCCTTCAAAGGGAAAATACAGACCTGGGGGCCCTTGATCATAGCCCTTAATATGGTGGCTGGCTGACGCAGCAAGAAACTAAAGACATGGTATGTTAATTATCTGTGGCTGCATAATATTTGATGGTTTAAAATTTAATGGCTTCAAAGAGCATCAGTGCATCTCATGAGTCTGTGGGTCGACCCAATGGTTCTGCTAATCTGGGCCAGGTTCACTGATCTGTCCCCAGTTTGCCCTGCTCACCAGTGGAGTATGGTCCAGTGGCCAGAATAAAGCTCTTAGGCAAGGAGAACTTTGTAGTCATCAGACCTCGGTGTTGAGAAGTGAAATCCTCAGAGTCTATTCCAGTGTGGAAACAGCCTATATCCGACTTCCTTGGTGACAATAGTAATAGTCCACATTCAAATTCATATTCAAAGTTTACCAAATTAAAATTTTATGTTATCTCATGTATCCTTCCTGAAATAGACATGAGAAAGACTTCACAGGTGAGGATATAGAAGCTCCAACAGTCAAGCAACTTAGGTAGGATCAAACCACAGTTAAACAAGGGCAAAAACGGAATCCAAATTCTCACTGTGATCCCTCTATCTGGAATAACTACCTCTTTTGTTCATTTGACAAACTCCTGCCCATCTGTCTTTGACCTAGCTGAAAAGTTGTGATTTTTAAAAATAAAACACACAAATAAAGATAATTTCTATAAATGTAAGCAAGCAAAAAAATAAATAAAAAGACAAGAAGAAAAGAGATGATTAGCAGTGAGACAGGAGGCCTCCTCCAGGACCCCTTGGCGAGAAGAAGGGACTAGAATTGTCTAGCAGATGGGAGGGGAAATGCCGAAACACACAACACTGGGGAAAAGTGTTGGAGATCTTATCTTAAAGTTGGAGATCTTATCTTAAAATTCAGAGTGAGAAACCAGAATAAAAACCTTTTACCAGAACTTTAATAGGGACTCAAGCTTGTTTGCCTAGTTGCCAGATCCTGTAATATCCGAGGCAGTCATTAGAGGTTGGTCGCTGTTCTTCGGGCATAAAGAGCCAAGGAGAAGCCCACCTGGAGGGGAAGTTGTGGTGTGCAGAGGCCCTCAGGAAGGGAGCAGTTGGTTCCTCTCAGCCCCAATGGTGGCAGCTGCTGGGGGGGAAGCTGGATTTTCCAGTCCCATCAATTGTGCCCCGAACGTAGGGGTCAACCAAAGAAAGAAATCAAGGAGTAAGGGAGCTCTTGAAGGGGCAGGGGTGGGGTTGAAGGGGGCAGGGCTGGCTCAGTGGGAGGGAGAAAGGACAGGGAAGGCTGACCAGGGAGGAGGGAGGGCCGGAGAGATGAACAGGAAGGCATGCCAGGTGAGGGTCAGGGTGTGTTCTCAGGTCACAGACTCAAAAGGCAGGCAAGAAATGAGGACTGGCCTGGAGTTCAAGTTCCCCAGCCCTGAGGGTGGAAGTGGCCTTCAGACAGTAGGGCCCTGCTCTCCATTTATTGGAGGAAGAAACAAAGGTTCAGAGAAGTACAGTGATTTGCCAGAGCAAGCTGTGACTGATGCTGAGTCCCCCAGGACTTAGTTCAGGTGTCTGTCCTTCCTGCCTTGAGACAGAAGCTGGAAGGGCCCAGAGTGGCTATTTTTGAAGACCAGACTTGGGCAGATGCTAGACCCAGGGCACCACATAGACACTCCTCACAGCTGTCCTTTAAGGAATATTTGACATGTAGGGGCTGGGGGCAGGCTGCCCCCAAGATGCGCCGCTCTGACAAGAAGATTATCTTGAGCTGAAAGCAATCAAGACCCTGCAGACCCAAGAGAAATGTTTGCCCCTCCTTTCATGACCTAGAAGAATCTAAATTGAGGGTCTTTCCCAGAATAAGGGTTATTAGCAGAGATAAATGTTATGTGAGTGACCCATCTGTACGGCAAGGCAAGCATCTAATTACTAAACATCTGCTCCTCTCCTTAGCGCCCTGTGAAGGACTTTCCTTTCCTCTGAAGTCCCAGACCCCTGCCCCTTGTCCTTAGTTCAGGATGACATCTATACCTCATTGTGCTTGTCTAGAATTTCCATGTCTACTTGGATTCCCTGTAGGTACTCTACTAAATTTGATTTTCTCCTGTTAATCTGTCCCATATCAATTTGATTCTTAGTCCAGGTACAAAGACCTTTGAGGGGACAAGATTTCTTGCTCTCTGACAGATAGATGATGTAACTGGGGATCAGAGAACTGAAGTGCTTGCCCAAGGAGACAAAGGTAAGAAACTGAAGATCTGGGATTGAATGTGAGTGGACCCCGTGCTCCCAAACCAGCACTATGGACAGGACATTCGGTCCCACCACCTTTCCATGCAGGGGGAAGCAATTAGGATTCCAGTGACCATAGGAAATATCAAAGCCAAGTCAAGATAAAGTAGGGCATAACAACCATTCCCTCTCCGCCTCCTTCTGCCTCCTTCTGCCCCATTTTGCCAGCACCATACATTTTTTATCAAAAACAGAACACAAGAAATAAGTAACTTTAGGATAAGAAAAATTGAGACAAAACTAGAGACAAAAACTTTTACAAAATTCCATGGGTTTCCAAAACAAATAGATGGAACTGATCCTGAATGTCCTAAGAACTCATTGGTTAAGATTTTGAGCAAGAAACCAACTTGATTAACAAGAAGAGAAATGAACTGAATGGGAAGAAATCAGAGAGGCAGACAAACCATGAGAGACTTTTCACTCTAGGGAAATAAACTGAGGGGTGCCAAAGGGGAGATGGGTGGTGGGATGGGGTAACTGGGAGATGGGCATTAAGGAGGGCACGTGATATGATGAGCACTGGGTGTTATATGCGACTGATGAATTACTGAACTCTGCATCTGAAACTAATGATGTACTATACGTTGACTAATTGAATTTAAATAAAAATAAAAATAAAAAATAAAAACATGAGAGGAATGAATTAGAAATTGGAAACCTTCAATTCCATTAAAAGTAAAGTATAAAAAATTTATTGCAAGCCTCGCCTTTTTCACCCTCACCAAGATGTATAATAACTGGGCATATGAGTAGAAAGGCAAAGGTCAACTGCTTGCATTTCCATCCTGAAAGAAACAGTGATGCCCCTTAAAGAGGGAGGACAGATGTCACAGGTCTCATGCCAATAGGTCAAAACGAGGCACTGCACAGGACAAAAGGAGGGTGTGCTTCTCTTTTGGTTTTGTTTGCTTGTTTTCTGAGCAATGCAAGCAAGCGAGACATTTGAGCAGGAAGTATTCTAGCCTTCTTCCCAATTGTAACTGTGGGCTGGAGAATGATTAAGTCAAAAACTCTGAGTTGGAAATAGACTTTGCAGGCTTCTGGAAGGATTCAAGTCACAAGAGGCATAGAATCTGGGCGGCTGCAGGTGTCAATGACATATTGCCCTGATAAAAAGACCTTTCATCTGTTCCAGGAGTACAAGGATGTTTGAACAATGGAGCACAAAGAGGTGTGCATGGATCCTCATTCTCAAAATGTGTGATGATGTACAGTGATCTAGGTCATGGACATAAAAAGTTTCAAGGGGATTCACAGTAAGAATTCCTCACCCTCCAAAATCGCCCCATTCTCCTACCTCCTACTTCAGCAGTGTGGCAATTCTACGAGACTGCATCCTTTATGCCTCAGAAGTTCCAGATCCTCCGTTAAGGACTTACTCTGAGCATAGAAACAGGGTCCGTGAGAGGGGAAATTAGCAAAAAGAGGGGAAAAACCTGCATACAGAGAAAAGAAGGATTAATGTACTTTTGGTCTATCCTGTGGCCAGCACAGCCCCATGACACTGCTCCCCCCAAATTCTTTTCAATAAAATCTGTCAGGAGGTGAAAAGGTAGTGCTACAAGACTTTAGACAGAAAAGCCATGCATGAATTCCAGACTCCACTGTTACTTTCAGAGTAGCCAGAATATTTGGTGTGAATCGCCAAGTTGACCTGTCCAAGAGTTTGGTTGCAATGCCTGTGTTTAGGACACAGAAAGCATCCAGTTGGAGCAGGGAATGAATGGTGGGTGTGTTCTGTCATCTTTGCTGGGGAGGAAGCTGCGCCTTAGTGTCCCGCATGCATTTCTGTGTTTGGATAATCCAACATCCGAGGGGTGAATTTAGTGTGCATCCATTTTGCAGGAACGTTTTCTCTGTGTCTGAAAGCAGAGCTCTCTGAGAAGAATTCTTCACGTTTTTAAATAAAATCTTTTATGAAACAGGATATGTGCCTGAAAAACAGAGATAAAAGTCACAGAATGAATCGGGAGTATTTGTATTCAGTCATCACATGGGAACATTTTTTCATGGTTAAGCACCGAACTCCAAACAACTATGGAGATGGTAGGCAACTTTTACTTCCATGCTCTTGAGATACTGTCTGTCATCTGCCCAGCCGTCACTCGATGACCAGAGCTTTCCATCTGCTGGGGGGGAAGGGGGGGCAGGCAAGTGTCTAAAAGCTGGACCCCCACTGGAGAATCTGAGGCAAGGGCATAGAGGCCTGAAATCTGAACCCCCAGGCTTTCCTTCCAATAAACTTTCCCTCTTTTGTAGCCGACATCCCCAGGTTCAAGTCTATGCAAATCTTTTCTCAAGAAGGGACCTGAACTTTATTATTTGAATTAAGGGTTATATGGTAAGGGGGGGGGGGTGCAGTCCATCAGAAATCAAAATCTGAGTGATTCTCCCTTGCAGGCGGTTGAGGCAGCGGCCAGGGGAGGTGGGGGGTTGGTGAGCCCGGGAGTGCTCCTGTCATGGTGCAGTCTCTGAGTGAGGGAGGTCTGCCTGGCACTCAAAACCACCAGTGCAGAAACCTAGGCTGGTTTGCTGTGGGGTATGCCTTCAGGTCCTGATTTTGTTATAAAAGAGATGGACCTGTTAGAAGAATCAGGGGCCAGGGGCCAGGGAGGATGTCTGCCCACCTGGTCTCTCCCCCAGGCTCTACCCGGGGGCCATAGTTTGTGCTATTGTCAGAGGGTTTCTTGTGGGTCTTGGTCACCCAGAGTTAGACAAACCAGCTTTTTGCTTTTATTTTCCCTCCTTTTTTTTCTCTTTTTAAAATGGCAGGTGGCATGAGGCCTTAACTTTGAAGAATTTCTCAGTGGATGTATCTAGATTTCCTTCAAGGTGCAGGATCAGGCAGGGGCCTGGCAGGACCACGTGCCCATGCAAATGAGGTGACTGGGGTCCACTTACAAGGGGTGGATGGGCTGTGGGAAGCCCAAAGAGGTGGTAAAGCATCCCCTGGGGGAAGAGGGGAAGACACCTCCACTCCTACACCTGCTGGGGCCAAGGTGTTCCAAGTGTGGTCCCTGGACCAGCAACATAAACGTCCCCAAGAATTTGTTAGACAAAGATTTATGCACAAATATGGCCACTGTGGTGTCGCACATGTTTTACAAGCCCTAATTATCAAGAGTAGAAATATGATTAAATTACATTTAATAGGATATTGGGCAGCCCACTTAAGATTTAAGATTTTTGAAAGAAAAATTTAGGAAAACCTGCTCTTCATTTAAAATGACTTATTCTCTCTCTCTCTCTCTCACACACACACACAGATACACAGATATAAACATACTATATTTATTTATAAATATATATATTTATTTGAAAAAAAATTGAAAGAAAACGTAGCAAACTTATCTGCTTGGTAGTGCGTGAACTGCCCCCAGGAATACCTTCACCAAGTGGTGGCATTATAGGAGACATGGTAAAAGCACTCTGTGGATTAACCAGAAAATAGGTGTTGAGCTAGAAACTGATTGCCAGCCAATAGCTGTAGCAGAGAAAAAAAATAGGAGAGAAGAGAAGTTTATTTCTTTTTTATTGGAAAGGATAAAATTTTATTAGGTTACAAAAGAACTTATTGATTGCAGATGCCAACTCTTCACATTTTTTTGTTGATTTATCTGAGTTTTAAAACAATTATTCTCTGGATTGCATTATATAATCTGGTTAAAGATATTTAATATTTTCCTGGTTTATATGTTGGATTGTTTGTTTGGTTTGGTTTTTTGGGTTTTTCGGTGGACAGAAGTTCTTAACTTTAGTTTGAATTTATCTATCTTTTCCTGGATTGGTCAGAGATGGGTCAGGAAAAACAGGCAGTTTAAACAAACAAACAACAACAACAACAAAACCCAACACAGGAAAAAGAACCACCCCGCTTAATTCGGTAGAGAAAATTTCATGTGGAGAACTGGTTATTAAAGTATTGAGATTGCTGAAAAGCCAAGCAGAAAATGCTGAAGCTTTCGGAGATTAGCTACAGCAGGAAGCAGCTACCACCCCAAGGGCTGGAGGGACAAAGGCAAGAACCAGTTAGCCAGAGCTAAGGAGCTGGCCCCACTGGTGGGAGCTGAATGTAGCATGGGCTGCCTGGCAGGAGCTGGGACCATGGAAGGAAGGATTGCTGGGGGCAGGAACCACAGATGTGATGAAGTCGCTGCCAGAGGCACTCCTTTAAGAGGAAGGGGAATTTCCCTCTTCCTCCCTCCCACCAAGCTCCTTCCAGTGAATTCTATTGGTTCAACCTAGCCAGAAGCCAGCAGGCAAGGTAGCTTGGGCATCCCTGTGCAGGGATCAGCCCTCTACCATACAGAAAAGAGCAGAAGGATAGGAAATGGACCCAAGAGCAAACGATCAAATGACAAATCCTTGATGGTAAATGTCTTTTTGATCTTTAAAATCCTTTTCCTATTTTGAGAGCATAAATATATCCTTCCGCGTTATGTTCTATAGGCTGTGAACTTTGACTTTCACATTTAAGTCAAGATCCACCTGAAATTGCTTTTAATATATGGAGTGAGGTAGAGCTAAAATTGGAAGTTCTCCTTCTGGAATTTGAAAACACCATTGCTTCCTCATGGCTCTGTAATGCTACCTTGTCACAAGTCAACTGTCTGTATGTTGTTTCTGGACTCTCTATTCTGTTCCAGTGGCTCATTTTTTTCTATTCCTATGTGAATAGCATACTTTTTTGTATTATAATTGTTTTATAATAAATAGTAGGGTTTTCTTTCTGCAAGAGTATATTTTCAGTTACTGGCTTTTTGTATTTCTATATGAATTTTTAGAATCAGTTTGTTAAGTTTCATAAAAAACACATTTTTAAGATTTATTTATTTATTTTTAGAGAGAAATTGAGAGAGAGAGAGGAGGGGGAGGGGCAAAGGGAGAGAATCTTTCAAGCAGACTCCCTGCTGAGCACAGAGCTGATGGAGGGCTCAATCTCATGATCCATGAGATCATGACCTGAGCCTAAACCAAGTCGGAAGCTCAATGGACTGAGCCATCCAAGTGCCCCACATGAAAAATATTTTCAACTGGGACTTTGACTGAGATGGCCTTGAACTACAGATCAATTTAGGGAAAAACTAACATCTTTAATTGGGTTTTCCAATCAATGAATATGGTATATCTTTACTATCTCTCAATAAAGCTTTTGGGGGCATCTGGGTGGCTCAGTTGGTTAAGCGTCTGCCTTTGGCTCAGGTCATGATCCCAGGGTCCTGGGATCGAGCCCCGCATCGGGCTCCCTGCTCGGCGGGAGGCCTGCTTCTCCCTCTCTCACTCCCCCTGCTTGTGTTCCCTCTCTCACTACGTCTCTGTCTGTCAAATAAATAAATAAAATCTTTTAAAAAAATAAAAAATAAAAAATAAAGCTTTTGTTTGTTCCTGGTACATAAAAATACATTTATTTTTACTTTTTTAATGTAATGAACTTGCTAAATTTTATTTAAAATTTTAATAGTTTATTTGTGTGATTTTTGGATTTTCTACATACGCAAACATATCATCTGTAAACAAAATGGGGATTCCAGTACAGTGTTGAATGCAAGTGGTAATCTCAAACATCCTTATTTTGTTCTCAGTTACAAAGGAAACTTTCAATATGACCTAATTTAGTATAATGTTTGATGTATGGTTTTGTATATAATTTTTACCAAGCTTAGGAAGTTTTCTCCCATTCTTCATTGTCTGCAGGTCTTTTTGTTAATTATAAATGGTTGCTGAATTCTATCAGATGCTGTTTTGCATTCACTGAACCCACCACCTGATATATCCCTGAAATCTTTCAATGTGGTGAATTATATTAATTGATTTTCAGGCAACCTGAAACTCTTGGTATAAGCACAACTTGGTATAAACTCTGGGTATTTTCTTTTTTATATATTGTTAGGTTTAGTTTGCTAATATTTTGTTTAGAATAGCATTTATATTCATAAATGAGGTCGACCTGAGATTTTTCTTTCTTATAATATCCTTGCCAGATTTTGGAATCAAGGTTATACAATGTACTAGTTTTCTATTGCTGCCATAACAAATTACCACAGATTTAGTGGCTTAAACCACACAAATTTATTATTTTAAGTTTTGGAGGTCAGAAATCTGATGCAGTTCTCACTGGGCTAAAATCAAACCAAGATGTCAGCAGGGCTGCATTCCTTTTTGAAGGCTGTGGAGAAGAATCTGGTTTCTACTCATTCAGGTTGTTGGCAGAATGCAATTCCCTTGAAGGGGGGGAATCGGAGGGGGAGACAAACCATGAGAGACTATGGACTCTCAGAAACAAACTGAGGGTTCTAGAGGGGAGAGGGGTGGGGGGATGGGTTAGCCTGGTGATGGGTATTAAAGAGGGCACGTTCTGCATGGAGCACTGGGTGTTATATGCAAACAATGAATCATGGAACACTACATCAAAAACTAATGATGTAATGTATGGTGATTAACATAACAAAAAAAGAATGCAATTCCTTGAGATTATGGGACCCCAATTCCTGTTTTCTTGCTGGCTGTAATGGAGGGTTGTTCCCAGCTTCTAGAAGCTTCTGTATAGTTTGCAGGGAAACCCTCACCCTCCATCTTCAAAGGCTGCAACAGCCAGTTAGAAATCTCTGGTACATCAATCTCATCCTTCTTCTTAGCCATATCTTGCTCTGACAGCAGCCAGGAAAGATGGTTTTTTTTTCCAAAGCCATGTGATTAGATTGGGCCAACTTGGATTATCTAGAATAATCTGCCAGCTCAAGGACCATAACCAAAATGTATCTACAAAGTCCCTTTTGCCATGTAAGGTAATCCATTCACAGATTCTGAGGACTAGGCCATCAGCATCCTTGGAGAGCCATTATACTGTTTACTACAACCAGTAAACCAAGGAACTCGTAACTACCTGCTTCTAGCCTCTGAAACTGTTTATGTTAAATTGAAATTTCTTACTTCCTTGAATGTTTGATAACATCTATGCGAAACCACAGGGGCCTAGAATTTTCTTAGTGAAAGGATTTTTTTATTCCTAGTCATATTATTCAGGACAAGATGGGCTATTCTAGAGTAACAAATGCACCCAGAGTCTCAGTGGTGTAGGATAACAAAGGCTTATTTCTCCCTTACATCACACTTGAATGCAGGTTGGGTGGATCTTCTCCAAGTTGCCACTCAGTAAAGCAGGCTTCTTCCAAAAAGTAAAAAATCAAAATATGCATTAATAGTAGAATGGATAAACAAATTATAATAGACATGGAAATAAACAATAGAACTACATGCAACATTATAGAGGAATCTTACAAATAATGTAGAATGCAATATGCAAGAAATAAATTATACAGAATTATTCCATGCATATTAAGGTCAAAATCAGGCAAAACTACTCTATATTTTTCAAGCATAAGTAAGAGGTAAAAGTAAAGCAAGAAAGAAATTACATGAAAGTCAGGGCACTGGTTGCCTCCAGGTGAAAAGAATACTTTAGATCACTTCAAATTCACAAACCCTCTTTCAAGTTATCTTCTATAAATCTATCTTAAATCCTTGATTACCACCATCAGAAGCTCTTCTTTGCCTCAGTAATGGAGGGGATCTTAAAGGTATATTTCCCAAAGATAAGAGAAAATATTTATTAAATTATTTTAAACAGCACCACATACAAGAAGGAGGTTATTCGTATGGAAAATAGTTTTGAAGTGGGAGGAGGCAGAGACAAATAGTTTTCCCTAAGTCCCCACCTGTTGGGGTAAGATAAAGCTGTACTTCTGTTTCAAACCCAATTTTGACCAAACGTGTTCATTGGGTCCACTTTTATTCCCTAATTCTGTGTATGTGTGCATGTGCAAGCGCATTGGTGTACACCTACACATATATGACTTACTTGAGGCTCGAGGGGGTGCCTTTCACATAGAATACAATTCCCCTGGGAAAGTGTGTGTGTGTGTGTGTGTGTGTGTGTGTGTGTGTGTGTGTGTGAATTTCCATGTGTATTATGGCCATTTGTAGGTCTCCCATTGGTAATATTGAGGTCTCAATACACATTCTTCAATAACCACAGTAGAAATGATCACAGTTAAAAACAGCCAAACAACAAACTGAAAGGAGGTCACATCTGAGAGTTAATGTAGCCACGTTTGTGGGTCTGTGACTGGCTGTGATTGCACACAGATGTAGGTTGTTTTTTCTTCATTGCCCCTCAGCCTGTAGTTCCCAAACTGTTTTCCTTGGAACCTTGGTCATCTTTAAGATATTATTAGATACTTCATGAGCAAAAAACAAAAATGGCTTTCCTTCTTTCCTCTTTGGGTTGGGAGAAAAGGGTTAAACAATGGTAAACACTTACCTCAACCACTTGGGAGTCTTTGCTGTGCTCAACACATCACGCATCTCCAAGTAAGGACACAAGATGCAGCATTCCCAGACTTAAACCCGGTTTTGGTTTGGAAATGCTACCCTGGAGATCAAATAATGTTGATCATAACACATATTGATGGAACCAAAATAATAAGGAAACAAAAGACCTCAGTGGCCTACTTTTCTTATCCATACCCAATTTCCAATGAAAGGAAAAAGCATCCGTGGAATTTTATGTGTGCCCTCATAAGACATACTACATGGGGAAGAATAACATTTTGATTCATTTTCTGGTCCATTGGCAGACTTCTGTGGCTCATCATAGACATACCGAAGAGCACGGAGCTTGCTTATAAATATTTGGATGGCTGCAATTCCATGGAATCCATTGTGAAGATATAAACTAAGTCTGAAGAGCTGATTATGTCAACCTAAATGCAATAAATTAGAAGCAGCTACACAGAAAGAAAAATAAACCCCTTTCTTCTCTTTAATAATTATCTATTATCTACCATACAAACTCTTTCCTTTAAAAATAGTATTTTCATAATCACCTATAGTTACATCACAATATTTGGGATTATTTTGCAACTATTCAGGCTGAAAAAAAAATTCCCCACCATTAAAGAATTAAGTATCTCACAAGCTACTTAATGAGGTACGATGGGTTTCTTTACCCCATAGTTGGAGTTGTTTGCCTTCAAGATAACTGAACTCAATTACCTTACAAAGTGTCAAACGGGGGAAGTGTTTCCATATGTTAAATAGCTTCCTTCGAAGGAAAATGAAACAAATGGAAGGTTACCAAAACCACATGTTAGTCATCTCTAACAACGGCCAGGAAACCGTGCCTTTTTGACAAGCTAGGGAGAGTAGCGGGTGGCCTCCAGAAATATTTTCATGATTATGAACAATCCTTGTCCCTGATCTCCTCAGATTCGCACAGGATGTTCTGGAAGGGGAATGGAGGCAGGAGTGTCATCTAAGGCCAAAGAGCATCACAACGTGCTCGCAAACAGCTACGGGCAGATGTGTCTCTGAATTGACCAAGTATTCTCACTACAATTGCCTTAAGCCTGCTCCTCCTGTCCTTCATCAGCTCTCTCCAGACACACACTCTGCATATTTATCCGAGGAGAGTCACCTACCTGTTAGCCACGGACGTACCAGCATGGCCGTTTGGTCTGTCAGGAGCAAGCTGCTGCAATTGAAGTATGTTTAAACCAGAAAACAAGCTACTGGACAATTACTTAGCCTTAGAACAAACAGGCCTGCAATAATTAACTAGAGATGATCCTTTTTATTGTGTAAAAATGTATTCTTGGAATGGCAGGAACTCAATAACTATTAGTTATTAGTATATCATCTTTTTTTTATTGTGTTCAGTTAGCCAACATAATACATCATTAGTTCTAACTATTAGTTATTAGAGATATGCTTTCTGTTAGTAGATGCATCACTACCATCTATTGTAAAAACCCCCGCGAAGTATCTGATCTGTATTGATTACATGTGCAAACCCAAAGGCAGAGATGTTTTAGCCAAGAGTACAAAATTGAAATGAAGCATGCTTTCTGATATCTGAATTTGTTTATTCTTCCTAGAAAGGAAAGGGGACAAGAGACAAAGAAATCCTATTTTTCATGGTGAAAATGTTTTGTTTAGTGGACCCACTAATTCCTCGAATATATATTGAATATTCACCATGCGCCAGACACAATACTGGATGAAGGGAGTAACTAAAAATCGCCAGCAAACTTCCTCACATTTTTTTCTATGTCATATTCCTTTAATTAGATCAAAGCTCATTAAGTGAGGGTCCCGGGTGTTATTATTCCTTGTCAGTGTAATGTCTAACCCAGACTTGTAAGTAATAACAACCATGAGAACAACTGCTGGCACTTATCAAGCATTGATTTACATGTGTTGTTCTCAGGACTTTACTTAACTCACTTATTTAAGTGGATGTCATTGTCATCTACATTTTGCAGATAAAGGACAGAGACACTAATGTAATTTGCCAAGGTATTGGAATCTGGTGGTCTGGTCCCAGAGAACACACTCTTGATCCTGTCTGTTAAGTGAATTAATGAATGAATTAGAGAGGAGAAGACTGAACTTCCTCTTGAGGGAGAAAAGATGCTCATTTAGCAGACATAGAGGGGCCAGGTATTACTGGGGGAGGGGACAGCATGCACAAAGGTAAAGACCTGCAATGTGCAGTATAGTAGTCATCAGCCACATGTGCCTATTGAGTATGTGAAATGTAGCTAGTCTGAATTGAGGTGCACTGTAAGTGTAAAGTACTTACCAACTTTCAAAGAATAGTATGAAAAAAAGAATGCAAAATATCTCCTTAGAATAAGGGAACTACAGGGACACCTGGGTGGCTCAGTTGGTTAAGCATCTGCCCTGAGCTCAGGTCATGATCCCGAGGTCCTGGGTTTGAGCCCCACATCGGGCTCCTTGCTCAGCAGGGAGCCTGCTTCTCCCTCTGCCTGCCACTTCCCCTGCTTATGCTCTCTCTCTCTCTCTGTGTCTCTCTGACAAATAAATAAATAAAATCTTAAAAAAAAAAAGAACAAGGGAACTACAAAACAGCCAGAAAACAATTAATGACACTAATAAATCCTCACCGATCAATAATTACTCTAAATGTAAATGGATTTAAATTTTCCAGTCAAAAGGCATAGAGTAGCTGAATGGATTAAAAAACAGAACCCTACAGGAGATGCATTTCAGTTTTAAGAAAATACATAGGCTCAAAGTGAAGGGATGGCAAAAGATATCCCATGCAAGTGGAAACCAAAAGAGAGCAGGCAGAGCTATACTTATATCAGACAAAATAGACTTCAAGTCAAAAATTGTAACAAAAGACAAAAAATAGGTCATTATGTAATGAAAAAAGGGTCA
This sequence comes from Neomonachus schauinslandi, assembly GCF_002201575.2. Taxonomy (NCBI): domain Eukaryota; kingdom Metazoa; phylum Chordata; class Mammalia; order Carnivora; family Phocidae; genus Neomonachus; species Neomonachus schauinslandi. The sequence goes on from NC_058415.1 coordinate 26,060,331, forward strand.
CTCATCGAGAGGATAGAACAACCATAAATATATATGCTCCCAACATTGGAGCACCTAAATATATTAAGCAAATACTATAAATCTAAAGAGAGAAATAGACAACAATACAACAGTAGAGAACCTCATTACCCCACTTTTAACAATGGATAGATCATCCAGACATAAAATCTGTAGGGAAATTTGGGTTTGAACTATACTTTAGACCAAACGGATCCAATAGACATATGCAGAACATTCCATCCAACAGCAGCAGAATGTACTTTCTTCTCAAGTGCACATGGAGCATTCTCCAGGATAGATCATATGATAGGTCAAATAATAAACCTTGGCAAATTTAAGAAGATTGAAATCATACCAAGTACCTTCTCTGACTACAATGGTATGAAATCAGAAGTTAATAACAGAAGGAAAATTGGAACACATACAAATATGTGGAAATTAACACCAATAGGTCAAAGAAGCAAATATCTTGAAGAAAAATTGAAATATAATATACCAAAACTTAAGCATGCAGTTAAAGCAGTTTTAAGAGGCAAGTATAGTAATAAATGCCAACATCAAGAAAGAAGAAAGATTACAAATAAACAACCTACATTTACACCTCAAGGAACTAGAAAAAGAATAAACTAAGCCCAAAGTTAGAAGAACCTAGGAAATAGCAAAGATCAGAGCAGAAATAAATGAAATGGAGACTAGAAAGACAATAAAGATTAATAAAACCAAGAGCTGGGTTTGAATTGAAAATATAAGCAAAATTGATAAACCCTTAGCTAGACTAAAAAAAAAAAAAGAAGACTAAAAACAATCATAAATGAGAAAAGGGACATTACCATTGATGCCATGGAAATACAAAGGATCATAAGAAAGTACTATGAACAATCATATGACAACAAATTTGATAAACTAAAAGAAATGGGTAAATTTGGGGCACCTGGGTGGCTCAGTCAGTTAAGCATCTGTCTTCAGCTCAGGGCTTGATCCCAGGGTCCTGGGATTGAGCCCTGCATCAGGCTCCCTGCTCGGCCGGTAGGCTGCTTCTCCCTCTCCCTCTGCAACCCTCCCCCCAACTTGTGATCTCTCTCTCTCTCTCTCTGTGTCAAATAAATAAATAAATAAAATCTTTAAAAAAAAAAGAAATGGGTAAATTCTTAGAAACATACAATCTGCCAAGAATGAATTATAATGAAACAGAAAATCTGAACAAACCAATAATGAGTAAGATTGAATCAGTCATCAAAACCTCCCAATAAAAAAGTTCAAGACAAGATGACTTCACCAGTGAATTCTACCAAACCTTTGAAGAAGATTAATATCAATTCTTCTCAAACTATTACAAAAATAGAAGAGGAGGGAACTCCTCCAAATTCATTTTATGAGGTCAGCATTATCCTGATACCAAAACCAGACAATGATGCCACAAGAAAAGAAATTACAGGCCAATATTCCTGATGAACATAGAGGCAAATATCCTCAACAAAATACTAGCAAACAGAATTCAACATGCATTAAAAGGTCATATTCTGTGATAAAGTGGGATTTATTCAAGGATGCAAGGATGATTCAACATATGCAAATCAGTCAAGGTGATATACCACATAATGAAGGGTAAAAATCATACAATCATCTAAACGGATGCAGACAAAACATTTGACAAAATTTAATGTCCATTTATGAAAAAAACTCTGAGCAAAGCAGATACAGAAGGAATGTACCTCAACATAACAAAGGCCATATATGAGAAGCCCACAGCTAACATCATACTCAACAGTGAATAGCTGAAAACTTCTACGTTAAGATAGGAACAAGACAAAGATGCCCACTCTCACCACTTTTTTGGACACAGCATTGGAACAGCCAGAGCAATTAGGCAATAAAAAGAAATAAAAGGCACCCAAATTGCAAAGGAAGAAGAAAAGCTGTCACTATTTGCAGATGACATAATATTTTATATAGAAAACCCTAAAGACCATCAAAAAACTGTTAGAACTAATAAAAGAATTCAGTAAAGTTGCAGGGTACAAAACAAATACACAGAAATATGCTGTGTCTTTATACACTAATAATGAGCTACAAAAAGAGAAATTATGAAAAACACTATCATTTATAATTGCATCAAAAAGAATAAAATACCTAGGAATAAATTTAACTAAGGAGATAAAAGGTCTGTATATCGAAAACTGCAAGACATTAATGAAAGCAATTGAAGAAGATACAAATAAATAGATATTTTGTGCTCATTGATTAGAAGAATAAATATTGTTAAAATGCCCATACTACCCAAAGCAATCTATAGATTCAGTGCAATCCCTATCAAAATGCCAATGGCACTTTTCACAGAAATAAAACAAACAATTCTAAAATTTGCATAGAACCATATACTGTATGGTGACTAGCATAACATAATAAAAAATAATTTAAAAAAATAAAAATAAATATTTGATAGTTTCTCTTTATATATATAAAAAAGAAGAACCATACAAGACCCTGAATAACCACAGGAATCTTTTTTTTTTTTTAAGATTTTATTTTTAAGTAATCTTTACATGGCTCGAATTCACAACCCCAAGATCAAGAGTTGCATGCTCTACCAACTGAGTCAGCCAGGCTCCTCAGCCACAGCCATCTTGAGAAAAGAGAACAAAGCTGGAGGCATCACACTCCCTGATTTCAAGCTATATTACAAAGCTATGGTAATTAAAACAGTATAATATTGGCATGAAAACAGACATATAGATTAATCAAACAGAATTAAAAGCCCAGAAATTAACCCATGTATATATGGGACCACTATCTTATACCACACCCAAAAATTAACTCAAAATGGATTAAGGCTTGAAGGTCAGACCTGAAGCCATAAAACTCCTAGAAGACAACGTAGGTGATAAGGAACTTGACAAAGTTTTTTGTGATGATTTTTGAATTTGATACACAAAAGTAAAAGCAACAAAAGCAAAAATAAACAAATAGGACTACATCAAACTAAAAACCTTCTGTACAGCAAAGAAAACCATAAAGAAAAAAATGAACAGGCAACCTACTGAATGGGAGAAAATATTCACAAATCACCTATCTGATAAATGGTTAACATCCAAAATACATAAAGAACTCATAAAATTCAATAGCATAAAAAAAAATCAATTAAAAAATGGACAGATGTCACAATAGCCAAACTATGGAAAGAGCCAAGATGTCCATCAACAGATGAATGGATAAAGAAGATGTGGTATATATATATATATATATATATATATATATATATATATATATATATATATATATACAATGGAATATTATGCAGCCATCAAAAAAAAAACAAAAAAAAAACAAAAACAAAATCTTGCCATTTGCAATGACGTGGATGGAACTAGAGGGTATTATCCTAAGTGAAATAAGTCAGTCAGAGAAAGACATGTATCATATGACCTCACTGATATGAGGAATTCTTAATCTCAGGAAACAAACTGAGGGTTACTGGAGTGGTGGGGGGTGGGAAGGATGGGGTGGCTGGGTGATGGATATTGGGGAGGGTATGTGCTATGGTGAGTGCTGTGAATTGTCTTAAGACTGATGAATCACAGACCTGTACCTCTGAAACAAATAATACATTATATGTTAAAAAAGAAAAAAGATAGTAGGAAGGGAAAAATGAAGGGGGGGAAGTTGGAGGGGGAGACGAACCATGAGAGACTATGGACTCTGAGAAACAAACTGAGGGTTCTAGAGGGGAGGGCACTGGGGGGATGGGTTAGCCTGGTGATAGGTATTAAAGAGGGCATGTATTGAATGGAGCACTGGGTGTTATACACAAACAATGAATCATGGAACACTACATCAAAAACTAATGATGTAATGTATGGTGATTAACATAACATAATAAAATAAAATTTTTTAAAAATGGACAGATGTAAATAGACATTTTTCCAAAGAAGGTATAGATGGTGAACAGGTACATGGAAAGATGTTCTACACCATTAATCAACGGGGAAATGCAAATCAAAACCACAGTGAGATTATCACCTCAAGCCTGTTAGGATGTCTTCTATCAAAAAGACAAGCGATAAGAAATGTTGGTGAGGATGTGGAGAAAAGAGAAGCCTTGTGCACTGTTGGTGGGAATGTAAACTGGTGCAGCCACTGTGGAAAACAATATGGAGGTTCCTGAGGAAATTAAAATAGAACTACCATATGATCCAGCAATTCCACATCTGGGTATCTATGCAAAGGAAACAAGTCATTATTTTCAAGGTATATCTGTTCTTTCATGTTCATAGCAACATTATTCACAAGAGCCAAAGTATATAAATAGCCTAAATATCTGTCAGTGGATGAATGGATTAAAAAAATGATAGATGTTAGATATAGATATAAATACATACATATATATGATGTATAATATGTATATGATGCATACATAATGGAGTATTATTCAGCCTTTGAAAAGAAGGAAATCCTGACATTTGCAACAGCATAGATGAACCTGGAGGACATTATGCTATATGAGATGAGTCAAATAGTGAAAGACAAATACTGTATGATCTCACTTCTATATGGAATCTAAAAAAAAAGTCAAACTCATAAAAACAGAGAGTAGAATGGTGGTTGCCAGGTCTGGGGGGTTGAAGAAAGAGGTAAAAGCTGGTAAAAGGGTCCAGACTTTCAGTTATAAGATGAAAAAAGTCTGAGGATCTAATATATAACATGTTGACTACAGTTGGTAATACTGTATTGTATAATTGAAATTTGCTAAGAGAGTAGAGCTCAAGTGTTCTCACAAAAAAAGGTAAGTATGTAAGTTGATGGTATATTAATTAACTCAATTGTGGGAATCCTTTTACAAGGTATACTTAAAGCACATCATTACATAGTACACTTTAAATATATTACAATTATTTGTCAATTATACTTCAATAAAGTTGAATAAAAAATAAAAACAATCAATGTAATTCACCACATTAACCAACTAAAAAGAAAAATCGTATGATTGTCTCAACATATGCAGAAAAATTATTTGGTAAAATCCAATATTCATTCCTTTTTTTTTTTTTTTAAAGTAGGCTCCATGTGTATGAGCCCAATGCAGGGCTTGAACTCATGACCCTGAGTTCAAGACCTGAGCTGAGATCAAGAGTAGGACACTTAGTGAACTGAGCCACCCAGGCGCCTCCCAATATCCCTTCTTGATAAAAACTTTCAGTAAAGTAGGAACAGAAGGGAAGTTCCTCAAACTAATAAAGGACATCTATGAAAAGTTACAATTTACATCAGTCTTAATGGCTAAAGATGCTCTCAACCTCTCTATTCAACATTGTACTAAAGTTCGTAGCCAGCAATGAGCAACTGAAAATTAATAGTAAAAATAAATACCACATACAAAACAGCTTTGGAATATGTTAAATACATAAGGATAAATCTGAATACTTGAAATATCTGTACACAGGCCTACAAAAATATGGCTGAGAGAAGTTAAGAATACCCAAATAGAGAGATATATACTGTTTATAGATCAGAAATCTCAATAGTTAAGTTGTCAAATTGATCTATTGATTCAACACAATCCAGTCAAATCCAGCTCACATTTTTGTAGAAATGGCCAAGTTGATCCTAAAATTCATATGGAAGTACAAAGGGCCTACAATAGCCAAAACAACTTTGAAAAGGAAGAACAAATTTGGAGTATTCACACTACCTGATTTCAAGACTTACTATTAAGCTTCAATATTCATGATAGTGTGGTATTGATGTAAAGATAATCAAAGAGATGACTGGAAAAAAATAAAAGGACCAGAAATAAACTCACACATATAGGGACAAATGGTTTTTGACAAAGTTGCAAAGTCAATTCAGTGAAGAAAAATGGCTCTTAAAAAATTGGATAGCCATATCAAAAAAAAAGGAACTTCTATCCATACCTCTCATCATACACAAAAACTAACTCAAATGATTCACAGGCTTAAATGTAAAATCTAAGAATATAAAACTTCTATGAGAAAATTAGGAAAAAACCTTTGTGATTTTGCGTTAGAAAAAAGTTTCTTGGCTATGACACCAAATGCATGATCCACGAAATGAAAAAAAAAATGATGAATCTGATTCCATCAAAATTAAAACCTTTGCTCTTCAAAAATACCCCATTAATATAATAAAAACACAGGCTACAGACTGGAAGGAATTATTTGTAAATTACATATCTTATAAAGAATTTGTATGTAAAATATATAACAAATATTCAAAACTTAATAATAAGAAAACAAACATATCAATTAGAAATGGACAAAGTTTATGAACAGAAACTTCAAAGAGAATATATGGATGGTAAATAATCACCTACAAATATGCTCAGCATTATTAGTAATTAGGAAAATGCACATTAAAACCAAATTAAAACAACTACTCACCTATTAGAATGGCTAAGATTGAAAAAACTGAACATACCAAATGTTGGCTAGGATAGTGGAGGAACTGGAACTCTCAAAAACATTTACTTGGAAAAAATAGTTTGGTGGTTTCTTACAAATGTTAAACACTCAGTATCATATGACCCAGCCATTCTACTACTAGGTATTCACCCAAGATAAAAGGGGTAAATATGTCCACACAAAGACTTGGTTAGAAATTATCATAGCAATGTTCTTGTAATAGCCAAAAATTAGAAACAACCTAAATGTTCATCAACAGGTGGATGGATAAGCCGTGATAGGGTCATACAATGGAATACCACTCAACAATAAAAAGCAACAAACTACAACATGGCTGAATCTCAAATAATTATGTTAAGTGAAAGAAATCCCATGTAAAAAGGGTACATTTCACTTTATGTCTTTCCATGCAAAACTTTAGAAAATATAAAGGAATGTCTAGTGATAGAAAACAGATCAGTAGTTGCCTTCGGGAAAACTTGCTCAAGGTCCCATAGCTTTAACGTGGCAGAGCTGAGATTCCTAACCAGCATCCTAGCTGCAAAGTCCACATTCTTAACCATGATGTCATTTTACCTGTCAGATAAGGATGATCAAAGATACTAAGAAACAAGCCCAAGGTTACACAGTTATTGATTCAGTTCATACATGAAAATCTTGTGTTTGAAGCCATGATTAACTGACCTAAAAGCCTGCACTCTTTACAATGTAGCATGCTATTTCCCAAAAGCACAGCTCCAAAGAGAAACCTTACCCCATCCAGTTACTTGTCTTACCCAGAGCAGCTTTCAGTGAAAGCTCATAGACTAGTGAAGTTCCCTTTCATAATGAACAATAGCCCATATTTAGTTTTATAGCCTAGGCATGTTCATTGTGCTTCTTTACGATCTATAGGCTTTAGTATCTGAAGTATCATCATCTATTTACAGTAAACACATAACCCCTCTGTATTATTGACAATCTCTGCTATTGGCTCTCTCTTTAAGTGGCCACCTTAATAAACAAATAATTACTGGGAAATAAATGAATAAACAATGTATTTCTTTGGGGAGATAATAAATCTTTGACTCCACTTTCTCAACGTTTCCTTCCACTTTATTTCTCCAATTGGCCTAAGTCTACATCTAGCCATGCAAGTGAAATAATGAATCAACTGATCAATTAGAGAATCAGTGGCCCTGATTTGACATTCTGCATTAAGCGGGAACTAATTGCCTAATTCCGGAGACTTTTTAAAACATATCTCAGCAATCAATAGGTCATTGCCTATGTTTTAGACAGAAGAGCAGCTTGGGCTGGTCAGAAGAAGCAAGATGCTCTACCATCTCTGTCTCTGTCATGGAAGCTCCAGGTTCCTCCTCCCTTGTCCTAGGAAGCTTTGGCTTCTTTCATAAATGCTTTCTGAGGTGACCACTCCCCCAATCAATGCCTCTCACAGATCCCTGAATACCTGGGGCAGTGAAGCATAAGGAGCTTCGCAGACTTGTGGAGTTAGTAAGGAGACAGGAGAGCAAAGAGACAGCCAGGGCTCTTTGTACTTGAATAAAGGCTGAAAACAGAATAATGTCAGCCAACACAGGGCTGTTTTCTCCACCCAAGAGAAAGCAGCAATCAATGACTGATGATGCTTTCATGGAGCATAATAAAACGTTTTCCAGAATGCCTTGAGAGAGCATCCAGAGCACACAGAATGACCCACAGACTCCACTGGCCCCATTTCTCTCCCCACATCTGCTTATTCTGAAGTCATCTGCTTTAATGGCATCTTCCTCATTTTCAAAAGAAGCTCACATCTTAGTGGTTTCACCCTGCCTGGAACTCCATAGGGGATACACACCAGAGACAGGGAGTCTGCATAGACAGAGAGGCTCTGTTTTTCTTTCTCCCAGTGTCTCCCAGTGTCCTGCGTAAACCCACAGAAACTGCCTATTTAGTCTACTCATCACGCAAACCTACACTATTGCCCTGGAAAGTGTGCCCAGGTACTCTGTAATCACAATGAAGAGGGAAACAGAGAGCTTATATCTGAAACCCAAAGAAAAGGATGATGCCATCTTGTCCTGTTAAACTGCCTTGGGAGGGGGAAGAAGAGATGGAATTTCCCTCCAAGGAGTCATATCTGTGGTTCCATGGAGGCTGAATGGGACTGGCCAAATGCTTCAGTGGCTAAATACTCCCATCTTTTAAAATCCAAATGCTTATTCCCATGTACGTGTCCTGGTAGTAAAGTCTGGAATGAGAAATGGAAATAAAAGCATGACCTCTGAGCATATTTGTTATTATAAACAGAAGCTTTTTTCAAATCTTCCCATGGGGCAGCAGCCATCCCCCAAAGAAAAGTAGGGGGAACAGAAGCTGAACAACTTCCCTTGGTCTGAAGCCTCTTTGTTCCATGGTTTATTTGTCTAGAGAGCCACTTTTTGCTACAAAGGGAGAAAATCTCTCTTCTCCCCAGAGAAACAACTTTTCTTTGGGCTTAGCAGGCCTCTGCTTCCCAGGCTCCGCTTTGCTCACAATAGCCAGCTCTGCACAGCATCTACACTGGAAAGGACCCAAGGTCCTTTCCATCTGGAGACACTGCATGAGAAAACTCAGTTGTGCCAGGGAGCAGGTCTCAAAGCCGACCTAAGAATTCTCACACTACCTTGTATTGCCAAGAACCACCAGAAAGGTTTTATGCGCATGACTCTGATTCATCGTTCCAACAATTCTCTGAGGTAGGTATTCTCAACTCAACTTGATCCATGAGGAAACTAAGATGTACAGAGATTAAACAAAGTCCCCAGAGTCACACAAGTAGGAAGTAGGGACTGCTTCCAGCCCTCAGGCTCCCAAAAGGGAGAGCCCATGAGAAGAGGCAGCATCAAGACACTGATGGCAGTGCCTGCCTTTGCCACCATGTCCCCAAGACCGTGCCTCCTGAGGCAGTCTCTGCCATCAGACAGCGAGTGGAAGGCCCATCTTATGAAACTGGTTACCCCAGGATGTGCTTAAATTCCACACACATGTTCTCCTCAGAAGTCTCAGCATCTGGAGATGGGTTTGGCTGCAATGTTCACACATTGCTTTTCTAAATTCTTACGCTGGAGCTGACTTTCAGCACTTCTTGGCAGGCAGATGACTCTGGATCCTCCCAGCAGGGATCACAGGTTCCATTACTAATGAAGAGAATTAGCTCATAGGTCTCCCCGGCTTTCTTCAAAATACAAGGACATGCTCATTTAATAAACACCCTCCTGATGAAAATTCTGTTTGTTTTGTGCAGCATATCAGTGGCCCCACTGGAAAATGTTCTCTCTGGAACATGTGTCTGAGAGCTCTGAGAAAAGGCACACCCTCTCCCAGGCTTTCCAAACTAAAGAAGGGTCAGACTAAGTCAGTCATCAGTTAATTGAGGAATATCTTCTGATTCCCAGACCACAGATTTGAAAACAAGATGGCGGAACAAAACAGGAAGTCTTTATTGAGGCCTGACATTGTTCATCACTGTGCTAGGCATCCTGAGAATACAGGAGTACCCTCTGTATCCTAAGATTTTACAATATGGTTGTAAAACCAAGATGAACAATTTAAAATATAACAAAATGTACAAAAAGGTATTTAGTTAAGTGCAGAATTATGCGATGCTGACTATATATGCATAGAGTAAGGCCAAAAGGACAGGACCAGGCAGGGAACTCAAAGGACAAAAATATGTTTCATCTAGCACATTGGCAAGAGAATATCAAGAAATTAACTTCTACACACACATGTCACAATCCTATGAAGGAGGTATTATTATTTCCATTCTTGACAGAATATACCCAAAATATCAAGAATGCAAATATTCTAATGCAAATGCTGCTCATACAGAGTGTATCCCTTTAGAGATGATCTTAAACCTGCCTTTGACTTACCTAACTTACTTTTAAATTGAAAATAAAGAGCCAGTAGTAGAAATTCAAACTGAACTATTTTTGACAAGAACAGAAGTGATGGAAGTCATGACTATAAAAAAGTTTGTACAGAATTACCTAGAAAGCTCTGGACAATTGGGTGGATAATATTCCATTTTGCATAAATACTCATTTTCATAGATAACTGCAGACCTTGAATCAATACTCTTTGAAAGGAATATGATCTGAATGCAGCATATGACTGGCCTAGAATTATTAGCTAAGCAGGAAAATTATAGAGAGAAAAATTAAATATTTCATTTAAACTTCATGTGAGTAGGAATCAGAACACTTCAGAAGCCTGAGGTATTATTTTTTAATTAAGTGTGATAATAAATAAAAAGTCTTAAAGCAACTCCAAAAGGGAAATGTGATCATGCAGTTGAAAGGACCAGTAAAACAATCATCTTTACAGAGGAAGAAATTGAAATCAAAATCGAAATCTGAAGTTACGTCTGGATCACTCAACTGATGACTAATCCTGGAGGCTGCATTCATTGTTCCCTTTTGGACGAAGACTGGGGCTCCTCTGGATTGAAACACAGAGATTAAAAGCTTTTCTTGTGCTAAAGCAATTGCAAGTAAAAAAGAGAACATTTGTCAACTCTCCTGCCCTCACTTCTAAATCTTAAATTTAGCCTAAATTCCTTATTCCATATTTTCTGCCCTTGTCCTCAATATTAATTGATGCGTTCAACTAATTCCTTATTCTATATTTTCTGCCCTTTTCCTCAATATTAGTTGATGCATTCAACTAATATTTACTGAGCAGCTACTATGTGTTTGTCATCATGCCATGGGCAGGGTAGGCAGCAGTGAACAAGGCGATGTGGCCTGGTCAGTGACCCAAAGGGCACTCAGATTCTGGTGGTGTCTAAAGCTGGACTAACTGTGTCAGTGGTCTCGCAGTAATCCTTTTTTTTTTTTATTATGTTATGTTAATCACCATACATTACGTCATTAGTTTTAGATGTAGTGTTCCATGATTCATTGTTTGTGCATAACACCCAGTGCTCCATGCAGAATGTGCCCTCCTCAATACCCATCACCAGGCTAACCCATCCCCCTACCCCCCTCCCCTCTAAAACCCTGTTTGTTTCTCAGAGTCCATAGTTTCTCATGGTTCATCTCTCCCTCTGATTTCCCCCCCTTCATTTTTCCCTTCCTTCTCCTAATGTCCTCCATGCTATTCCTTATGTTCCAGTAGTAATCCTTGAGTGGAGAGGGCAGCTGAAGTTCTGGCTTGAGTCTCAATAGCGTTGACTGCAGATTTCAGACATGCCTGTCGCTTCTGATGAGGTTCTGGGCTAGGCATCCCAGCAGCCTATTTACAGAAAGGATAAGGACGTGCAAGGGAAGAACTCATTCTAAAGGAAAAGACAGTCGGGCAGATGAATATAGCAACTATGAATTCTCCTTCACAAGTTCACGTACACAGGAAAAGTCATATTATTATACCAAAAGCAAAATCTTATCAATCAGACTACAGACCTCTATCTGACAGGGATGGTGGGAAACTTCTCTGAGCTGTAGTGAGGTTTCTGTCCTTCCTAGGGCCACGTGGAAGCCCTAGGGTTGTTGAAGAGAGCTGGAAATTAGGGACTTCTTGCAGTTAGTATTTCTGCGTAACAAATTACCCCAAAACTTAGTGGCTTTAAACAACCATTTTCTTTTGCTCATGATTCTGTGGTTCGTGAATTTGGGAAGGGTTGTGGTGGGCCATTCTTGTTCCATTCTTTCACGTGTTGACTTGGGTTCAGGCACATAAAGACTCCTCTGGGCTGGATGTCTAAGATGCTACAGCACACGGCTGGCAGCTGTGGATGGCTGTTGGCTGGGACCTCAGTGGGGCTGTTGACCGGAACATCTACAGTGTGCCTTCCCCACTATGAAAATCTCAGGGTAACTGAACTTCCTATGTTTGGTTTCCCACTGAGTGAGTGTCCCAAGAAAGCCTGGTAGAAGCTGCATAACCTATTCTGACCTAACTTTGGATGTCAGGCAGCATCACTTCTGCCATTCTGTTATTCTGAAGGGAGTCACATGGCCAGCAAGGATTGGAGGAGAGAGTAAGTAGATCCCACCATTTGATAGGCGATAGGAAAGGCTCCACTGTAGATGAGCAGTGAAATGGAAGATATCACTGTGACCATTTTTGGAATATATAATCTGTGCCTGAGAGTCATATGGTCAGAGCTCTGGAAGCAGGTGACTTTATAGTCCCGGGTCAAGCATGGGCATTAAAATCATTGCAGAGGCAGGAGTCTTGGTGTGAGAATCTAAAAATCCTTAGGGACACCGGGTACAGCTTTCTGAGGTTCTCTGGGCCTTCCTGGGAACACAGCCAGGGAGAAGAATGCCCCTGGAAACCATAGGTCTCTACTGCCCTTCTGACTTGGGAAATATTTCTCCCTTGCCTCAGGAGGACCCAGCATAATCGCTTCCACGAGTTGAGACTTTGGGGAACAAAAACCAGGAAAAAGTTTGTTCTTGGGAAGCTTCTCTTCCTGCTCTGCGAACTCGAGACCTGAACATACCAAGGACTGGTCTCTTGAGATGGAGAAGTGCGGAGTAACAGAAAGAGCATGGTCCGATCCAAGATCTCCAGAGGGAAATGGGTTTTGAAGAACAAGGTGGTGTCTGTCATTGGGAGCAGTCCTGGTGGCAGCCCCAATTGGTTCAAATTTTATTCCAGATCAAGGAGGGAAGATGAAGTTACTGGACTGCAGTATTCTTTGAAAATTTATGAAAAATATAGGGGTGCCACAATGTGTTTCATCCTCCCGATGACAAGGTATTGAAAAGGATACGCCTCCTGCCCAGAGCACTGTGGCTTCAGAGTATAATGTCCCAGCATCCTCACCTCACTTGACCACCTCAAGGGCTCTGAAGGAGGAGAAAGCAGCAGTTTCCCAGCTCAATAGGCAGGTGCTACTGGCATCTGGTGAGTAGAGGCCAGGGATGCTGCTCCACATCCTACGGTGCTCAGATCAGCCCTCAACAAAGAAATTTTTGACCCAAAATGTAAATAGCAACAAGATCGGAAACCTGCCATAAATCAATCCAGAAACATCATCGGGGGTTGGGGGACTTCTGTGTCTGTTTATGCTAAGAAAGCCTCTTCATGGTTTTCTAGAAGGAACATGGTAAACACTGGCACGTGTTCTGTTATAGTCCCAGCTTTTGGGGGACTTCACTCTGTGCCATGAGTCTTGAAACTCCTAGGAGTTCTTTCTTAACCCAAGCTCAGCCAAACCACCATCTCTCCCCTATTTTATATGACTGTAGCTTCCTCATCACCCTCCTTCCTGAAATCCCAGTGCAGGTGTTAGCTATTGCTTGCCTTAGCTATTTGCTAACTAGTATACACATGATACCAAACTCAGTCAGATGTGAGTAAAAGAAGCTGAAATATTAATTATTAGTTACCATCTACCTTCCTTCTATTGCTCTTCCTGCCTAGGCCAGGGAGCCCTTTCTTGTCCCACTGGCTCCTCCATGGGTCCTGGACCCACCTGGTCCTCCAACTCAGCCTGCTTCATATGACACAGCCCTTATTTTAGTTTAGTAACAAACAACTTTAACACAAGGCAGATTGGTCCCAGTGTTATAACAGAGTAACACTCAAAGGACAATGTAAGCATTGGTGGGAAGAGATGAATGCCAACTGGGGTGCCCTTAGCCTGCTAGGGAATAAGAAATAACTGGCTCGGAGAGTTGCATTAACTATTTCATACCATTACAATTTGTTTTAGTGAATTATCTTTCTTAGAATACCAAATGGTCCTCTAATGGCCTGAAAGATTTGAAACACTTCCAAAGCACTAACAGTTTTCTGTACTCAGTCACTGGGAGGTCTGGACTTCAGACCATAAGTTGGCCAACAGCCAGAGTGTACCAGTGACTTAAATTTGCAAACTCTGTAGTAACCCAACCAGGTTAGCCTCAGAGGTCAAGATGTGGGTTCTGTCAACATTGTAAATTTAGATCTCTTGTGCACACACAGCAAACTTATTGCACATATATGGGGAATTTTCCCAAATGTGCCTCCTTGTTATATATGTATTTGGCTTCCTTCACTTTCGTAGGTCCATTTTAAGTTCTATCAAGGTGATACGGTCACTTTCTTCCGAGAGATGGTTATCAAGAATTGTATATGGCACCCACTTGTAAAGAAGTGATGGCCAAAGAACCTGTCTGCATAATGTCAGGCAGTGGAGTAGGGTCTCTAAATATTAATCTGTGTTTCTATTCCATTCTAAACCCACCAAATTCTTTCAATTATACCCTGTGCAATTCTTTCCTCCCTGTAACTAAACAGATGTGAGTCATCCATTGGGAAAACACAAACAATGGTCAGGAATAACATGAGAGACAGGAAGAGTCCACAATTAGTTTTCCACTCACAGAGACTACAAAGACACCAAAGATGGATAAAGGAGAGAGGAGGAGTGGGCAGAACATCAACAACAGGGAACAGAGAAATAAGGAAACTTGAATTCTTGAGGGAAATAATGTTCTGGAGCATAGTAAGGGGCCAAGTGGAAGCATACTCCATCTTGAATTGACCCTCTCATAGCTATCCACACAGGGGCACCCATCTGTCCCCACTGAGGGTCCAGTTGGAAATGAAGATTGTCTGAGCCTTAAGAATCCCTGCCCAGGTATGACCCTCTCCCATCTTGTGAGGATAACTACCAGAGTAGAGAACGCAGGGGTGATGGTGACATGAGGGGGACACTTTCTATCTTACCAAGTCAGCACCATAAGGAAGCAATTCAGAGACCAAGCTACGAGGGAACACACATGCTTTTCAACATTAACAAATCCACAGAAGAGGGCATTTGCCTAAGGCTAGCTTCTTGGGGGAAATCACAGCTCATTATTAACTTCTTATTTTCATTATTGTCTTCTGCCTCCTTTCCCCTTCTCTCTTTTCCTCTCCCTTCCCCTCCCTCCCCTTCCTTCTCTTCTCTTTTCTCTCACTCTCTCACTCTCTCACACACCCACTCACACAAAACTCTCAGAATGTATAATCTTCCATTTATCTTGACCTCTTTTCCTTCCACCCCATTTAACTTCTCAAATCTATCTACCTTTAAGAGGATCAAGATTAAATATCAATATGCACAGCTACGCATAGCCATTAAATTGTCTTTATAAGATTATGGGTTCCCTTCATAAAAGATTCCTTGCTTTAAAATGTACTTTTTTTTTTCCAGTTCCAACAGATAAAGCAACCTGAAAAGTCATAAATTGTATTTAAATTTCCTTGACTAATTATTGGTGCCAAGTAGCACTTCAAAGAGAATTTTTATGCCAGTCTGAGCTTCACACTTAACATATCACAGGGATAACAAGGGAAAAAACTTTAAAGGGTTCAAACACATCTATGATATTTAAAAGGATCAGATTTAAAATCTGTAAGGTTTAAATGTTTAGAGCCCAGACATCCCAGCTCTGTCACTATTTAATTTTCTGAAAATGTGGTCACTTACCAAACTTCTCCAGGTCCCACTTTTCTCACCTTTGATATGAGGAGGTTAAAAAACATATTGCAGAATGTCTTTCTGGCATGCTTTCATCATCCGTAAGAAGGTTATTCTGTTCCCTATTCTCTTTTATCCTTTAATAACTGTGTATGGAATTTGCCCTCATTGCTGTCCCGCTGCTCATGTTCACGTGAATTGCATTTTCCTGAACTGTTAAGAGCCTTGGTACCGGCAGGTTGTTTAACTTCACAGAACTCCCTCTTCTGCTGTCCCCATGTTGTGTTATGATGTAAGGTACCTTGCTTCCTGAGATGTCCTCGCCCTGTCCCCTCCCCAACTTGTGTCTGTGTCCTTTCTTTTCCTCTCCCTTACCTGTTAACCTCACTCTCACCCACAGGTGCCTCCCTAGTGTGGGCCTGGTTCTGGAAGGAAGCCATGCTTGTTCAGGCCTGAAAGTTCATGGGACCTGGGCTCCCAGACCTTACCCCATCTCTTGCACCTGCTGGAGATGGGAATGGGGGAACTCTCCTAGCTTCAGCCACTGCTCCCAGCTTCATTCACTTCACTTCCCAGGGGACACCTGCCAGCCACGGGGATTCTCCCATTCTCAGATCTATTCCACACACTGATGTCCCCTTTGGTCCCCCCCACTTTCTCTCACATGGAAGCCAACAGCACACAGCTCTTGTGACTATTGGTGGTTGGTCTGTACCCACCTATATTTTGAGATTCCTGGGGATACCTTGTTGCCTAACTTTGTTTTTTTTTTTTTTTTAAGATTTTTTATTTATTTTTGCGAGAGAGGGAGAGAGAGAGAGAGAGAGAGAGAGAACACAAGCAGGAGGAGGGGGAGAAGGAGAAGCAGACTCCCGGCTAAGCAGGGAGCCTGCTGCAGGGCTTGACCCAAGGACCCCGGGATCATGACCTGAGCCGAAGGTAGATGCTTAACCAACTGAGCCACCCAGGCGCCCCCTAACTTTGTTAATGTCATCCATGGACCTTTGGTTTTGCTATCTCATTGAGTGGCTTCTTTTTGTGAACCACTGAAAAATTCCCGAAAACTATGCTGATGCCTCCATCACCATTTTCCTAGAGCTACCGAGAGCATGTATTTTGGGTGCCTGGGTGCCTCAGTTGGTTAAACATCAGCCTTCAGCTCAGGTCGTGATCCCAGGGTCCTGGGATCGAGCCCCACCTCGGGCTCCCTGCTCAGCAGGGAGTCTGCTTCTCCCTCTGCCCCTGCTCCCACTCGTTCTCTCAATTTCTCTCTCTCAAATAAATAAATAAAATCTTTTTTCAAGCAGGGGAAATCGGAGGGGTAGACGAACCATGAGAGACGATGGACTCTGAAAAACAAACAGGGTTCTAGAGGGGAGGGGGATGGGAGGATGGGTTAGCCTGGTGGTGGGTATTGAGGAGGGCACATTCTGCATGGAGCACTGGGTGTTATGCACAAACAATGAATCATGGAACACTTCATCTAAAACTAATGATGTAATGTATGGGGATTAACATAAGAATAAAAAAAATCTTTTTTCAAAAAGAGCATGTATTTTAATTTGCTGTTTTGAACCACAGACAGCATCTTAACATTAGTTGTTCCTTCAATATCTTAAAATCACAAATAAGTAAAATGAACAAATGAGGCAGATATTGATTTTTCCAAGATAAATGAGCCCTGGTTTTCACAGCCCAGACAGGCTTGTTGTAGAATTAAGTTGCATCTCAAATAAGGTAGGTAACCTAAGTGTCGGCCTCCCATCTTCGATGTACCTTCCTATAACACAGTGTAAGCAAGCACAGGAAGAAGATTCATGTGACTCTCTCCTGAGTTGTTCACTCAGCCATGGGTCCTTACTGTCCCTTACGAGGCGACCTCCAACCACAGGGCTGGATAAGGACCAAGACATACCCCCCTTCACTGCTTTGACCCTCTTTTCTCCACCATATCACACACAAGGCTTTACTAAAGAACTGAACTAACAAGGGAATTACAGAATGGGGTGGGGGTGGGGGGCGGGAAGTGGGAATGATTTGTGTCTTTCTGTATCCTAATTAAGGCTTTTCTACTGGTCCAAAAGAAAATGGCATCCAAGAAGTCAAAACTTCACAAAGAGCCTTCATGGATACTCCCAGTTCCCAATTTTTGCTCTTCTGTACTTTTTGCACAAATACTTTCTTCCAGTCCTTACTCTCATGTGAATTTCCACCAACTTTCTAGAAAACTTCATGCCCTACCCAGAGGGATCAGTCGTTGTAGTAGCTTCACAGTGCTGCATTTTTTCAACGCTCAAATATTTATGTTAGAATAAGTTCTGTAGGTTACAGCAGAATGTTCGGTGGGCAGAGGTGTCCTAAACCCCGTTCTCTTTGAGGTCCCTCCGCCAGTGTGAGCTGCAGTTTTGCTTCCCTGTTCTTCTCACTGCCCCGAAAAGTAACTGTTCAGTCATTCAAACAGACCAAAGCACACACACATACACAGACACACACCTCTTCCAAAAACAGTATGAATTCTCAGAGACAGTCAAGTTGAAAACCACCAGACAGAACACACTGTTCTACCATGCCATGATTTATAATGCCACCTCTGTCACAATGAGGTTTCCTCTTCACTTTGCTATGCCCCGGATTTTGGGTTGCTTTGGCCCCTCCTCCATGACCCAGCCTCCCACACCCACATACTTTAAGACTTGCTGGTGCTGGAAACAGACTGTCACTGAGAGAGACACCTCACAGTGGGCATTCCCTTAGCTGACCAAAGATGCTGTCAAAACTCTGAAATGACTCCTTTTAAGAATGCAATCATGAATACGGTTGCAAATGCTAGGTACATCCCAAGAGTATTCACAGAAGTCTGATTCAGCCCGTTTTAAAGCTCAGTGATGGAAATCATGCCACTAGCCCAAGGGCAGGCCTAGGAACAAGATCCCATGTGATCAAAGAATAAGAAAAACATCTTTCCTGGTACAGAGGAAGTTGGTATAGAGTGCATTATCTATTGCTCTGTAACAAATCATTCCAAAACTTACCACATTAATGCAATAAACGTTATTATTTCACAGTCTCTGTGGGTCATTGGGAGTGGATGAGAGGGGTGGCTCTGCTCAGGCTCACACTCACTCACTCATATGGCTGTTGGCCTCAAAAAAAAGCAATCATGTTCTTAGGTGGAAGCCATCTTCCTCCCCAGTCTAGGAAAGAAGGGAAGAGTGAAAGTCACTTTCATTCTTCCAGTTACATTCAGCAATATTGTAGCACATCACAGTACTTCTCCTACTTGGTACTGGAGATACAAGCCCATCATAGATACAATACAAGCCTGTGTTGAAGAGACCTCTCCTAGGGGCCCCAGTTCTCCCCAACCAGCTGGGATCAAGGGATCTCTTGGAGAGAATCATCCAGCCCGGGAACAAGTGCTTGAGATCTGTTGTCTCCTGAATTCATCTTTGTCCTCTTCTCTCACGAAATGAACTTGGGAACCTGGCCTCTTCTTCCCATCACCCGATGGCAGGTGCCCGTCTGTAGCTCACTCATACCTCTTCTTGCAATGAATTATTGAGATTTCTCTTTCCCAAGGTTTCCCGTTCAAGAGGGTAGCAATAGCCACGGCACCTCGTAATGCCCCACAAATACCAAGGGAGTTGTTGAAGGAAACTTTCTTTCAGGAACACTATGAAACATTCACAAAAGTTTGGTCTTTGGAATCAAAGAGATCTGAGTTCGAATCCTGGCTTGGCCAATTACGTGTTACATAACCTTGGACTTAGGTCAGTAAGCTTCATTATAGAACTTTGGAAAATAAGAACAATAATGCATAATTGAAAAGATTTAGGTCATAACTGACTTTTATATCTGTAAAGGATTCCAATCTGTGCACATAGCAGTGGGGCAGATATGAAACTGCCACACATCTGGCTGTGAGAATATAACTGATTTTTCAAACTCAGTAAAATCTGATGCCAAGTCCCCACTCACCAGGGATTGAGAAATTCAATCTCCAGTTCTAGCATAAGTAACATTTGGACAAGCTAAGTCCTCAATTGCCAATAGGAAGTTAATAAATAATGTCCAAAATTAATGAGAATTAGCGAACTGCTATTTCTACAAAATATCATATTATATGGAAATACGGGTATAAGTACCAGAAGAAATAGATGAAAAGTGGTTCTTTAGGAAGAAAAACGACATACCTGTCACTTAAGACAGAGAACGGTTTTTTTAATTGCTATAAAAGATGTGCATACATCTATCATATTAATACAATCAACTATAAAAAAAAAGACATCCATTTCCTAGTTTCCATATGCACAGAGGTTCCTTTATATCTATTATCTGGACTCAGAGTCAAAAAGTTCTAATAGGTTGAAAGCCCTAAATATTCCTTTGTACAAAACATTTTGCAAGGGCTCACGGGTGGCTCAGTTGGTTAAGCGCCCCAGTCTTGATTTCGGCTCAGGTCATGATCTCAGGGTTGTGCTGTCCAGCCCCGTGTTCGGCTTGTGCTGGGCGTGGAGTCTGCTTAAGATTCTCTCTCTCCCTCTGCCCCTCCCCTCATCTCTCTCTCTAAAACAACAAAACAAAATAAAACATTTTGCAGTTAGGCAAAACAAACCTATAGAAACATGTAAGGCCATGACATAAAGATTGCCCATGACTTCTCTGCACCAAAATATTTTAAGTGTTACATGGACATTATTCAGTCCTTTGTCCAAATTCTACCATGAATACATTCTGGATCATTAGACAAGTTGCTCCACTTCTAGGAGACTTAGAGTCCTTATTTATAATGTTAGACCATTTAAAAAGGTTTCTTCCAAAACCAGATATTATTTCCGTCTTTGTAATTGGCTCTCAGAATGGAGATTAAATGACTTCTGAAGTCACTTTCAGATTTAAAGTGTTGAGCACTGAACAGAAGATTCTTTGTATTTGCATCTCTTTTGTAACTGCTATTCTGCTTGTGGGCAGTTGTGGGACCTTCGTGCTCATTTCCTAGATCTCAGTCTCAGTTTCGGCGTCTGAAGAAATCCTCTCCTGCCTCTCCCCTTGGTTTCAAGAAAAGACTCTAAAGAGAGACACAAGCAGGCACCGTGGGATCTGCAGATGGCTCATAAAACACAGACTGAGTCACTAACACAGAACAAGCAGTGGACAGAAAGAAATAGCTTGAGGTTAGATGTTTTAGATTTTCTAAGAAAGCTCCAAGAACCACATCTTAGGCTGTGTTTGATACTGATGTTTCTTTATTGATATCATATTGGGAAGCTTGAAAACCTTCAGTACTTACAACGCCAGTAAATACAAAAATTCACTATTCTAAATAACTCAAAGGAAAGAGAGCTTAGTTTTATTTTACATTGAATTACACATTTCCAAAGGTTAGTTCTGAATTCAAAAATCACTCTGCAGACAAGACTTATGGAGGTATGGTTTATTTTAGGGTCGGCTCAAATATTTTAAAACAATCATGAGATTATTGTAATTTTTTTAAATAAAGCGTGTTTCTGTTTAAAATCTTGTAAACCCTGTTTTTCTACCAGGTTTCCTTAGAAGACAAATATTTTTGTTGCTATCGTAAATCTCAACTTCAAGGAGTTCTTCCGTTTTCAGATTTGTTCTGCACTCCCAGCTATGTGGCCATTAAACCATCCACACAGACATGGAAAGACCTCTCTGGCCATCTGGGGTGTCCCTTCTGTCACCAAATATCGCTCAGAATTCTCCCCTAAGGCATCTTCTCTAGTGATTTGTATAACTTGACAATAACTCAAGAAATTGTGCATCCGTGGCTTCTTTTAAAAGAATATACCACTCCAGCAATCCTCAGTTTGTTATAAACATTGGGGGGCACGTACCCCTTCGGATCCCTACATTTGTATCTTTGGGGCAAATACCCAGTAGTGCAATTGCTGGGTCGTACGGTACTTACTTTTCCTCCCAAACCCCACTTTTCTCATGAGGCTCAACTCCACCCTGGTGTCTGTCTTCACTTGGCAGTGACATCTTCCAGATTTTTTTTAAATGGCTTTGTTTGCTTCTTTGAGGCATTCAGCGCCATCATGGAAGCTTGTCCCCAAATTCCTCTGCATTTCCCTAGCATCCTCATATTTCTTCCCTTGTTGTATTTGCTCTGGTCAGAAAAAAAGAAAGATTTTTCTCTCCTGGTGCCTCAGTTAGTGCAGCCAAATACCAGCAAAAAGTCTTGTCCTTCGGGACATCACTGAATTTTCTACTCGGGACACCCCAGAGCCCTTCATATTTCCAGTCTTTTCCAACAAATATTCTTTGGCAGATATGTTCCCAGCAGTGGTCGAGGGGCTGGAGATACCACGTGAGCAGGAGAGACCAGGTCCTAGTCCCCAAGAAACTAACATGGTAGGGAGAGACAGACAACAAAAAGTAAAGAATTACATAATGTTGAGTAGAGAACAGCTAGGAAGTAAAAGAAAGCACAGTAAGGGCATACAGAGTGGTGGGGTGCTACTTCAGATAGGGGGATGAGGGAAGAGCTCTGTGAGGAGATGGTATTTGAACAAAGGCTTGAGTGAAACACAAAATTCAAACCAGGAAATGTGAGAAAGATATAATATGGTATTTAGCACACATGGTGAATGTAGCGGGGCTGCAATTTTCCTCTTGGTAAAGAGAAACTTACTAAAATCCCTCCTTTTGTTTTCCACAGACTAGTGTTACCACTTCTCCAAGTTTAACTAAATACTTCCATGACTCAAATGAACGCTGCGAGCCTGGTCATGGGGTCAAACGCCATATGCCCTTGTCCATCGGAGGAAGAATCAAAAAATGGTCGAGCTGAAGGGGAATGTCAGAAGTCCTTGTGGGGAACAGTGTCTTGCTCATCTATCACTACGTAACAAGACAACTGAAAACTTAATTCACTGTGACAACTTAATATCTCTCACAATTCTGTGGGCTGAGGGACTCAGCTGGGCACTTATGCTGAACTCACTTGGGTTCTCTCATGCAGTTGCTGTGGTATGATGAGTGAGTCTGGCGTCCTCTGCGGCTTGAATGGGCTGGCACGTCCAAGATGGTGTCAGCACTCCCATGTCCAGTACCTCAGAGCTCCTCCATGGCACCTCACTCTTCACGTGGCCCCTCATCCTCCATCCTCCTTCGCAGGGCCTCTCTCCCTGGCAGGACCGTCGGACTTCTTAAAGGCGGACTGGCTTCCAAGACCACAAAAGCTGAAGCTGTCAGGTCTTCTGTCAAGGCTCAGACAGTGTCGCTTCTCCCACATTCTACAGGTTAAAAGGGAGGCACAGGGCCAGTCCTTGTCACCCTGTGAGGGGACTGCCCAAGGGTGTTAAAACAGATGCAGAGTTCACTGGTGGCCGTCTTTGGAGACAGCCGCCACCCACAGTGATCTGATGGGACTTGCCCAAGTCATGCATTTAGTCAGTGGCTGAACCAGAATTCGAGCAACCGGTTTCTTCACTCTGTTTTCCTTTTTTAACCTGAACTGAGCCAAAATCCTTCTTGAGCCAAAGTAAATAATAACATGAAGCTCAATGACACAAAACGCCATTAATTCCCTGCACCTCCCCGTTGTCCCCTCCTCCTCTCTAAGCCAGAGTCCTCCTGCAACACACTGTTTATTTTGTTCAATTATGATATATATGGTATATACATGGTATTGTGTATATGAGAAACATATATGGTGTATATATATATATGGTATATATATAATTATGGTGTGTATATATATATGGTATGATATATATGTAATGTATATAACTATGGTATGTGTATATATATGTGTGTGTGTATATATATATATATATATATACACACATATATGCACATGTCCAAAAGTACTGATTTAACAGCACTTATAGCTCAGAGGCAAGCTCTAGACACTGTCATCAGTATTTCAAAAAGAGCTGCTATTCAGATACATTAGCCAAAATTTAAAGATAAGGCAAAGAGGAGGAGTCATGTCCTTTCAATGTCATACTGGGGCATACCCTAATAAGCCTGCCAAAAGATTATTCAGTTATCTAGGAGAACATACCTGTGTTTGACTTTGCTGTCCACTAATTCGAGTCTGTGAAGTTCCATAACACAAATTTCTGTTCAGGAGAAACAGTAATGATTTCTGTCTAGTACATAAAATAACCCAGAAGATTTTGGCTTTATTTGCCCCATAGGGCATTAATGCATTGTGTATCTAGCCTAGCAATTTATTCTAACATATTATTTTAAATGTTTGTAAATAAATACTCGGTTCCTCAAATCCTCCATGAGCCAGCTTTACCATATTACTGACTTCCTCATTAATGAGTTGAAGAAAACTTTGACACAAGCTCTTTCTACATTTCTATGACAGATTTTCAACTTTCTGAAAGTTATACTTTGACACTACAAAGGCTCCAGCAGAACTTCCTGGGGGCAAGAGACTGAGGGTAGCAGTGGCTGACACGGGCTGTGGGCCATTATTCTTGGCTATGAAGAGTTGGTTGACTATCTTATTTGGCAGTAAAATTTTGCCAGAATTATTCATGGGAGCTTCACGGCACAGTGCTCAGGGCTCTTATTCTGGGATTTAAGCAGCTTGGGAAGGAAAATGCTGAGCAGTTAAGTTCCAACCAACTGCTTTTTATCACCTGGAAAAACACCAAGATGGGCAAAAGGGAAGAGTCAGCCAGCAGAACTTTCTGGAGAAAGACCTCCATTTCTGCTAATTCAATACTGAAATCTTTGGCTTTTGATTGGAGAAATTAACAATCCCTATGCACCCATAGCACAGAACATGTAAGAATGACTACAGGAAAATCTCACCTAGACGCACCCAGGGCATGCTCTTCTGTGGCTCTACTCTGGCTATTCTGGGTTCTCAAGAAGTATAGAGGAATCCAGCACTCTGTCCCCACCACATTATTGGGATTTCCTCTCCTCCTTTCCTCACAACCACATATAGTAAGCAAAATCTCATACCTCAAATGTGGGAGTATAAGACATGTGATGTATTATATTTCCTTCACCTGAGCTTTATTTCTATTTTGAGTCCCCATTGTACTGGCCGGTGGAAACATAATCAGATTCCATTCAGAGGCACTGTGCTGAGTGCAGGTACAGTTCAAAAGGATGTGAGAGGGATGGGAGGGATGGGGTGGCTGGGTGATGGACACTGGGGAGGGTATGTACCATGGTGAGCACTGTGAATTCTGTAAGACTGATGAATCACAGACCTGTACCCATGAAACAAATAATACATTATACGTTAATAAAAAATTAAAAAAAAAAAAAGGATGTGAGAATGCTGGGGCACTGTGTATGATAACCAACATGGCCTGTCTCCTCTGGCCCCTGAGTTGGTTGCTGTCACTACACCCCTCACTTCCAGCTCCTGGTCCACCCCAGGGCTGACTATCAACTCAATCCTGGGGTCTTTGGATCTCCCAGAAGATACAGTTCTGTTCTCATATCTTTCCAGGGATTCTGAAGCTAGGTGCCCCTGGCCTACCCTGTCTAGATATCCCACACAACTATTTCTACTCTACGGCTCTCTTAGTTTAAGAAAAATTATCCGCAACTTGAAAATGAGATGAAAACATGGCTTAGAACTCTTTAAAATTAATTGTGGAGCATCACATAACAAGCCCTCTTACAAGGTCATTGGATGCACTCAGCTTTTTTTCATTATCCCTTCCCCAAAGAGAAAAATTTACTTACATTCCAATTCAATTTTAATTAATTGATTTAGGCTAATTAATTTAATTAATAATCAATCAGTTGACTAATTGGTGTAATTTAGCCCTAATAAAAAGTAAATAATCAGGAATAAGATTTTTCAGGTAGGTTTGAGCTTTAGAGGGCCACATATCACTGTAATACCTGTATTACACTGTAAGATTTTCTTTTCACCCACCAAGAACCAACTTTCATCTTCCAAAGTGCAATACCACCCCTCAACTGAGAATTCATCATCTAAAGAAAGCAACTTTGATTCACTACTTACTATTAATGAAGGCCCTGACTCTTATAGGAAATTGTGAAGTTGCATATTATCTCTGTCCAATAAACTTGGAAATTGTTTCTATTCAAAAGAACAGATAACCCCAAAACTTACAACTGTGTTGCCCTATAAGAACGCATTATTCAGTTACAGATCACTTTCTTATACTTGCCTTGAACTAGCTTTACCATCCAACTGGTTCCTTCATCAAGGAGTTAAATTCATTTTTTGTCACATGCTCACTATATATTTATATTAGAATAATGTTTTTAACTCAGTGAAAATTATATGCTGGTATTTGCCATTTTAAGAAACTGGAAACTATCAACAAGGATGATAGCATAGGTCCTCTCTGTGCTCAGGTTCCTATGGTCCCCAACTCATCAAGACCCAGCCAGGGTGGGGGCAGAACACAGGGCCCGTTCTGGGGGAAATCCCATGGGCATCTAACCCCTATTATCCTTTCTCCCACATCCTCTGTCCCCATGGAAGTTCGGGGATATAGAGGATAAGCGATTTTTACCGGAAAGAAAAATGTTCTGAGTCGTTCAGAGCTGAGACTTCATGGCTCAAAAACCCAGGTTCTTAAAAATCAGATCAAGCTTTTGAACCTCAAAAACCAAGAAATTAACTATTTTGTTTTCTCCTGTTTGTACTAAACTGTACCCAAGGTAAGATGCTGTGAAGTCTAGTTTGAAGAGGAAAGGACCAGAGGTTAAAAACACATTGCCAAGGAGAAAACAACTCAATAAATGTAAAGATTTATTGTAGATAAATAAATAAAATAAATACACTAATCTAATATTAATATAATATAATTAATAACATAAATACATTTTATCTTTATAGGTTAAATCAGGCATACAGAGTGTTTAACTCTGAAAGTCATTGCTGTTGACTTGCTGGAGGTCACCCACAGATTTTTTTTTTTAAGATTTTACTTATTTGAGAAAGAGAGTGCAAGCGGGGAGGGGCGGGGGGGGAGGGAGAAAGAATCTGAAGCAGACTCCCCACTGAGTGGGGAGCCCTACACAGGGCTCTATCTCACCACCCTGAGATCATGACCCGAGACGAAATCAAGAGCCAGACACTTAACCGACTGAGCCACCCTGGCGCCCCGATCATTCACAGATTTTTAAAGAGACTCCAGGCAGGAGACTCAACAGAGTGGTGGATCTCAGGGGACCCAGGACGGTCACTATCTGGTGCAGTAGGTCAGAGCATCAGTTCCTTTGGTAACACTTTCTTTTTTTCATCCATATTAGCCAAATGAGAGCACTACTTCTAGTGGGTTCTCAAGAAGTATAGAGGAATCAAGCACTCTCTATTCTATTCATAATGAATGAAATCTCTTAAACCTTGTTCAGTTGTCTCTGAGTGTATTCATCAAAAATGAGTGGGCAATATGAAAGACTATCAAATTATTTCTACTCCTTCTTTTGCCACGAGAAAACAAACTCTAGAGAGCCAATCTGTGACATCCTCAAAGCATATCCTGGCTAATCACAGCATGTCTTCCTTTACTTTCTGCCTTTTCTCTTTCACCACCTCCTTCCTCAGCCCATGGCCATCCTTTCAACAGCGACTTGCCCTCCTTAAATTGTCTGGGTATTTTTATACCTCGATGAGACTCCTATCCAAAGAGTTCCCTTTTCCAGCATTTTAAATCCTGCTTTTAACTGTGCAGGCTTTTGTAGCCAGTGCACGGTATTTCAGGCCTCAGTGGATAGGTAAAGATGCTAAGGTGGGAGGTGGCAGAAGAACAGATTCTATCATCTACACAATAATATTGGCAACAGGCAGTCACAAGGATCAGGAAAGAGGATGAGTGACTCCAAATCCCCCAAAGGGATATGCTAATGTTTGTCAAGTTGATCTTCTTGGCCAGCACTTTCAACTCTCACTTGGAGTTCTAACAGAAATCCAAGTTCCAGAAATTCCTCTTGCACTATGAAGGAAAAACATTAATAATATGGAGGGAGCAGTGAGCTCCTTCAGTATGTATGTATTAATGAGCCCTTTTACTACTGTGTACAACCATCTCTACCCTTTCTCATGAGGAGAAGGAAACCATGAAGATACAAAAATACAAGTACAGTTAGAGTATCAAAATTAAATGGAGAATATAGAAAGATAAATTCACAAGTTGAAAAACGTTTTTAAAATAAAAGGAGGGGCACCTGGCTGGCTCAGTTGGTTAAGTGACTTTTTTTTTTTTACATTCATCACTGTTTTTATTTTATTTTATTTTATTATGTTATGTTAGTCACCATACAATACATCATTAGTTTTTGATTTAGTGATCCACGATTCATTTTTTTGTATAACACCCAGTGCTCCATGTAGTACGTGCCCTCCTTAATAACCCATCACTGGGCTAACCCATCCCCCCACCCACCTCGCCTCTAAAACCATCAGTTTGTTTCTCGAAGTCCATAGTCTCTCATGGTTCATCTCCCCCTCTGACTTCCCCCTTCATTTTTCCCTTCCTTCTCCTAATGTCCTCCATGCTATTCCTTATGTTCCACAAATAAGTGAAACCATATGATAATTGACTTTCTCTGCTTGACTTATTTCACTTAGCATAATCTCCTCCAGTCCTATCCATGTTGATGTAAAAGTTGGGTTCATCCTTTCTGATGGCTGAGTAGTATTCCATTGTATATATGGACCACATCTTTTTTTTTTTTTTTAAAGATTTTTTTTTTTTTTTTATTCATGAGAGACAGAGCGAGAGAGAAAGGCAGAGGGAGAAACAGGCTCCCAAGGAGCAGGGAGCCCGATGCGGGACTCAATCCCAGGACCCCGAGATCATGACCTGAGCCGAAGGCAGACGCTTAACCATCTGAGCCACCCAGGCGCCCTATGGACCA
The DNA here is from genome assembly GCF_002201575.2 of Neomonachus schauinslandi. NCBI lineage: Eukaryota > Metazoa > Chordata > Mammalia > Carnivora > Phocidae > Neomonachus > Neomonachus schauinslandi. The sequence goes on from NC_058415.1 coordinate 26,089,023, forward strand.
CATCTTTATCCATTCGTCTGTTGAAGGGCATCTCGGCTCTTTCCACAGTTTGGCTATTGCAGACATTGTTGCTATGAACATTGGGGTGCATATGGCCCTTCTTTTCACTACATCTGTGTCTTTGGGGTAAATACCCAGTAGTGCAATTGCTGAGTCATAGGGTAGCTCTATTTTTAAATTTTTGAGGCACCTCCACACTGTTTTCCAAAGTGGCTGTACCAACTTGCATTCCCACCAACAGTGTAAGAGGGATCTCCTTTCTCCACAACCTCTCCAACATTTGTTGTTTCTTTCCCTGTCCATTTTGGCCATTCTAACTGGTGTAAGGTAGTATCTCAATGTGGTTTTGATTTGGATTCCCCTGATGGCTAATGATGATGAACATTTTTTTCATGTGTCTGTTAGCCATTTGTATGTCTTCTTCAGAGAAGTGTCTGTTCATATCTTCTGCCCACTTTTTGACTTGATTATTTGTTTTTTGGGTGTTGAGTTTGAGAAGTTCTTTATAGATTTTGGATACCAGCCCTTTATGTGTAGTGTCATTTGCAAATATCTTCTCCCATTCTGTGGGTTGCCTCTTTGTTTTGTTGACTGTTTCCTTTGCTGTGCAGAAGTTTTTATTTTGATGAAGTCCCAAAAGTTCATTTTTGCTTTTGTTTCACTAGCCTTTGGAGATGTATCTTGAAAGAAGTTGCTGTGGCCGATGTCAAAGAGGTTACTGCCTATGTTCTCCTCTAGGGTTTTGATAGATTCCTGTCTCATGTTGAGGTCTTTCATCCATTTTGAGTTTATCTTTGTGTATGGTGTTAGAGAATGGTCGAGTATATAGCTGTCCAATTTTCTGTATATAGCTGTCCAATTTTCCCAGCACCATTTATTGAAGAGACTGTCTTTTTTCCATTGCATATTTTGTCCTGCTTTGTCGAAGATTATTTGACCATAGAGCTGAGGGTCCATATCTGGGTTCTCTATTCTGTTCCATTCATCTATATGTCTGTTTTTGTGCCAGTACCATGCTGTCTTGGGGATCACTGCTTTGTAATATAGTTTGAAATTGGGCAACGTGATGCCCCCAGCTTTGTTTTTCTTTTTCAACATTTCTTTGGCGATTTAGGGTCTTTTCTGATTCCATACAAATTTTAGGACTGTTTGCTCCAGCACTTTGAAAACTGTAATTGGAATTTTGATAGGGATGGTGTTGACAGTATAGATTGCTCTGGGTAGCACAGACATTTTAACAATTTTTATTCTTCCAATCCATAAGCATGGAATGTTTTTCCATCTTTTTGTGTCTTTAATTTCTTTCATGAGTGTTCTGTAGTTCCTAGATCCTTTACCTCTTTGGTTAGGTTTATTCCAAGGTATCTTATGGTTTTTGGTGTTATTGTAAATGGAATCAATTCTCTAATTTCTCTTTCTATAATTGCATTGTTAGTGTATAAGAAAACAACTGATTTTTGTGCACTGATTTTGTATCCTTTCACATTACTGAATTGCTGTATGAGTTCTAGTAATTTGGGGGTGGAGTCTTTTGAATTTTCCACATAAAGTATCATGTCATCTGCAAGGAGAGAGAGTTTGACTTCTTCTTTGCCAATTTGAATACCTTTTATTTCTTTTTGTTATCTGATTGCTGTTGCTAGGACTTCTAGTACTACGTTGAACAATAGTGGCGAGAGTGGGCATCCTTGATGTGTTCCTGATCTTAAGGGAAAGGCTCTCAGCTTTTTCCCACTGAGGATGATATTTGCTGTGGGTTTTTCATAGATGGATTTTATGAACTTGAGGAATGTTCCCTCTATCCCTATACTCTGAAGAGTTTTAATCAGGAAAGGATGCTGTATTTTGTCAAAGGCTTTTTCTGCATCAATTGACAGGACCATATGGTTCTTCTCTCTCCTCTTATTAATGTGTTCTATCACACTGATTGATTTGTGAACAATGAACCACCCTTGCATCCCGGAGATAAATCCCACTTGGTCATGGGGGATGATCCTTATAATGTAGTGTTGGATCCTATTAGCTAGGATTTTGTTGACAATTTTGGAATCCATATTCATCAGCAATACCGGTCTGAGATTCTCCTTTTTGATGGGGTCTTTGCCTGGTTTGGGGATTAAGGTAATGCTGGCCTCATAGAATGAGTCTGGAAGCTTTCCTTCTGTTTCTACTTTTTGAAAGAGCTTCAGGAGAATAGGTATTATTTTTTCTTTGAATGTTTGGCAGAATTCCCCAGGGAATCCATCAGGCCCTGGACTCTTGTTTCTTGGGAGGTTTTTGATCACTGCTTCAATCTCGTTACTGGTTATTGGCCTATTCAGGTTATCAATTTCTTCCTGTTTCAGTCTTGGCAGTTTATAGGTTTCCGGGAAGGCACCCATTTCTTCCAGGTTGCTTAGTTTATTAGCATATTTGTTGATAATAATTTCTAATAATTGTTTCTATTTCCTTGGTGTTAGTCGTGATCTCTCCCCTTTCATTCATAATTTTATTAATTTGGGTCCTTTCTCTTTTCTTTTGGATAAGTCTGGCCAGTGGTTTATCGATCTTATTAATTCTTTCAAAGAACCAGCTTCTAGTTTTGTTGATCTGATCTACTGTGTTTCTGGTTTCTAATTCACTGATCTCTGCTCTAATCTTAATTATTTCTCTTCTAATGCATTACTTAGGCATCGTTTGTTGCTTTTTCTCTAGTTCTTTAAGGTGTAGAGTTAGTTGGTGAATTTGGGATTTTTCTATTTTTTTGAGTGAGGCTTGGATGGCTATGTATTTCCCCCTTAGGACCACTTTTGCAGTATCCCATAGGTTTTGGACTGATGTGCTTTAGTTCTCATTGGTTTCCATGAATTGTTTAAGTTCTTCTTTGATTTCCTGGCTGACCCAAACATTCTTGAGCAGAGTGGTCTTTAGCTTCCAAGTGTTTGAATTTCTTCCATTTTTTTTCTTGTGATTGAGTTCCAGTTTTAAAGCATTATGGTCTGAGAATATGCAGGGAATAATCTCAATCTTTTGGTATCAGTTTTGTGACCCAGTATCTGGTCTTTTGGTATCAGATTTGTGACCCAGTATCTGGTCTATTCTGGAGAAAGTTCCATGTGCGCTCGAGAAGAATGAGTATTCTGTTGTTTTAGGGTGGAATGTTCTGTATATATCTATGAGGTCCATCTGGTCCAGTGTGTCATTCAAAGCTCTTGTTTCTTAGTTGATTTTCTGCTTAGATGATCTATCTATTGCTGAGAGTGGAGTATTGAGGTCTCGTACAATTAAGGTATTATTATCAATATGACTCTTTATTTTGGTTAACAGTTGGCTTATGCAGATGGCTGCTCCCATGTTGGGGGCATAGATATTTACAACTGTTAGATCTTCTTGTTGGATAGACCCTTTAAAAATGATAAAGTGTACTGTGTCTCTAACTACAGTGTTTAGCTTAAAATCTAATTTGTCTGATATAAGAATTGCTACCCCAGCTTTCTTTTGAAGTCCATTGGCATGGAAGATGGATCTCCATCCCTTCACTTTCAGGCTGGATGTACTTTAGGTTCAAAATGAGTCTCTTGTAGACAGCATATGGATGGGTCCTGTCTTTTT